>NC_050460.1:23974061-24317395 GCF_903995425.1 Onychomys torridus | reverse complement strand
GTTAAAACAAATGATATATCTATCATTTAACATATGAAAAGAGAAAATACAGTTCATTTGTACAATAGAACAGGTTACTTAGATGGAGATTGGAGAAGTTACCTGAAGTAAATGCACCAGACAGAAATGTCAATATCTTGTGATTGATTAGATTCACATATAGAAACTAAGACTTGACTCTATAGAAATAGGATGGGGTTCGATGATGCTCACACACGGCTAAAGAGAGACAAAGGGGAGGGGAGGGGAAGATCAGTTCATGGACACAAACTAAGCTACAATTAAACAGGAACAATAAATTCTGGGATAATATTTCAAAAAGTGTTGTTTATCAATTGTGATAATGTACTTTATATTTAAAAATGTTTTTGGAGGCTGGAGTGATGGCTCAGAAAGATTACCACACACAGTGCTTTCAGAAGATCTGGGTTTGGTTCCCAGAGCCAATATTTGGCAGCTCCCAACTACCTATAGCTCCATTTCCAGGAGATCACCATTGTCATCCATCCTCCGTGGACAACTACCTACACAGGGTGCATATATGGAAAAGTAGGCATGGACAAAGAAATAAAAACAAATAGTTTTTAATCTAAGAAGATTATTTTAAATATTTATACTATAAAATTATAACAGAGAAAGTAACCATCCTTAACCTTCTTTCAACAGTGTGTGATGTGTGCTCATAGTAAAACAGAGCATTGAGAAATGCAATTAGTTTTTTGTTTCAGTCAATAATTAAAAATAATCAAAGTGTGAAATATTATTCAGTAATTCAGGATGTGAACAATTAATTTAAAAGATCTGAAAACATGAAAGAAGAAAAGCCAAAGTGTTAAAGGTATGAGAAATTGATCCATTGTTACTGGTGAAGGTGACAGAACAGAGCCTCGGAGAAGGGATAGCATCTTCCTGTCAGAGTCAGGGAAGTGGATGGTGTTTCATATTACACAGAAGGAACTCTGACCTTCCTGCACCCTAACCAGGCTTTGATGCAGGGCTTTGAGATCTTAGCTGCAGAACTGTAAAATAAGTGTTGGGTAATTTGTATCAGCAGCCATAGGATACTGACATTGGGCCTGTGCACACTTGTATCAATTCCCAAAGCTGTAATTATAAAAGAAAAAAAAAAGTATGAAGAGAAATCTGTCATTAAAGATAGTATTTTTAACAGCTAAGTGTTGAAAGCTATAGTTATAGCATACTTGAGCAAAACAAAAAACAAAAAAAAAAAAAACCAACCCAATATATAGAGAATAATTGCTTTTGGAATTATACCATTCATTTCATATTTCTAATATTACTCAACAATATTTTATAAATGTTATAATTTTGAATTTTGTTATGCAAATATCACAGTAATTATTCAACAAGCTCAACTATGTTTTGTAAATCACACCACGATAATGTTACATATCCCAGAAGGATTATTATCATTTATTTAAGAGAACTGCTAACACTAAGTATCATTTGCTAGTTTACATTTTGAAAAGAAGTATGAGCAGCCATAGATGTATTTCATAATTTTTTTTCTGATTCCTAAAGATCAATGCTGTTAAGTGTTTTTGCATAGCAATAGTGTCACATTAGTAAAAAGGATCATCCCATTAAAACACATGAGACAATCAAAATCAAAATAAGCACAATCCATTAATTTATCTCTGAGACTCCTCCTTTTATTTATGTTACAGATGCTTAAAATGTGCACATGCTAGAATTAATGGGATCTCTTCTCAACCTGGCTTTGTATATTCTAAGATCACAGGTGGTTATCTATCATTATTTAATGTGTATAAAGTGCTCTGAAGTTCATATTAACTCCCTAGGTGCCAAGTAGCCCCATTAAGACAGAGTAAACCTAATGATGTGGAACATATGTTAGCATTTTGCAAAACTATTTAGAGGAAAATGAATACTCATTAAATAAACAAAACAAAACATAACCAGAAAAGACATGCATATCGATAGGTAAATGAGAACAAAATGTCAAATCATCAAAAAAGTGTGTAGAAAGAAGTAAAAAATTGCTCTCTACAGTGTGGATTCTTGTGCCAGAGATAGCAGGACAGTCATGCCAATGTGAATTATAAGAGTTAATACACTGGGGGCCATCGCATGAGGGACTAAGGTTCCTGAATCCAAAGTAGATACTCGATAGATGATACAAATTTGCACAGAGTTTCAAGAAATCTATTATATTTGCAAGTAATAGCAATGGCTAGCTGTCATTAAGTAACTTCTTGATATCAAGATGCATATGTATTTGAGAGTGGCAAGGTATATCATAGTGAATGTAACTTTGGGATAATAAAATACCTATTAGTGATGTCTACAGACAGATGGCTTATATGATTAGAACCATACTTGGCAAAATGAATTTCTTAGTATCAGCAAGGACTTGAAAGTACTGATGTGAAGAAAAACGGGAGAGAGATCCAGCCAGCTCATTTATGTACATTGCACTGGACCTTAAAACAATATGCAAAGAATCACAGACTGGGCCAATCCAAATAGCAAATAGAAAGGTATAATGATTCTGTAACTAAAGCAGTTTTATCATAGACTGTGATGGGATTGATTCCCCAATCCCTTCCCCTTGCTCCTTCTTTTTATACCTCTCATTATTGACTGCAAATATATTTCCACATATTTGTAAGTAATACCTATGTGTAAAATAGGTGTATTTATCTATTAACCTATTCATATATACAGTATGAAAACATAACATTTTAAGCTTTATTTGTTGTTTATATTCACTACCATTAGCGCTTTTCAATTCATTTTTACAATATAAACAAGATTAAAATTTTCATCCTTTATTAAAATTACAATGATTACTGAGAAGGATATCTGATGGATGGGCAGTGCTTGTCCTTGACATCTTTTAACATCTTCAGTTCTTCATTCACTCATATTCACCCAATATTGTATCTATGATAAATCAAAGAGATGAGTAAGAATATTTGCCAAGCGATTACCTAAATTGAAACTGTGCATAGGCTCAGCAAAACACACACACACACACACACACACACACACACACACACACACACACATACATATATATATATATGAACTTTAATGTACTGACACCCTCCTAAGTCCATCAAATCTGGACCTGTCTTTTTTATCCAAGGCTTTATAATACATTGTGTATTATCTATACATTTAGAAAATGTGTAGACTTGGATCTATCATACTTAAATCAGTGAACACTGGAAGTAACTAACTGGGGAAGTTCTGGGCATTCATATAGGCATGTGGAAACTAAATCTTACATGGAAATCCGTTAACTTCCATAGGCACTCTATGAGGTGTGAATGAGGTGAACAGAGATGAGGGTGAATCTGAAAAGCTGCACCAAGAGCAATGGTCTAGGTGAGAGAGTGTAGCAGGAATCTTAAAGGTACTTATTAATAAAATCAAACCTGGAGCCAGGTATTGCAGTGAGGGGTGGAAGATCAGAGAAGCAGAACAAGCCACAGCTTCCTCACCTTGCCATTTCCTCAGCTGATCCTGTTTCCTCAGACTGGATGTCTCTCAGCTGAACTGTGCTGCTAGAAGCCTAAAAGCTTAACTAGCCAAAAGCTTCTAGTTTCTGGTCTTCACGCCTTATATACCTTTTTGCTTTTTGTCATCACTTCCTGGGATTAAAAGCGTGTGTCACCAAGCCTGGCTGTTTCAATGTGGCCTTGAACTCACAGAGATCCAGAGGGATTTCTGCCTCTGGAATGCTAGGATTAAAGGCATGTTTGCCACCATTTTCTGGCCTCTATATCTAGTGGCTGTTATGTGCCCTGACCCCAGATAAGTTTATTAGGGTGCACAATATTTTGGGGAACACACTATCACCACACAAGAGACAGCTGCATTCTGCTATAATAAGTTTTTAATGACCGTGATATGCTACAGGTAAATTGCATAAGCTAGAGTCTCTGACCAGCTAGACCAATTTAGAAGATGAAGCAATTTGCTAACATTTTTTCACTGGAACAAAAAATAATCCTTTAAATTGATCTGTGATTTGACTTGTGTAAAGTCTGACTTACTCTCTCAGAAATATAGTGCTAATGTTCGGTTATTTTAAATTAAAGTGCTTAAGCGTAGCAAAATAATTCTTTTTTATTATATTTGTGTTTTAATTTTACACATCAGCCATGGGTTCCCCTGTCCTCCCCCCTCCCGCTCCCACCCCCACCTTTCCCCCAGCCCCTCCCCTCCATTCCCATCCCCTCCAGGGCCAAGACTCCCCTGGGGATTCATTTAAACCTGGTAGATTCAGTACAGGCAGGTCCAGTCCCCTCCTTCCAGGCTGAGCATGTGTCCCTGTGTAAGCCTAGGGTTCCAGACAGCCAGCTCATGCACTAAGGACAGGTCCAGTCCCCTCCCTCCAGGCTGAGCATGTGTCCCTGTGTAAGCCCTGGTTCCAAACAGCCAGCTCATGCACTAAGGACAGCTGTAAAATGTGATAGGAATACCGAACATGTTAAATAGCATTTGACCCGATGAGTATTGATTCTGTTGTGACGAAAGCATACAAACCCGAATCACGGTTTCAGATGGGAGGAACAACTGCTCCTACAAACGGGTAAACCACTACTGTTTGATTTCAGCTTTTTACTGCCTTCTCTTTTTCCTCCAAGGAACTTTGGAAAATATGTTCATATATCACCTGTGTAAAATAGGAGCAATTTATGTCCCTTCAACTGTGAACACCAATCACACACAGAAGTTAGCAAATTTACATGAGATGGAAAACAATTTCCAGGCAGTCAACTAAGCAACAATAAAAACTGCACATGCACCACAGCTTTGGGAGACAGAGAAAACTGACTTTCCAGAGGAAGAAATGCAACCCCCATTTTTATATGGCTGGCCAGAACAGGTTCCCTGGATGACAATGGACAGTGCCTGGCAATGATACAACATGCTGATCTGTGAATCTAGCCTTCTCAGGACTGCTCTAGACACCTTGCTGTAAGGGATGCTTCTGCCCTGTGGAAGAAGGTTCACCCATGAAGCTTTGGGCCATTACAAGTTTATTTGTCTTGGTGTCACTAAAAGATAACAAATTACGTTGTTCTGTATATTACTCTTCTAAACTTAAAAGTTTCGACAATATTTACTGCTTTGGAAATCTAGTTTAGTGTTTAGTAGCGTTCCCTGGTTTAAATTGAAATAATCTGTTTTTAGAAAAAGAAAAAATACATTTTTATTGGTTATGTGTAGCGCAGAAGGTGTGGTATTTGGTGTATAGTCAGGTCAATTGATTATACAAACACTAATAAGCAGACAGCCTACCTAGTACCTAACATTTTAACATATATTTTTCCTATAGTCATAATCAGCTTGTATATGGGGTGCATGTACTTGTAGAGTGTACCACACTCTGAAACCTTAATGTCCTATAGAACTCTATGGCAGAAGTTGTTATTTATTATTGTTATGGATTTTTTAGGAAGAGTGTAACTTTAGTGAAACAAAAGCAACCACCATCAAAACACAAATATTTAACAATGTTTACAAAATTTTGTATGTTTGAAAACTCCATGAAGTAATTATTAGGTCATGTAAAGGTTTGGTAATTTTTACGAGTTTCCTGCACTTGAAATACTATGGTTTCTAGTTACTAGAACTTTTGTCAACAGATGACCTTCTAAAGCCTTTACAGGATTACTTATTGAATCATCAAAAAATGAATAAATAAAACCTGTATAAGGCAGCACCAGCTTTTTCTTGTTTTAAAAATGAATGCTCAGGTTGTGGACCAAGTTATAGACTATATTACAGCAGTTTCCAATATCAAGTTGACTGTAATATTGTCTTCTTTCCTACACTGGAAATTGAATCTGGCCATGCAGCCTATCCTTGAAAGTGGCTTATATACACAGATTATTTTGGAGAAAATTAATTTTTCATCTTTGAGTGGTTATCAATTAGATATAGTTTTTGGATTAGGGATGGAGGCTCAACACAACTTCCCCAGTTAGCACTGGGACTCCATCTGGCCCACACCTGTGCATGCTACAACAATCTCTATGACTTCAAATGGGCACAGATCTTGCTATGTTTAGGAGGATTTTCAAAATGCCATCCTTACCCTCCTGCTCTTACAAACTTTCTCCCCTTCATCTTATGCAAGATTCTTTGAACTTTCATGAGAAAAGCTTCCAAGAAGTGTCATGGATGTTTTCCATCTTTTGGAGTGGGCCTTAACTCCAATCAGATATTGGCTGGTTACTAGCACCAGTTTGGGCCACCACTGTACTAGCACATCTTGCAAGCAGGTCACCACTGTAGATCGATGAGTTGGTATGGGTGTTGGTGTTTATCTTTCTCTTTGGATACTGTGCAGAGTACCTATGAGTCCCTGGAACACTAGTCACTTTAACTCTAGATATGCACTAATTCACCTTGTTTATGCTCAATGTGTTGTGCAGTTAGTGTCTTCAGCAATAAGAACTTATGTTAGTTTGTGGAAAGTAACCAATAGTAACTTAGCAATAACATGGAATGTTTGAAGGGTCCCAAGGGGCCTCTGTGGCCAACAAGTCAATTAGATATACCTCTTCCTTGTCACTGGAGGTTTCATTTGGTGCTGAGAGATGTCCACTAGTGGCTCTGTCTTGAATATTTGGAAATCCCCTTTAAATCACCTTCATATATGTATACATTTTAGGAAGTTCCTACTGTATTGGGTTTCCACACTACCCCGCAAATGGCCCCTAGTTTTACCTGTCCCCCACCACATTACTATATTCCATCTCGCAACTCTTGTTCTCTCCCTTTCCTCATTTGATTCTTCTATTATTTATACTCATATTCAGTATCCCTAAAGGGACAATTACTTTTAAGTTCTTACTGTACACCAAGACTTCTGTTGACTGAAGGTCCTGTGTCCTGAAAGAATCCAATAAGAGAACAGGAACACACAAAATAGATCATCTGCATTCAGAAGAGGGATCCAGTCACAGGGAATAGAGGCCCAGCAGCAATGCTGGAGTTGCCCCTAAAAATGAACCAGGATGGCCCAACTATAAGAGCTGGAGAAAATCTAAATCTTCACATGTTTTTCTATTTCATTTCAATTTCTGAGAAAACTATAAAAAAAAATGAATGTGGTTTTGATTGTCCGTGAACAAAATAGGGGAATGGTCAATGGTTTCCTTCTCTTATTTAATTTATTTTACTGAATATTCATCAATTAGTTAATGAGTTAAATAATAAAATGTTTCTATAAATCAAATTATATAGAGATCATCAACCCAATTTTTCAAATTTTAATTTGGTTTTATTGAACATGTGACATAATTTTTGTGTTAGCTTGACATTATGATATTTTACAGTATCAAAACCTTGCTATGAGAAAATGGAGGATATGAATTTTTTTGAGTATCTCCTAGAACACTTTTGAAAAATTTGTATGTATATTGTGTATATTTGAGCTATAGATGCAAAACATTAAATTTATTTTTACAATTTCTTAGTCAAGGAACATGCCACTCTTTTGGCTTTCATTTCATAAAATAATGTATATTAGAATGATGGAATATATTACTAACATGTCAATCTGTGCTTTTCATAAATATGAAATTATAATTTATTGTTGTAGTTACATGTGAATATTTATGAAATATTTATGATTAGTCTGTATATTAATACTCAAAACATACTATTTTATTGTGTTATTATGTGCATTTCCCCTTCCTTTAAGAATGTGTCGAGAGAAAGCCTGATCTGACCTAGTCTGGTGATCAGATGGCCAAATACCCTGACAGTCGGGCTGGAACTCTCATCCAGTGACTGATGGAAGTGGATGCAGAGATCCTCAGCTAGGCCTCAGGTGGAGCTCCGTGTGTCCAGTTGTCGAGAAGGAGGAGGGATTGTGGGAGCATGAATTGTTGAGCCCAGGATTGGAAAAAGCACAGGGACGAAAGACCAGATGAATGGAAGCACATGAATTGTGAACCAAAGGCTGTGGAGCCCCAGCTGGATCAGGCCCTCTGGATAAGTGAGACAGTTGAGTGGCTTGGACTGTTTGGGAGGCATCCAGGCTGTGGGACCTGGACCTGTCCTTAGTGCATGAGCAGGCTGTTTGGAACCTGGGTTTTATGCAGGGACACTTTGCTCATCCTGGGAGGAGAGGACTGGACCTGCCTGTACTGAATCCACCAGGTTTAAATGAATCCCCAGTGGAGTCTTGACCCTGGAGGAGATAGGAATGGAGGAGAGGGGATGGAGGGAAGGTGGGGGTGGGTGCGGGACGGGGGAGGAGAGAGGAACCCATGGCTGATGTGTGAAATTAAAACACAAATATAATAAAATTTAAAAAAAAAAAAAAAAGAATGTGTCTGGTAAATGTGAGTGAAAAAGTCATTGAGACAACCTAGTTCTTTCAAATATTAGAATGCCACCCTGATTAGGAGCATGAAAAAAGCTCAGAAAGTGTACTTGTTTCCTCCCCTGGCACTTGCCTGAGATAAGCATAGCAACTCTTTTTACTTGTGACTACAGTGAGCATTTCATATTTAAGTATTTCTGCAAAGGCCTTGACACTTACGTGCATGAAGAGATAAAGAACATTTTATAAATATTAGGAAATAGAACTGCATAGAGAAAATGATTCTGTCCATTTGTCAAAAATTACCACACATCAATAAATCACCCATAGTGATGTGCAAATGTACTAAAAAAAAAATGAATTTTTCCAAATTTAGAAACAGCCTCCAAGGCAGGCATTTAGAAGGCAGGCATTCCCTAGCATGAAGCATAAGATTATTCAATCTGGGACTGTAGAGATGGCTCAGAGGTTAAGAGCACTGACTGCTCTTCCAGAGGTCCTAAATTCAATTCCCAGCAACCACATGGTAGCTCACCACCTTTAGTAATGAGATTTGGTGCCCTCTTCTGGCCTGCAGTCAAACATGCTGTATACATAATAAATAAATAAATCTTAAAAAAACAATCAAGCAAATGAACAACAAAGAGTATTCAATCTCTGGTAGATAATAAAGTCATTGATACAATCTTCTTTGAAAACTTCATACACTGTTTTCTAAATAGATTATATACCAGCGAGTAAAACTGAAGCCCTCTTGCTAACATATTTTCTTGTTTTCTGTCAGTTTGTCATAACTTATTTCACCCAGAAAGCTATTATTTCTCAACAAACTATTTCTGAACTGTGAAATGGTTTCAAGTATGGGAAACCACCTGAATTAGGACCCCCACAATGCCACTTGTAATAAAGATGAACAAGATTTTCAAATCAGTTTTAGTTGTCATGTGCTTGAGCATAAGATTTACTCCCTCATTGCTTTCAATTTATTCTTCCAGTTATTAATTATTTCACGGTGTGAAAACAAGAAAATATACATTTTCTCACACTGATACAAACATACTACATATCCATCATTGAACATAACTCAGCTATTCATTAAATACACATTCACTTAACTTTTAATTTTCATTTATTTCGTTCATAGTTTAGCCATGTATCTAGCAACAACCAGTATTCTACTTTTTTGTGGATAAGATACGCAAATCCTCTAACAACTATGGTAGACATTTTTTTTCCTGAACTCACAAACCACTTTTATGGAGCCAGAGGGAAGTAAAGTCTCTATCAGCTAAGGGAAATGACTTTAATCTTTACATGTCATAGTAAACAGTTTATAATTACTTCTGGATAATTAGAATTAACCATGATTAAAACAAAGGAAAAAATAATACTATAATCCACATTTCCAGTATACCATCTTCAAGGGAAGTTTATTTTGATAGGAGGTGACAAGAGTAGACATAAGAATGACATTGTTTAATGCTATTTTGTTAACTACAACAGGTTGGTTTATTCAGACATTGATGGACAAGGCAACCGAGTAGGAGGAGGAAAAGGTCCAAAAAGCAGGTACGAGAATCTGAGAAAGCTGCTGCTACCACTGTTCGGAGTCTCACAAGAAGACCAAGTTACACAACTGTAATCCAAGCATGTGTGACCATAATTGGTTTACTTGATAGTTTTAAAAAGAGCAGATTGTGGTAATTTAGGATATTTTTATATACCTTATTTGGCCAAAATAATTGTATTTTTAGGAATCATGTTAAGTAAGATGTTGGAGGTATAGCTTTAGCATTAGGATAGGGTTCAGGAAACATCATTTTTACTTTGAACATAACTATTTGAACTATAAGACAGACATGGTCATCACATCAGGCACCAGTCAAGTAGGCAGATTTTATAATCTGACTATGTTGGAGGAACAGCTAAGTTCAGGTCTAGTGGGATACATTCATGCCCTTACAGAGAAAATGTATTGTTTGAATTTATCAGAATTTCAGTTTCTATCAATCATTCTAATTTGAAGTATGATCCAAAATACAGACCTGAATTCCAGAACTGGAGATGAAATGTACATTGTGGAACAAGAAGCATCTAAGTGTAGCTTGCAGGACTCAAGTTGTTTGTATTGAATATGGGCTCTAATACACAGTTGCAACAAAATCCCATCTTAGATGTCAATGTGATACCGAGAATCAATTTGCCCTCTCTGCAGTGATGTCTCTCTGTCAAATATATGAATTTTTTCTATAATAATGTAGATTTTCCACTTTCAATGTCAATTTTAAGAATGTGAATTCTAACAAAGAAAGGAAGATATTTAGTTTATTAAAAGCAAAAAAAAGAAGTCTTAAACTTACAAGTGGCTAAGAATTTAGTTAGAATCATAACCTCTGTTGAAAGCATGAGATGCTGTGTAGTATCTGCCAAAAACATACTTTAAATACCTTGGGCATGGAAACATAGAGGTGAGCAGCCAGTTCAATAGTTAAATATGTATAACAATACAATGAAATGGAGCAGTATGTAAAGATGCCTGCAGCCAAGCTCAATGACTTGGGTATAGTCCACAGAACACATAGGAGGAAAAAGACTTCTGAACATTGTCACATTGTCTTTTGGAGTCTGTACATATACCCTGGTAAGTGTGATTCCAAGCACTGACACACAAAATAAACAAATACATAAGCAAACATACATACAGAAAGACAGACAATGGAATAAGAAACAAACTTTAATAAACAATAAATAAATCATCTTAGCTATACTTGAATAGAAAACAGAATTTTCTGTGAACAGAACCATAGAGCCAGGTTAAACTGAGTGACAGACAAGCAACTTGAATAAAAGGAAGGACAAAAGAACATAAGCAGACCCACGAATGACACATGGAATAATTAACAGCAATTATCTGGATATAACTGGGCAGAAGTGAGCAGGATTGACCCTAAGGCTGTGATACCATAGAAACTGGGGATTGTGGACAGTGTAAGGACAGTGAAGGTGCAGGATCACATTCACAGTTTACAGATAAAACCTAAATACTCTGTTTACAATGCTATGACATAGAAGAAACATGGTATCAAAAAGATGTGATGGAGATCCTCAAGACATTACCAGTCAGTGAGATTAAAGAGACCAGGAAAAGATGTTGAGTAATTTCAAATTAGACATGACTACCACTTAGTGACTATGTCAATGTGTTGAGAGTGGGAGCTGAGTGTCAGCAAACATTCATATGTAGATGTAACTGTCTTATTAAATAAGAAACACAGAGCCAATTGCAGATTTAAAAGCCAAGAGGTTAGAGTAATAGCTGAGAGCTGAAAACCTTACCCTTCACTGCTGCTCTGTCTTTCCTTTCTGCCTGAGAGCTACTTCTGTGTGTTTTTTTCTTTTTTATAGACTTTCTGTTCTGCTTTCTTATTGGTTGTAAACCCAGCCACATGACCTCCTTATCACTGCCTGTCTGTACAGACCTCCAGGTCTTCTATGGTTGGTTGAGATTAAAGGCATGTGTTGACATGCTGGCTGTGTCCTTGAACACACAGAGATCCTCCTAGCTCTGCCTCCCAAGTGCTGGGATTAAAGGTATGCACCACCACTGCCCAGCTGCTGCTATGGCTTGCTCTGACCCCAAGGCAACTTTATTAACATACAAATAAAATCAAATTTCAATACAAATAAAATATCACTATACTCATAGATGTCTGATGTGTGACTGAATCAACTTTAGTTCACGCCACTAAAGAAAAGTCACTTGATAGAGAACTAATGAGACTGCAAGCATTCAGTGTTTCAGAAATGTGTGGAGACCACTGGTAGTTACTGGTAAATAAACAACCTCTTAAGCAGATTCTGCTTAAGACATTAGCAGATTCATTAAATAAATAAATAAACAAACAAACAAATAAATAAATAAATAAATAAATAAATAAATAAAAATCTGGGATTTTAAGAAGTCATTAAGAAGTCATCCAGCTGGGCGTTGGTGGCACATGCCTTTAATCTCAGCACTCAGGAGGCAGAGCCAGGTGGATCTCTGTGAGTTCCAGGCCAATCTGGGCTACCAAGTGAGTTCCAGGAAAGGAGCAAAGCTACACAGAGAAACCCTGTCTCGAAAAACAAACAAACAAACAAAAAACAACAACAAAAAGAAGTCAGCCGTTAAGAATGTATTATATTAACAAACAACAACAACAACAAAAAGAAGTCAGCCTTTAAGAATGTATTATATTAAGCGATGAATTGTCATCAGCCTTCATCCAGTACTTAATGGAAACAGATGCAGAGATTAATAGCCAAACATTAGTCTGAGCTCTGGGAATTCTGCCAAAGAGAAGGAGGAAGGACAGCAGGAGCAAGAGAGGTCAAAGACAAGATAAGAAAACCCAAAGAATCAGTTAACCTGCCTGGTAAGAACTCAGAGTCTGAACCAATACCCAGGGAGCCTGCATGAGACTGATGTAGACCTTCTACAGGTGAAAGCTGTGTAGCTTGGTCTTCCTGTGGGACTCCTAACAATGGGAGCAGGACTGTCCTTAAAGCTTTGGCTGCCTACTGGGAACCTCCTCCTCATATGGGGTTGTCTTGTCCAACCTTAATATAAGGGAAGGTGCTTAGTCTTACTGCAACTTGATATGCCATAGGAGGCCTGCCCCTTTCTGAACAAAAAGACAAAAGGAATGCATCAAGGGGAGTGAGGCAAAAAGAAGGTGGGGGCAGGGTAGGAGGACAGGAGGGAGGGAAAACTTTGGTCCACATGTATAATAAATAAATAAATACAATTTAATAAAAGATGTAAAAGTATGTTAAACAGAAGAAAAAAAGGGAACTTTGGAAATTATCAAAATCTGGAGCAATTTCAATAAAATATTTTTAAAGGATAGATAGATGGTAGATAGATAGATAGATAGATAGATAGATAGATAGATAGACAAATAAAAAAACAAACAAGAAACAAAAACTTTCAAAGAAGTGAGCCAGAAGAAATCCAAAACAAAACTTGACAGGTAGACTTGGGTGGTAGATGTCTGCAAACTGTTTTCTTTGTAAGTTTAATTCCCCAGAAACCACATAGAAACCCCATCATGGTGTACACTTATAATTGGAGTACTGAGAAGGCAGTGACAGGCGTTTTCTCTGTATTATGAGTCTAGCCTAAGTAGTAAGTTCCAGGGCAAGGGAAGACCTTACCTCAAAGGAACTGGATGACATTTCTGAGGATAACATACGAGGTGGGCACCTCAATATTGTTGTGGTTTTGTCTCCATATGCATGTCTACACACACATATAAAAAATAGCAAGAACAGCATATATATATATATATATATATATATATATATATATATATATATAACAACAGAGAAAAGAGGAAAAGAGAGGGAGACAGAGATGGACAGAAAGAGAGATGACCTGTCAGAGAGATGCTAGACAAATAATGTAAAGCCTAAAGGAAAATGACTTGAAACTGTGAGTACAGAAGCTGCCACTAAGCAACCTCATGGTGTGAAAGCACATATTTGCTATGACCTATTTTTCTTCTATTATTATTTAATGTTACATTTCATGTGAATATTTCATGTATCTCTCTGTTCCTTTGGCTGTATGCTTGTATATTTTTCTAAGTCCTAAAAATTTAAAACCAAAGTACTAAAGACCTTATTATTTATGAGAAAACTCAAGTAATTGGACAGAAAATAAAAATTAAAGAGAAGGAAAGAATTAAAAAGGAAAATAGTGAAAATGAGCAATCTACTTTTTAAACTCTCAGAATATAAAATATGCCTAGGTATTATGTATAAGTGAAATACTAAACTTCACTGAAGATGTTTGAGTAGAGGCATCCTGCATTTGCTAGTTCAGTTAAAATCAAAATTTATATGTCACAATCCATTTCTGCAACACTAAAATGAGACCTGATTCTGTGGGAAATTATCAGTTGTGAAGAAATTAGTTCATCATATATGGTGCACGATTGAAAGTGATATGTTCCTATCAAAAGTACACATTCAATTAAGGGCTTTCAAGAACAAAGATATTATTGGTGGCTACAGAAAAGAATACTTTATAAAACTATAAACTAAAAAAGGCTGTATCTGAATATATTAAAGAAAATAAATAAGTGGAACTTCCAATTGTTTAATTTTTTTTTTTTTTTGAGGCAGTGGGAAAGACAAAGTCTCACTATGTAGCCTTTCCTGGTCTGGAACTTGCTCTGTTCACCAGGAAATTCTTGAATTTACATAGCTCTGTCAGGCTCTGACCTCCTAGTTCTGGAACTAAAGAATATGCCACCATGCATGCCTGGCTAATATTCTAATTTGAATTAAAAAATATATAGTATATAATGAATATGTCTGAAATATTTTTAAATTTTAACTCAAATATAATTGCATCTTTTTCTCCTGTCTTTCCTCCATTCTGTCCACATGCAATTGCTCTTTCAATTTCATGGCCTCTTTAAATGTGGTTATATATGCACACGAACAGAACTCTTAATACATACTTACATAATCTAAAGATATAAATATAAACTCCTCAGCCAGTATAAAGTTAACTTATTTATATATTTCAAACATATATTTGTCTTTATATGTAGACTCACTCACAAATACACATATGATTTAATTTTCATTATGTGTCTACTTAAATAAATTACTTCTAGTTGGTAATAGACTTTCTGAGGGTGGCGCTATTGGAAACATTTTCTTTACTGAAGCAGTTAACAATGTCACCTTCCATCTTCCTGTTGTAACTTCTTATTGATAGGATCCAATGCTTATGATTCTGAAGTGCTACCAGTGTCTTCTTTTAGTAGATGCTAAATAAATTATACAAGAACTCAATATTAACCTTATGCAAACGATTTTAATTGTTTAGTTTAACTCCATAATTAGTTTAAAACAATAGCAACCATAAAGCTCTGAAAGGTGAAGTAATTCCTTCCTTGTGTACCATGTATCATGAATATTGATAAACTACAAAATAAAAGTTTCTAATCTGATTTTCAGCTTTCCATTTGTTGATTTATAGTTGTTCCTAAGACCATCTTATCCTCCTGTGTATTTCCTCATTATCTAGGATAACAACATATTCTCTCTACTTTCATTTTCCCTAATTTAATTCTGATTTGCTTTTATTGTCTATCTGTAGGTCAAACTTGGTTTGCATTCTGTCATGTATTTAATGTTAAACAAATAGGATACCATATATATTAACTCACTCAAACTCATAGGTGTTTTAATGGCCAGATTTATTGTCAGCATGACTCAACATAAAATCATCAGGGAAAAGAGTCTCAATCAAATATTGTCCAGATCAGGTTGGTCTGCGGCATGTGAGAAGAGAATGTTTTTGATTAAGCATTCATTCACACTCGAAGAAGGAGCCCATTATGTGTGGCAGTATCTTTTAGGCATGGAATCCTGGACTATATAAGTGTAAGGAGAGTGCTGAATTTAGGCAAGCATGTTTGAATTGTGCTCTTGACTGTGAATGAGATACGACTACTGCTTTTAACTCCTTCTACCAGACTTCTCTGCAATAATGAACTGTATCTTAACAGTATATATAGACAATAACAACAGAACAAAGGACAAAAAAAGAAGCACTCCTTTTCATTGATTTGATCTTTCTCAGGTTATTTTTTATCAAAGCAATAGAAATAAAAGGAGGACAGATGTGTGTCAAAGTATTTTGATACTGTGTGACTTTCACTCTATTCTGTTAATTTTTACTTTGATAATATAATTAAAGATGGTTTGTAATAAATTGGAGCACAAAGATTTTTAATACATACATGGTTCAGTAATAACATCAGAGTATTTCTCATCTAACCCCATACTGAGGTGGTCTGTGATTCTATACTAAAGCTAGTCAGATTGCTGAAATGTTTTCCACAATTGGCTCATGCTAATTTGAGAACTTAGGAAATGAGTAATTAACAATTATTTTGTGGTAAGGAACAAATTAGTGATTTTAAATCATAAATTATAGGACTCGTGTAGATTTGATAAATTATTCATAATGTCCCAGAGAAAAAGTAGTATTTAATAGAAAAGACACAACCATAGAGGTTGGAAAATATGTTGAAGTTTGGTCAAACTCTGCATCTAGGAATGTGTAATGGCACTGACTTTGACAAAGAGCATCTCTCTAGTGTTTTTTGTCAGACACTGTAAAGGATTTTTTTCTAATAAATCAGTTGTGAAAACTAAATCAAGTATTAAAATACTGGAGGAAGCAAATCATAACATATCAGAATATTCTTATAAAATGTAGGCACCACTTATTGGTTCTATTTATTATTTGCTTGTCAGATATTTGAGATCATTATAATACAAAAAATACTGCAAGGATTTCAATTTGTGATAAATGACACACTCTGTAACAATTCTTTTCTATTCTTGTCTTCATTGTCCTCTCCTTTCATAACAGTAAAATGATATAAAGAGGATAAGAAAAGTTTTATATTTAGTTTTATATCCTTAGATGCTCAAATGATTTTCAAATGTAAGTGCTTCATTTACTCCTGGCTGAAAAACATAATTACTTTTCCATATATGTTGGGCCCTACAATGGTATGTACTGATTGAACAATTTTTTTCTTTCTTAAAATACAGACATCTTGGGTGGGATGATGCAAAGCCCAACAAATGCACATTTCTGTCATATGGAGATAAATGTCAGGAGGTCAGCTGCCTGGGGGATTTGAGGATTACTGAGAAGAAAACTGTTCAGCCTGTAATCAGTAATAATCTTACGGAGGAGGTAACAACTGTGCACAGACATCAACATTACTGAAGACCATGTCCAGGTCAAGACTGCAAGGATGTGCATGCAAGACAAATTGAACAATATACACAAAGGCTGTCAAGCAGGTTAAATATTATCTGTTTAAGAGAGAGAGAAAAAGAACATTATGTGCCAAGTCCAATGAACCAAGAGAAGTTTGAAGATAGGGAGAAATAATCAAAGAACTGAGTCATCACCAAAGTAAGTACATCTCTGCAAATCTTAGCTCAGGCTCTGTAGCGCAGAGACAAAATGACAAATAGCAGGATGGAAAAGATATTAAAAGCAGAAGAAAGGGAAACTAGGATCTATCAATAATACCTGTCCAAACTACCAGGACATAAAAACAGTTCTGGGCTTGATGAAGGTTCTGAAGTGCCTTAGAATGGCAGGGATCATTTGCACATGCAGCCTACACTGCACCCCATCTGATGTCAGGATGCTCTGGCTCAAGTAGGAACCTTTGGAAAAAAGAGTTTGTCTGCTGTACTCACCAAAGGGACTTGCCCATTGGAACTTATTTATTTCTTTTCCTTCAAGGATATTAACTAGAAAGAGAATAAAACCTATGGTAGAATTATCTCCTGGCTTATGCATCTGTGGACATAATATCTGGCATAATTGATTCTGCTTAATGATCCTATTTAATAATTTCATTTAAATTCAAAAGGATAATTTTCAAATAACGTAAAATAAAGAGAGGCTGCAGTTACTAGTCACACCGGGGAATAATCTCACATTATGAAATCAATTGGCATGATTTCAAGTTTAGGCACATTTAAAATGTGACTCAGCCTTTTAAATATATGGCAAAGTGAAAATAAATAATAGTGCACTACAGAAGCAAATTGCATCAAAGTAAGCATAAATACATAGATCATAGTGGATATGAGTTTAAAATAAATCCATCTGGCAGTTGTAAAAATAGAAAATCACTTTTAGTGTGAAAAACATAGATTGTATAAATGTTGACAATTTTATAACATATTTCAATGAAGTTTTGAAATATTCAGTGGAAGTTTTAAGTAAATACTTTTCAAAGTAAATATTCTGAATGACAATTGCATCATCTGCCTAACAATCCTTTCCATGTAGCTTCTTCCCATGTGCTACTTGCTTTCAATCACACACACACACACACACACACACACACACACACACACACACACACAAATGGAAACATACAAGCATGTGCACACATGCAAAATGCATCCACACATGCATACACAAAAAGTGACAACAAACAACATTTATCGAAACAGAGACACATGTATACTTTACATGTGTGAAGTCAGGAAAAGTATATATTATCCTAGACCATGTAAGAGATAAGAGATAAAAGAAGACAATTTTCACAAGTAATTAGAGTTGTCTGTGATTGCAATTCAGGGATAGCATACTCCAGTACCCTGTCTGGAGTCAAGACACCATTCCAAGCTTCATAGCACTGTAACAGGATGTATTAGAGGGATCAAATCATTGAAAAAGAAACTGAAAGTTGAGGTAACCAAATACAACAGTTTTAATGGTTACTAGAAAATGATGGAGAAACAACAGAAAGCATCAGAGTTTTAGAATTTTTAACTTGGGAGCAATGCTACAGTTTGGACACTGCATTCTTGTAAACTTTGGTATGTGCTTCTGGTACTCTTCACATCCTTTCTTCTTTCAGAAGCCTAGTCCTAAGATAACATCAAATAAGTCTTGAAAATATAGTTTGGGTAACTCTCAAACTGCTATGCCAGACAAAATTGTAGAAGACAGGATAGTATCTAAAAAATTTATGATGAAAAACAAAGCAAAACAAAAAGCAAACAGAAACTATTGGAATTATGAAAAGCATAGCTCTTGTTAGATTTTTACACTTTGTTTCATAAATAAAAACAGAGATACTTTAGATGTATTCTATGATTATTTGAAGGTGAATTGATAGCTAGTCAAATCACAAACAACAGCAATAAATATTGCTGCATTTAACTATATGTTGTAGTTAGAGTTTTCCTGCCTGGCCCATAGTCAGGACAAATCTCTCTCACCCGCCAGCCCCACAGTCACTCAGACCCAATCAAGTAAGCACACAGAGACTTATATTACTTACAAACTATATGGCCGTGGCAGACTTCTTGTTATCTACTTCTTCTTGTGGCAGTGTCTCTCCTCCCCCAGCCTTCCACTTCCCAGAATTCTCTTCTCTCTGGTCCTGCCTATACTTTCTGCTTGGCCACTGGCCAAACAGCATTTTATTTATACAGAGCAATATCCACAGCAATAGTTTTCCTGGTCCTGCCTGGCCCATGGTCAGGACAAATCTCTCTCACCCACCAGTCCTGCAGCCTCTCAGACCCAAGTAAACACACAAAGACTTATATTACCTATAAACTGTATGGCTGTGGACGGCTTCTTGCTATCTAGTTCTTATATCTTAAATCAACTCATTTCTATAAATCTATACCTTGCCACATGGCTTGTGGCTTACTGGTATCTTACATCTTGCTTCTCATGGTGGTGGCTGGCAGCATTTCTTGGTCTTAGCCTTCCACTGCCTAGAATTCTCCTCTTTCCTTGTCCCACCTATACTTCCTGCCTGGTACTGGCCAATCAGCACTTCATTTATCAATCAATCATCTACAGTACTTCCTCTTTTCTTTTTTTCAAAAAGGAAGGTTTTAACTTATACATAGTGAAATTACATATAACAAAACAATTATCAAGCAAGAATTGCAATTGTAATATCTAGTCTATTTGTATTTGTCAGTTTAAGATTTTATATCTAACTTATCTTTTATCATGACTAACAAAATTGTAACTATCTAGTCTTTAACTACATCAAAGTCCTCAGAAGAAGGACACAAGCAACTGTATTTCTTAACTATCCATTACAATCTAAATGACTTACATAAACATAGTACCTTAAACAAGAGTAGAAATATACATACAATATAACAAAATTAACTTTAAATTTGTATCAATAAACTAAAATCCACATTTTAAACAAGTTGCTCTTTAAAACTAGATTCAATAATCTATCCTTTCATCCTATCATATCTAAACTATCCACTGTTCTTCTTTAGAAAGAGATTGTATTATTAATTAACCTGCTTTAAATAAAAATATTGTTTTTTCTCTGTCCCACACCAGAGGGCTCTTCTGATATGGGACTGAAGACTCTATCAACATTTTGTTTTAACAGTATCTTGGATTTAGAGAAAGAGTGAGCCAATTCCCTCTACAATGCCAGCTTGGTATATTTGGGAATTGGGTACAGTTTCTCATACTACTTCCTGCTGGATGAGGGAGCTATATTCTTATGGGGTCATAAAGAAAATTTTAGGATTATGGAGTATTGTGTGAGGTTATATTGTCTGAGCCAGTTTCCTTGAAACTATTCTGGATGTTGGATCATCTGGGCCATGGTGTCATCAGAGACTTTTCAGGGGGTCTTGGCTGGTCAAATCTGATGTATCTAAATCTGGAACAAATCCACAGCCTCTTACTTTCTGTGGAAACAAAAATAGAGCCTCCTTTACAAAGCAACATACCCTTAGATCCAATTTTTGAAGTCAAAGTACTTTTAAAATATACTCATTGGTTTAACTGAACAGTCTTTATAATCAAATGTCTTTCTGCAGTTAAAAATTCCAAAGACAACACAATCCAGATTCTCTATGTGATATCCATCTTTATGTGGCTTATTTTTTATATTATTTTTATTTTTTAAAAAGACTTTATTTTTTTAAACTATTTCTATATATAACTGTATATGTTACTTTTTTCTCTCTTTCAAGCCTATGTACATTTTACATGCATTGTAAACTGTTTAGAGGTGTATCCCATCTTAAATTGTCTTATTGTGACTCTGTTGCTTTAAACTTCAGCCTTCTAACACTAAAACAGCAACTGTGGTTGCTGGCTCTGCCCACCTCAGATTTTTAGCATGGTAGAGGTATGTTTACCACCAGCTCTGGGAAACATGCTTCCACAGACTCTAGGAAACTATGTTTCCATCCACAAGCTTTTAGCCTAGAAACATTTTTTAACTAGCAAAAAGAATATCTACCATGCAGCAACAGCATAATGTGCTGCAGCTTGGAGATGCCTCATTCACACCATACTGTAGGTCAACCGCACAAGCCAGGAACCCTCCATATAGTAGCTCAAGCATGCAGGCTATGGCTAACTTGAGAGAAACAACTAGAAAGCTGTTTTAGAATCTTTTTTTTTTTTTTTAAGCTTTCTTGGGTTTTAGGTGGGAATTCTTGCCCCAAGTTGGGCACTATTTGTAGCTGAAGTTTTCTTGGTTCTTCCTGGCCCATGGTTAGGACAAATCTCTCTCACCTGCCAATCCTGCAGCCACTCAGACCCAAGCAAACATACAGAGACTTACATTACTTATAAACTGTATGGCTGTGGAAGGTTTCTTGTTACCTAGTTTTTATATCTTATATTAACCCATTTCTATAAATCTATACCTTGCCACGTGGCTTATGGCTAACCAGTATCTTATGTCATGCTTTTCATAGCGGGGGCTGGCAACTTCTCTCTGCCTCAGCCTTCCATTTCCAAGAATTCTCCTTTCTCCTTGCCCCACCTATACTTCCTGCCTGGCTACTGGCCAATCATTTTTTTTTTATTTATCAATCAATCATTCACAGTAACTATATCTATTTTGAAAGGAAATTATTTAGGAGTCCGAGTGGCAAAAAAACAAGTGTGGGTTGCTCTTTGAGTTACATTTTGGAAAACAGAGAAATGAGCATCTGTAGGAAGAGGAGTCCTAAGACCAACACTGGCAGAAGAGCCATGTTTTTGTGCCATGGTTTTGCTCCTTGTTTTCGTGTGTGTGTGTGTGTGTGTGTGTGTGTGTGTGTGTGTGTGTGTGTGTGTACTTAAAGTGTAATAAAGACTCAGGAAGGAGGTAGATTCTTCCTGATACTACAGAGTTCTATACAGGTGACGATCTGGTTTCTCATTATCTATCCAGGAAACTGTATGAGAATAGGCTCAATTATAATTTAGAGGAAAAATACAGGAAATTAACATTTCATATAAACACACAAGCTTTGAGACAAAACTAATGATGAATTTTATTTGCTTAAATAACAGATAGGCAAATTGAAACTCAAGGATTGCTACATTTCTGAAAAATAATAAGGTAAGGAAAAGCTAACCTAGTCATGAAGACTTTATACCAGAAACTGCTACATCTGAAAAGAAAACTTCAATGAATCACTAGAACATTGGTATGAGGTACAAAAAAATTCCAAAAAAAGTTGGGTAAAGATGCTATTAAAGTGATGTATAAGGTTATTTAGTTAAAACATCAAGAGGTAAATAATCCTTGGAAAAAGTAATGTTATCTAACTTAAGAATAGCATGTGTTCCAGGAACTGTTAATGACTGAATGATAGAGAATGAAGGTATGAAATTGGTAGAAGGTGAAAACTGGTTTTAACAAGTTGCCTTCTCCACTCCACACTTTTTCCATGGCATGTGTGAGTCAATATGAAAGCACAGGCATGTAGACATATTGACACACTGACACAGTCACACATCACAAACATATACACAAATGCATATGCATAAACACATTTATGAATAAACATATGCATGCAAACACATGCACAACATATGCATGTAGCAGGAATCTTAAAGGGTCTTATTAATAAAAGCAAACCAGAGCCAGGTATTGGGGTGAATGCTGGAACATCAGAAAAGTACAACAAGCCGCAGCCACCTCACCTTGCCAATTCCTCAGCTGATCCTATTTCCTCAGACTGGAGGCCTTTGAGTCCTTATCAAAATGAATCTCAGCTGAACCATGGCTCAAAAGCCTTAAAGCTTAACTAGCTCTAGTTCCTGGTCCTCAAGCCTTATATATCTGTCTGCTTCCTGCCATCACTTCCTGGGATTAAAGGCGTGAGTAACTGTGCCTACCTGTTTCCAGTGTGGCATTAAACTCACAGAAATCCAGACAGATCTCTGCCTCTGGAATGCTAGGATTAAAGGCATGTGTGCCACCATTTTCTCACCTCTATATCTAGTGACTGTTCTGTTCTCTGACCCAAGGTAAGTTTATTAGGGTGCACAATATTTTGGGGAACATAATATCACCACACATACATGCACACAAGCAGGAACTCATGAGCACACACACACACACACACACACACACACACACACACACATACACACATATATATGAAAACAAACTAGACAGCTATATAATGTTGCAGTGAAGATCACTGCAGAAAGACTTAAAAGAGTGATAATCAAGTGGTCAGGGTTGGAAAGTATGAAATGGTTGTAAAGGTCCATATAGACATAGAGTTACCTTAGTGATAATTTATATGATAAACCTTTCTAAAAGTTCAATATGATTTTGTTGCTAAAAATTATACTGCTTTATGAACCACTCTTTAAATCTATGGAAAAAAATTTTCAACAATAATTACCATAATACTCTTACATTTGTCAAGTAAAATTGATCTTGTGCGTTTGATATAAGTTCAGTGTACAGTACAACTCATCTCGAAATAATAAAATCATTGATCCCTTTTCTTCATGTGTTATTACATTTATTTATTTATTTTGGCAGGCTGGGGCACTTGTGTACCACAATGAAACTTATCTTGTCAACAGCTGGAGACCATTACAGAAAACTACAACCAACTGAGCCTGGTGATACATTGAACTCAATAGAGAGAGAGAGAGAGACAGATCTCTGTAAGTTAAAGACTAGCGTAGTCTACAAAGCAAGTTCCAGGACAGCCAGAGATAAAACACAGAGGAATCATCTCTTAAAAACTATGAGAGAGAGAGGGAGAGAGAGAGAGAGAAGAAGAAGAAGAAGAAGAAGAAGAAGAAGAAGAAGAAGAAGAAGAAGAAGAAGAAGAAGAAGAAGAAGAAAACCAAAACCAGTTAAAAATTCAAAGTTGGGGAGTAGGGGGAAATATTCAAAACTATGGAGCAGACCCAATGGATAGACAGCCAAATCAACATCTGTACCTAAGGCTCAGTGGTTATTGGAAAGAATATAAAAGCTAAAACTGCAAGGAGTTTGTTGTTATAGTGTGTCTCCTAAGAATGGCAGAAGCTACACCTGTAAATTCTCAACAAGATGACTGCCTAAACATGACCTAAAGAAGGGCAACACTAACAGATACAATGGCTGGGAAGGGAGAATGCATAGGAGACCTCAACCCTACAAAAAGATTTATAGACACTGTGGATGCTGAGAGTAGGAAAAGTATTCCCTAGGGAAAAGCAAACTAATTGGTCATGTAATATGAAATGGCCAGTGTAGAAAACATATTCACATATGCTACTTTGTAAGGCCCGAGCCACCACTATGTATTTAAAAATGCCCTCCATACTTTTTTAAAGATTTTTTTTCTTGCCAATCTTTACAAGTCAATATCATCTGTGTGGTAAAATAAAGTGCATTATAAATTTTTATATGTATTTAAATACAATAAAATACTTAAAATCCTTTAATTAGAAATGAAAGTATGAAAGCATACTTAGATTTGCTTGTATCATGCTTATATATTTCTTTTGTAGATTGTACAGTCATTTATTTAGGATGTCATTTACTGTCATTTATTTAGGAGGTCTAAGAATTTTTTGTTTAATTTGTCAATTGTTTACAAAAAGCAAAGTAAATAGCCTATAACTAGGAATTTTATAATGATGACTTGAACAATACTCTCTGTTCTACCTGATGTAGATGAAATCTCACAACATATTTCTTAAGGTGCAAGACATATTTAGCTTCATAATACTAGCATGAATATTCATTAGCATCAGCACATTTTATTTCTGAAAGCATGCATGCACATATATACATACATGTATATGTTTTCATTTTTTTGCTTTATTTTTGTTTGAGCTTATTATTTTATTTTGTTGTTGTTTTTCCAGTTTGCAACCATGAGGATGAAAGAGCCCAGTGGTTACTAGGCAAGTGTTTTATTGGTGAGTAGTAGTCATCCTTTATACTATCCTTTCAGTGACTTTATTCTGTTCAGTCTATTTTTGAAGGTAAAGCACTAAAGCATATTATAATTCTTCTGATATACAATAATGCATAACTTAAAGATAGTGAAATTTGAACTTGAGTAGAGCCCTCATTTCAATGAGAGTTGCTGAATCATGTTAATTAATTAATCAGTGAATCTAGAATTTACTGAGCAAATGAGCCCCAGCCACATTGCTTAATATTTACAGTCCATTAACTGGGACCTGGTCAACAAGGCAATCAAATGCTTTACTACTATTTCCAATTAGGAAAAATAGAAGAATGGTAAATTATCTGCTGAGCATTTTTAGCAAGATATGGTGCTCTTGGGAAGTAAGTGAATTTTATATGATTGTCAGGAAGATAAATTTTTTGTACCATTTTCTAGAAAATAAAAATGTCTTGATAGTTTTTTTTTTTCTCCCCCGACAGGGTCTCTCTGTGTAGCTTTGTGCCTTTCCTGGAACTCACTTGGTAGCCCAAGCCGGCCTCAAACTCACAAAGATCCGCCTGGCTCTGCCTCCTGAGTGTTGGGATTAAAGGCGTGTGCCACCACCATTCGGCTGTCTTGATAGTTTTTACATTCATAAATTTAATACTGTATACATTTTGAACAATTATTCCAACTAATGTCTGTGGTTTATGTTTATCTACAAAAATGTGATATTATGATTATCATTGTTTCTTAGAAGAAAGAACAAGTCTATGCTATTGGAAATAAATTGATCATTTTAAATAATTTATTAAATTTTAAATAAGAAAAGCTACCTCTCAATTACTATCATTAAAGGCTTGAACCTGGGTCTCTTAACATACTTAATCCATCTTTGAAAAACGTAGTGTAAATTAAATATTATATTCAATAACAAAAGTGTAAACATTTTAAATATATATTCTTAATTTACACAGTAAGGCATCACTTTCTCCCTCCATTTTGCCCCTATAGCTCTTAGTTGTCCTCTGTGCAACTACTCCCATGGCCCCTTTCCCACTTGCAAGTTACTAGTCTCTTTCTATTGATTCTTATTTATACATCTGTATATATATGGAGTTTTATATATGAAGTTTATGTGTACATACATGCAAAATTATATAAATACAACCTACTGAATCCATTTTGTTCTGTATGAAATGGTTTCTGGGATGGCCACTCTGCACTGCACCAGCAACAAGGATGCTCACTCAGAGACAGACTAAATCTCTTCCCAGCAGTCACTAGCTGGCTATAGTTCTTTGCCCAGAGGTATAAGCCCTGGAATTTCTCCCTGTGCCATTACAGCTCCTGGTTCAGTGAACACCAAAGAGCCAGAATATCGGGAAATCTACTGTAAAAAGTTCTTTACTAGAAATGACGGCTAGCATGAAACAATGGCAGTATCAACAAACTAAAAGTTTTAACTGTAACACTTCATAATTTATCATAATTTTAACCTAGAACAATTAGTAAGGCACCAAGTAAAGTATAAAATTTTATATACATACATATATATACATATATATATACACATATATATATATACGTATATATATATATTCTAATTTGTCTTCAAAGATAGCATTGTATAATATGAAGTTATTAATACTCTTCAAAGTAATGCTACTACCCTAATAGGTGAATTCAGTAAGATTATGACATACAAATTTACACCCAATTCTAATCAATATACTACTAATTAAAATACTTAAAAGGATTATAAAAAATTGATTCTACATGAGCATCTAAGAAATATGTAATAATTCAGATTAAGTAAAATAAACAAGTATAAAAAATGAAATACTTCACCTTGAATGTATAAACTTTTTAGAAATAGTTTTTTAAAATCCAACTAAATGGAAAGACAACCTTTGTTTATAAATAAAAATTATATTTATATATATATAGTTAAGTAGCAACTCTATAGCAAAAGTAGATAGGAACTAAAAATGAATAAAAGCTTATGTAAAGCACAAAAGAAATAGTCACAGAATACATGAAAATATGTTCATTAACAGGGGACACGCAGGAAAAGAGCATCAAAGATGTAATGAAATTTATTTGTAGTACAACAATATAAAAGCAATAAAATAAATTACAAGTATTGGTGATAACTTCCATCTGAGTTCATGTTCTATTTCTGTGAAAAGACACCATGACTAAGGCAACTCTTATAAAAGCAAACATTTAATTGGGGGCTTGCTTGCAGTTTCAGATGGTTAGTCTTTCCTCATCGTGGCAAGAAGCTAACAGACTTGGCACTGAAGACTGAAGGAGTAGCTGACAGCTTTGCAGCCTGATCCACAGGGAGCAGAGAGAGAGAGTGAAATTGGACTTGGTAAGTGGGGTTTTATAAAAGGAGTCGACTTTAGAAAGTTATTTATGTATTTATGTTGTCAATACAATTTAGAAGTCTGCACACATGAAAATTATACATTATGTCTTTCTAGTTTACTATGTTCCCTTAAATAAATGCTACCAAATATAATGAATCAATGAATGAATTTGGGAGGAAAATCTGAAATTTCATCTTCTTAGCAGGACAAGAAGTTAAAGCGCTTCCAACATTGCACTAAGCTGCTGTCATCAGGCTGGCTCAGTGATCTTTTCAGAAATATTTATGTAGCTTTCTGGTACTCTCAGATCTTTCAGGTAGAATTATTCTCAGAATTATTATGACAAAATCTTTTACAAGCTCTACAATGATAAAGTTAATATCCATTATTTTATTTCAAGTTTACTTGAATACAAACTTTCAACTTTTGGGATCTCTTTCTCCACTTAGAGATTTCTGTTGTTATTTGTTTAATATAAATTTAACTTTGAACTTTCAAAACAACAACAACAACAACAAAAACCCCAGAGGTTAGAGAATTATTTTATAGTACAAGAGTTGTTAGGAGAAAGCTGTAACTCCAATCCATATCGCCTAATACATACATCAGTCACCTCTTATGGTTGTCACCTTGGGCCTCCTGGAATTATGAATTATAAAAAAACATGCTAGTTGAAACAATTATAGTAGAAAATTGCCAAACATTTACAATAGCTCATTTTTCATGCATTATTTTTCTGTAGGATATTATTGTACAGTTTAGTTATAGATTTTAATTGCTCATTTATGTACTTCACTCTTCAGAATGCCATATACATTCCATTTATTTACTTCTAGTAAATTAAATATGGTTCTGTCACATCACGATTGTGGATGACAAATTCCCTGTGTGTTAAAGAGAAATTCAAACAGTGGAAATCAATTGTAGTATTTGTTAAATCATAAATCCTCAATTAGCTCTTAATGATGCCTCAACAGATTTTGTCAGTTTTAAAGGCAGCAGATCTCTCTCAAATTCATATTACTGAATATTTTCCCATAATTCTATCTGGTTCATCTGAGTTTTGATGACAATTTGAATCATGGGCAACAAAGATATGATTTAGGACTTCTTCAGCTGCTTTGCTACTATCTATCCAAACACAACTTCTGCTATAAGGAAATACTTTATTATGTAAATAAACTATGCTCTAAAGTACTATGTGATTACTTTTGTGTCATTGGTTTGACTACTTGTATTCTTATCCAACCCACTCCAATACCCTACAAAACAGTCATGTAATTTAAGATACTATATTTTGCAGGGTGGTAGTGGCACATGCCTTTAATCCAAGCACTTGGGAGGCAGAAACAGGAGGACCTCTGTGAGTTCAAGGCCAGCCTGGTCTACAGAGCGAGATCCAGGATAGGCACCAAAACTCCACAGAGAAATCCTGTCTTGAAAAAAAAGAAAAAGAAAGAAAGAAAGAAGGAAAAAAAAGAAAAAAGAAAAAAGATACTATATCTCTCTATGTAATAAATTTTTATTCTTTCAAGTTCAAATCATGGGTATGTATATTTTCACCTTAAAACTACTTCATACTAATAATACATATATCCTGTACCAATATTTTGTGAATGTCTATCCCTACTAACTGGCCAAATAAGTTACATAATTTATGTTCTTTTTGCTACTGTTGTTGTTTTTCTATATTACTTTAGAAGAGCAATTCATTGTACCTAGACACTGTTTTATCTCCCTGAACATTTCTCATGCCCAATGTAGAGATTGGTTAAAGGAAATTCTGTTGTTTAGTTTTATGTTAACTTGACACAAAAATAGAGTCATTTGGAAATAGGGGCACACACCTTGGAAATGCTTCCAGAATGGTATTTGCAACCATGTTGGAGATTTTGCTGATTAATGATTAATGAAGGAGGTTTCTGCCTATTGTGTGTAGTGCCAACCCTGGGAATGTGGTGTGGAGGAGGAAGAAATTATTTGGACAAATCATGAATAGCAAGTCAGTAAGCTATGTCCTACCAAGCAGTAAGTCAGTTTCTGCCCCGACTTCCTCAAGGAAGAGTATAACTTGAATGTTGTAGGCTGAAATAAACTTTCTTCTCCTTGTTTCTTTAAGTCATGGTGTTTTTTCACAACAATATAAACATAAGCAAGGCAAAAAATGACAAATAAAAACTTTACAAATCTATCCAAAATATTATGAAGTAAATATTATATGCATCAGGTAATGGAGATTTGATACATACAAACTCAATTGCTATGTCAATTTTCATATGTAGAAACTAAGAATAACTCAGTTATGGGAAGTACTTCCCAGTGTTAACCATAAAAATTATAACAAATCTTTTCTTTTTTTTTTGAATTATTTTTTTTCTTTTCTTTTTTTTTTCTTCTTCTCTGCTTTCTCCATGTTTTAGGAGTGACATTGAGGACATGGCTGCTTTTCTTTTTCTATTTTTTAACTTGCACTAATACAACTAAAATTAAAAAAAATAAAATGCCATTGGATACCTATATTTAAATACAGTGAGTCCAACAAAGTTATGATTTCATATATTTGTTCTCAACTATCTTTAGATTCCTTTTTGTTTTGATGATTGATTTTGCTGTTAATTATATTCATGTCTGGATCTGTGTGGGACAGGATTTTCCTGTCCTGCAGCCACTGTCAAATAATCACTCAGAGGCTTAATATTAATGACAAATGCTTGGCCAATACCTCAGTTGTTACTAGATAACACTAACAATTTTTTTTAAATTTTATTTTATAATTAATTTAATTTTACATATCAGCCACGGATTCCCCTGTCCTCTGAGATACCATCTTATACCTGTCAGAATGGCTAAGATCAAAAACACTGAAGACAGCTTATGCTGAAATACTTTTTTTATTTTTATGAGATTATAATATAATTATATGATTCCACATTCTATTTCTTCAAAATCCTCTTACGTATCATCCCTTCTTTGTCTCTTTCAAATTTGTATCCTTTTTTTCATAAATTGTTGTTCCATATATATGTATACACATGTGTTTTCCTAATAAATCAATATCCCCCAATACAATTTAATAAATCTATGATAGGTAAATTTACATTTACTGAACTAGTTACAGGTGTCTAGGTACTGCTGAAGCATTGAAAAGTTAATGGATATTCATTTTTTATCATGGATAATTAATGGTATTAAAACTCCAGTGTACAAGAAATGTGCCAAGCCTTATGCTACATTTGAAAGTACAGATAACCATAACTGAATTCAGACTTACACTATACATTTTGTTGTGTCAAAATAAATAAAGGAGACATCTATGCTATATTGTAAAGAATTTAAATACACACACAAATACATACAGATCTGAGTATGTGTTTAATCTGGGGGGTAAGTATGTGTTCAATTTTTAGTAAGTATCATGTGCATCATATGTCTACATATCCTCATTTGCATATTATTACACAGTGCTCATCTGTTGGAAATTTGAAATTTTGAAGTGGTTTTGTTTCATTGTCTTATTTTTAGCTCTGTAAGACTTTATTATAGTTTAAAAGCAAATATTCAGAGCACACAAGACATAAATATGAAGTGCTTCCATGAAGAGGAGAAAAGGAGTTAAACAGTCATGGAGGTCAATTACATGTCAGCAATCACCCACACGGCAGAAAATAGAAAGACAAATATTAAGAAAAATCAAAGAAAGCCTAGCCCTCAGACAGCACCTGAAAAGAAATAGAAAAAAATAAAAGGGAAATGAATTGCACCTTCCTGAGCAAGAACTCTGAAGGATCCTTTTTGTTTTGAGTTTCCTGTGGTATTTGTCTAGAGGTAGAATCCTGTGAAATTCCTCTCTTCCAAATTAACTTGTTCATTGACATTCCTATAGTTCTGGTCTTGTTTACACAGCCATTTCTAGAGAAGACTGTGAAACAATAGAATTCTGATTGTTCTGGCTCTTACATTTCTTCCATTCCCTCTTCTATCATGTTTCCTTAGTTAAAGATAAAGGAGCTTTGATGTACACATGTCTCTTGGGGCTGGACTCCCACAGTCAATTGATCCTTATATTGTGCCAGTTATAGTTTTAGTTCCTTTAAAGATAGAATTCTTTGATGAAGGGTGGTAACTACTCTTTTCTGAGGATAAGGAGAAGATTGAAATTCTCAACACTGATTTCCAGAGAGGCTGCACAGTTGCATAATATTTGTTTACATTGTAAAGATATGTCTTTGCCAAGGTACCTTATGACTGGTTTAATAAAGTGCTGAATGGCCAATACCTAGGCAAAAAGAGGTTAAACAGGACATCCAGAGGCAGAGAGCACTCTGGGAAGAAGAAAGGCAGAGCTGCCAGTCAGACACAAAGAAAATACAAGAGGTGCAAGATGGAAAAGCTGTAATATGACACGCAAGAACACAGATTAAAGTATACAGGTTAATTTAAGGTATAAGTGCTAGTTTAGAGAAGCCTATGCTAAAGGCCAAGGTTTCATAATAAATAATAAGTTTCTGGGTAATTGTTTGGGAGCTGGCTAGCAGGACAGAGAAATACTCATTACAGTGTACCAGTTTGCAATCCTAGCAACAGATAAGTGTTTCTCTTTTTCCACAACCTCATCAGCATCTGTTGTCACTTGTTTTGATGATCTTAATAGTAAATACTGGATTGAGATGAAAACTCAAAGTTGTTTTAATTTGCATTGCCTAATATCTAAGAATGATGAACACTTGTCAAGGTTCTTTTTAGCTATTCTTATTCAATTGAGGACTCTGTTTAGAGTCCTATACTATTTCCAAATTGGGTCATTGTTTCTTTGATTTTTTTTTTTTTTACAATTATTTGTTACTCTGCATATTAACCTACGCTCAGATACAAGGCTGCTAAAGATTATTTCCTATGGTATGGGCTTCCCTTTCATTTGCTTGATTGTTTCTTTAGTGACAAACATTTTTTTTATTGTTATATTTGTGTTTTAATTTTACACATCAGCCATGGGTTCCCATGTCCTCCCCCCTCCCGCCCCCGATCCCACCTTACCCCCATCCTCTCCCCTCCAATCCCATCTCCTCCAGGGCCAAGACTCCCCTGGGGATTCATTTAAACCTAATGGATTCAGTATAGGCAGGTCCAGTCTACTCTTTCCAGGCTGAGCAAAGTGTCCCTGTGTAAGCCCAAGGTTCCAAACAGCCAGCTCATGCACCATGCACTAAGGACAGGTCCCAACAGCTGGGATATCTCCCAAACAATTCAAGCTATTCAATTGTCTCACTTATCCAGAGGGCCTGATCCAGCTGGGGGCTCCACGGCCTTTGGTTCATAATTCATATGCTTCCATTTGTTTGGCTATTTGTTCCTGTGCCTCTCCAATCTTGGTCTCAATAATTCATACTCTTACAGTCCTTCCTCTTTCTCGACAATTGGACTCCTGGAGCTCCACCGGGGGCCTGGCTGAGGATCTCTGCATCCACTTCCATCAGTTATTGGACGAGAGTTCCAGCATGACCTTTAGGGTGTTTGGCCATCTGATCACCAGACTAGGTCAGATTAGGATCTCTCTCGACCATTGCCAGCAGTCAACAGAGGATGTGTCATTGTGGATTTATGGGGACCTCTCTAGCACTCTGCCTATTCCTGTTCTCATGTGGTCATCATTTATCATGGTCTGTTATTCCTTGTTCTCCCTTTCTTTTCTTGACACAGCATGGATCTCCAGCTCCCCTAAGTTTTCTTTCCCTCTAACCTTGCCCTTCATTACTCACACTGTCGTCCAGGTTGTTCATGTAGATCTCATCCATTTCTCTCTCATTGGGCAATCCCTGTGTCTATACTAGGGTCCCATTTTCTAGGTAGCCTCCCTGGAGTTGTGTAGCAGTCTAGTCATCTTTGTTTTATATCTAATATCCTCCTATAAGTGAGTACATACCATGTTTGTCCTTCTGAGTCTGGGTTACCTCACTCAGGATGATATTTTTCCTAGATCCATCCACTTGCCTACAAACCTCATGATGTCATTGTTTTTCTCTGCTCAGTAGTACTCCATTGTGTATATATACCATATTTTCTTTTTCCATTCTTCAGTTGAAGGGTCTAGGTTGTTTCCAGGTTCTGGCTATTACAAACAATGCTGATATGAACATAGCTGAGCAAATGCCCTTGTGTTATGATTGAGCATTCCTTGGCTATATGCCCAAGAGTGCTACAGCTGGGTCTTGGGGTAGATGGATTCCCAGTTTTCTAAGGAAGCGCCATATTGATTTCCAAAGTGGCTGTACAAGCTTGCATTCCTACCAGCAGTGGAGGAGAGCTCCCCTTGCTCTACATCCTCTCCAGCATAAGCTGTCTTCTGTGATTTTGATCTTAGCCATTCTGACAGGTGTAAGGTGGTATCTTAGAGTTGTTTTGATGTGCATTTCCTGGATAGTTAGGGATGTTGAGCAATTCCTTAAATGTCTTTCAGCCATTTGAACTTCCTCTGTGGAGAATTCTCTGTTTAGTTCTATAGCCCATGTCTTAATTGGACTGTTGGGTATTTTGATGTCTAATTTCTTGAGTTCTTTATATATTCTGGATATCAGCCCTCTGTCAGATGTGGGGTTGGTGAAGACCTTTTCCCATTCTGTAAGCTGTCTCTTTGTCTTGTTGACTGTGTCCTTTGCTCAACAAAAGCTTCTCAGTTTCAATAGGTCCCATTGATTGATTGTTTCTCTCAGTGTCTATGCCACTGGTGTTATATTTAGAAATTGATTTCTGGTGCCAATGCGTTCAAGATTACTTCCTACTTTCTCTACTATCAAGTTCAGAGTAGCTGGATTTATGTTGAGGTCTTTGATCCACTTGGACTTAAGTTTTGTGCATGGTGACAGACATGGATCTATTTGCAGCCTTCTACACATTGACATCCAGTTATGCCAACACCATTTGTTGAAGATGTTTTCTTTTTTCCATTGTACATTTTTGGCTTCTTTGTCAAAAATTACATGTTCATAGGTGTGTGGGTTAATGTCATGGTCTTCAATTTGATTCCATTGGTCCACACGTCAGTTTTTATGCCAGTTTTTTTTTTTAATGCCAGTTTTTATTATGGTAGCTCTATAGTAGAACTTGAGGTCAGGGATTGTGATGCCTCCAGAGGTTGTTTTATTGTACAGGATTCTTTTGGCTATCCTGGGTTTTTTGTTTTTCCATATGAAATTGAGTATTATTCTTTCCAGATCTGTGAAGAATTGTGTTGGTAATTTGATGGGGATTGTGTTGAATCTGTAGATTGCTTTTGGTAAGATCGCCATTATTAATACGTTAATCCTGCCTATCCATGAACATGGGAGATCTTTCCATTTTCTGACATCTTTAATTCCCTCTTTCAGGGACTTAAAGTTATTGTCATATAGGTCCTTCACATGCTTAGTTAGAGTAACCCCAAGGTATTTTATATCATTTGTGGCTATTGTAAAGGGTGATGTATCTCTGATTTCCTTCTCATCCTCTTTGTCTATTGTATATATGAGGGCTACTGATTTTTTTGAGTTTGTCTTGTATCCTGCTATGTTGTTGAAGGTGTTTATAAGCTGTATCAGTTCCTTGGTTGAATTTTTGGGGTCACTCATGTATACTATCATGTCATCTGCAAATAGGGAAAGCTTGACTTCTTCCTTTCCAATTTGTATCCCCTTAGTCTCCTTATGTTGTCTTATTGCTCTGGCTAGAACTTCAAGTACTATATTGAATAAGTATGGGGAGAGGGGACAACCTTGCCTTGTTCCTGTTTTAAGTGGTATTGCTTTGAGTTTATCTCCATTTTATTTGATGTTGGCTGTTGGCTTGCTGTAGATTGCCTTTATTATGTTTAGGTATGTCCCCTGTATTCCTGATCATTCCAAGACCTTTATCATGAAGGGGTGTTGGATTTTGTCTAATGCCTTTTCTGCATCTAGTAAGATGATCATGTGTTTTTTTTTTTTCTTTGAGTTTGTTTACATGGTGTATTACATTGATGGACTTTCATATGTCGAACCACCCTTGCATCCCTGGGATGAAGCCAACTTGATCATGGTTTTGATGTGTTCTTGGAGTTTGTTTGCCAGTATTTTATTGAGTATTTTTGCATCAATGTTCATGGGGGAGATCAATCTGTATTTCTCTTTCTTTGTTTCATCTTTGTTTGGTTTAGGAATCAGGGTATTTATAGCCTCATAGAAGGAGTTTGGTAATATTCTTTCAGCTTCTATTGTGTGGAACAATTTAAAGAGTATTGGTATTAAGTCTTCTTTGAAGATCTGGTAGAATTCTGCACTGAAACCATCTGGTCCCGGGCTTTTTTTGGTTGGGAAACTTTTAATGACTGATTCTATTTCCTTAGGGGTTATTGGACTATTTAAATGGTTTATCTGGTCTTGATTTAACTTAGGTATGTGGTACCTATCCAGAAAATTATCCATTTCTTTTAAATTTTCCAGTTTTGTGGAGTAGAGGTTTTTGAAATATGACCTGATGATTCTCTGGATTTCCTCATTGTCTGTTGTTATATCCCCCTGACACAGAAACTTTTTAATGCAGAAAAGGAGTATCATAAAATCACTTCAGTTATGGCTGTACATTTGGAACAAATGTTTATTAAAATTGATGTGATTTGTCAATAGCTCAAATGCCCATAACTTTGGAAATTGAATAGATGAATACTCTCAAGAAAGTGGTTTTTTTTTTCTCTCTGTTTTAAAAGAATTCTTAAAGGCTTGCCATATATTTTTAATGGGAGCCAGAATAAAGTTAATCTTGGAGTTCAAGGCCATCCTGTTCCACAGAGCTAGTTTCAGGTCAGCTAAAGCTACACAGAGAAACCCTGTCTCAAAAAAACAAAACACCAACCTAACAAAAATATTAGTTTTTGCTGTGGCTTCCCTCAATGATGGGTTGTCACTGGGATCTTGAAGCCAAGAATATGTTTCCCTCCCCAAGTTTCTTTTGGTCATTTGTATCTCTCAGAGCAATACAACACAGAAGAGGACAAGAAATAAATAAGAAAGTTACCCTTGAGTGGCTTCTTCCTTTCTCAAAGAGGGAAACCTTCTATGTGAAGAAGTTATAGGAATAACTGGAATTTGCTAGTCTCTGTTTTTATAACCAGGTTCTTGGACTCTTGAGATTCCTACCAGTTTTAAAATATCGAATTAGTTTTAAAAAATTCAGGTGGTATAAATAATGTGTGCATGAATGCCGGTTACAGTGAATAGTTTTTGACATTTCTCTATGAGGTAATGAACCTTATTTAAAAAGTTAAAATCATTTCAAATAAATTTATAGGTTATTTTTTTATTTATTATGTTCAAATACTTGTCAAGTCTCTGCTATATTTAACTATCCAATTCCATGTTGCCTTTTACTAAGCCAATGTATTAGTGACTAGTGAAAGCAAGGGACTGAGTCAGCTTTTGTGAACTCCTAATGTAAGAGACAAAATAATTGTGTTTATCACTAGACTCTGAGTGATGTAGGTCTATTTGGTAATTTTATTAATCTCAGTGAGAAATCTTCTATTTTGATAGAAATATTAAATGAGTGTTATTAGGGAAGGTCTCTCTCTTTCTCATCTACATGGCACCCAGAGAAGAGCTGGAATTTTATTCTCAAATTGACATAATATCAGACTCAGATTTACATAAATAGGTTATGTAATTTTGATAATTTCTCCTAACATTATTGCCATTGATCTAATCACAGCAGATGTTAAAATTTTAACAATATTTCACATTTAAAAACATTGTATTTCAATAATAATATCAATTTCTTAAAACAAATTCATGGGGGTGCATAAAGGCAGCTCTTATAAACTTGTCAATAATTGAGAGTAATTTTGAAAATGTAATTTGCTTATTAGCTGTCTTAATAAAAAAAGATTACTGGATTATTAATATAAAGCTTCCATAGGGATAATGATGTTTAAGTATATATTATCATAATTTGACTCCCTTTTCATTGAATACATGAATGAATACACCCTTTTCACTGAAACAGTCAGGTGTCACAAAATTAAGTAAACCATTATTATAGTTCATTTTTATTAGTCAGTAGTGTCATAATTCTTTTACAAGTGAAAAAGTTCAAAATAAGGAATATAGGTACAGCCCTTCCCCCACCTAGCTTTTATTTATTATATTCTGCGGTAAAGCTCCAAGATGCTTTGGTTTCTAACAACTGCCAGTGTTGCTGTGGAGAACAGGCTATACAGAAGATCTTTACTCCTATCTCCTGTCCTGTCACCATAAGATAATACTTTAAAGCTTGCTGCATTTAAATAACAGCTCTCAGCATGTATGGACCCAGCAGTCAGGAAGATTTGCCTCAGTCAATGTCCAAGGCTGCTTTTATTGGTTTTGTATTTACCTGAAGAAAGACATTTGAAAAAGTAATCAGAGCATCCTTGAGTATTCCCCATTTCGAAGTCAAGGATATTCTGCTTAGGTGATCTGTAGATATGCCCATGTCTCTAAATTCTCTCCTAATACTCTTTCTAGTTCTATATTTCCAGATGTAGTATCATCTATTCATGTCTTAAGCCCTTGCTTGTGTGAGTCTCTTAGAATTTTCTATCTTCTTTCCAACTTCTTTCTGTTTTTATTTTATTTTAATTTCTTTAATTTTTTTTTCATTTTAAATACCAATCACAGTTCTCCTTCCCTCCCCTCCTACCATTCTTCCTGACCTTCTCCATCACCTCTACTCCTCAGATAGGGTAAGGCCTCCCATGGGGGATAAACGAAGTCTGGTATATAAACTCGAGGCAAGCCTCAAGCTCCCCTCCCACCCCTCCCCTGCCTCACTTGGAAGGCTGAGTAAGGTACAGGGTATGGGCTCAATTATTCAGGTCATGAACTAGCAATACATCTCAGTCCCACTGCTAGGGGCCCCACAAACTGACCAAGCCACACAACTGTCAGCCATGTTCAGAGGGCAGGTTCCTCAGCTGTCAGTCCAGAGCCCATGAGCTCCCACTAGCTTGGGTCTGTTATCTCTATGGGTTTCCCCATCTTAATCCTGACCCCTCATATCATCCCTCCTCCCTCTCTGATTAGGCTGCAGGAGCTCAGCCCAGTGTTTAGCAATACCAACTTCTTTTTTACTTCTCTAAATTACAAATCCATGAAAATCTCTTCTGACAAGCTCCTGTTCAGGTAGGAGCCACACTACACAACTCTCCAGGTAGGAACCACAGCACACACCTATTCAGGAGGGAGCCCCAGTACATACCCCTCCTTCATTGTTTGATCTTCTCAGCAGCCACCATTTATCCCTGCTTGTTGTGGTTTTGTTCTCTTCTAGAAAGTTTCGAACTTTTATCAGCATGAAACCTCTATGAGGTATTACACTAACTTCTGCTATATTTCTAGTACCAGGGGAACAAAACTGTCTCCATTATGCCACTAAAACTTTGATTGCATTTTAACTCAAGAGAAAGACTGGAATACTAGAATGATCTACATCTGCTTTTCTTGCTCCTTGTATTTTTCAGAATCACCTATATACTATTTTTTCATCTAAAAATCAGAGTTCAAGTATTTGCTATTTTGAAAACAAATTTATTTGAATAATCCGTGTTGAATGTATGTCTACATATGTGTGTACACAACTCTGGCATAGAAAAGCAGAGGCTAGAGGATGACATCAGCATCTTCCTCTATTCCTCTACTTTATTCCTCTCAGAACTTGGAGCCCATTGGATTAGCTATGTGACTGGACGGCTTGTACTTGGCATATGCTTGCTTCTATACCCCAATATTGGGGTTACAAGCACATGCATACATGTGTAACATTAATATGGATGCTGGGTATTCAGCCTCAAGTCCTGATGCACATGTACGTGTAGTAAGTACTTCTTCCACTAAACCATCTCCCGAGTCTCAAAAGAACACATTTAAAAAACAAAATAAAAAGTTTGACCAAAATTAGTTTTGTTGACTAATGGTAGTATCTATAAAAACTACTTTAGGTCTTTGAAAACTACTTAAGGTATTTGATCATAATATTATCTTTCTAAAAAAGAAGACAAAGAAAAGAAGAAAAAAAAACTTGTGGAATTCCAAACATTTATGATTATTCATGGATTCTTTTATTCCCTTTAGATGATGAATGACTATGTTTTAAACTCTTAAAAGAGAATGTTTGCAAATATAAGGTTGGAGAGATGGCACAGAGCTTAAGGGTCATAGCACTGTTGCAGAACTCTCAGGGTTGATACCCAGCATCCACGTGGTAGCTAACAGTCACCTGAGCCTTCAGTGGTTGGGCATCTGACACGGTCATCTGTCACATGTACCAGCCACATTGCAGTACCTACATGCACACACACACATACACACACACACACACACACACACACACACACACACACACACACACACACACGCACACACACACAAGCAAAACTTGTATATATTTATACATACAAAATAATGAATATAAAATGTATGAATCTCTTTTTTTTTAAGAGGCAAAAAGGCACTAAGATTTTTCCCACCAGTTATTTTGAGGAGTTTAATTTTAAAATTCCCCAGAGAGTGCTCAGACATTTATGTGATTTAATAGCTTGCATTAAGTCAAAGGTACTTTACATTTATATTTTATAATCAACAGTGCCATAATTATCCATTAGCACTTGAATAGATAATATCACTAAAAATATATGAACGTAACTTTTAATTAATCTGTATCCTTTTCTAAGGAAGTGCCTTTTGATGGGTGATAAATATAAAATTAACAATAATAAGATATCAAACAGAACTGCAGATCTTCCATGGAGGAACAATTAGGATGCATGTGCCTTGAACTTTTTGAGAGACCACTCAGGCAAAGGAAAGACAAGGGCAGTATTGAACCATAGTGGAGGGACAGAGAACAGAAGGATTAATGGCCATCAATATGTTCAAGTTTCACATGGTTGCATCCTTGGTTGTAGTTCTGGTTAGTACATGTACCACAATAATGAGGATTTAATTAAAAAAACCAATAAATCCTGCAGGGGATATGTAAACTGAAATTAAGTATAGAAAAAAATACAAAAGAGAAACAGTTTATTGTTAAATTATATCTCTCAGCAGTCTATTAAGAGTCCAAATACTTAACCCAGAAAAGCAAGACACATTTAAAATACAATGGAAAACCAGAATAATAAATATTAAAATGAGCATGCACATTAATTTTTATAAAACTAATGAAAATATGATTCTAATGATGATTATTTTTTTTTTTTACATTATATTTCTTGGACCAAATTATTTCAAACTACTTTTTTAACCTAAGCTATCAAAAATCCTTAAGATGATAAAAATGGCATAATAAAATAATTTTCATGATTAAATGCATACAAAATGTATGAGAGATACGGTTCAGTTGCAGAGTGCTTGTCAATTTCAGATTTATCATATTATGTGGATGTATATATGAGCAATTTCCATTTAACCATATACATTATCCAACCTGCATTTAGATAATTAAGTACAAAAATAAACCCTGTCAAATGTTAAGGAAGGAAAAAAACAAAAAGCAACAACAAAAAACAAGTGAATTAGAGTCTGCCAGAAAGAGAATACATTGTGAAACATGTTTATCAGCTTGTAGACGCTGATGGTAAATTTAATGTAATTCAAGCTTTAATCCCAATTTATGTTTGTTTGTTTTGAAAGTCTCAGAGATTAGCTAATGTGCTAATGCCAGTACCCATGGGAGAACCTTGGAAATAAATAATTTGAATTATTCAGTTCAATCACCATTTTGATTATTTCATGGAAAGTCATGGAGAATACTAGCCTCCATATATGTTAATAAGCACATTTTAATACTAACATATATTGTGGCAGGGCATACTCAGAGACAGTGCTATCCAGGGGAAAAGGTAGAGGTATTACTAATTCCAGTTTTAAAAAAATGGGATAGGAGAGAAATGGTGTCTTTTAGAAATGACAGGAACAATGGTTGCATTCACTAATTCACTGTGGCTGTTTGCTTGCACAAGATTAAAAAGAGCCAGTCACAATTATAGTCTTACTAGCCTCCATCCTTAGCTGATATGGGGCACTTAGTATCCTCTGAGGGAGGCTAAGATTTCTTTCACGATGTGGCTCCAGATTGATGGACTGCACTCCAGTGCATGGGCCTACTCCCTGAATTATAGGGGCAGTATAAATGGAGTCCATGGGTCAGCTAAAAAGAAGCAACACAAAGTCTCACAAAAATGACTTCCTAAGCACAAGGTGAACATGGAAGACTCTAATGGACGTGCTAATGTGGACCATCAAGAAAGCCTCAACCCTGCACAAAGAACTGCAAGTAACTAAGGAATGTTGAGAAAAGGAGAAATAGTGTTAAAGGGAAAAACACTCCAATTGGTTACCAAATACACAGGGGTCAGTCATGAAAACACACATACAAGTAACATTATACGAACTAAGTAGGCTGTATTTAGGGATGTGATACATATATACATACAAACACACACACACACACACACACACACACACACACACACACACACATAACAACAATTAATGAAAAGGAGGCCATAAATTTGAAAGAGAGCAAAGATGGATATCTGAGAGGATTTGAAGTGAGGAAAGAGAATGGGGAAGTATTACAATTACATTATAACTTAAAAAAAATACTGAAATATTTAAAAAAGGAAAAGGAAGAGAGCAGGAAATCAAGGCGTGAGGTGGATCAGGGAGGAGTTATGGGTACATGTGGGATCAATATGATCAAAATACATTGCATGGAAGTCTCAAAGAATTAGCAAAAACATAATAATAAAAGAAAAAAAATCTTGTTTATATCCAGCCTCTGCTTTCCCACAATTGTAACAATTGGAGCTGCAATAAATTTAAGCAGCCGGGGCTTCGGAGCAATTAAGTAGTAGGGTAGGGGGGCCATTTCCTAATGGCTCCCTGCAAAATTGCAAGCAATTTTCTGTGAGCTAGAACTAAATGTCTGTGGTGTTAACCTTCTGAGATTTGCCTTTGTGCACCACAGCACAACATAGCCTATCCTGAGAGAAGCAGTCAATCAATTATTGAAAAGAGGCTGATGTGTTTTGTCCTTCGATGCAAATTTAGATTGTAAAGTGGCCACACAGGAATTTCAACATCAAACTATACTATAAAAAAAATGAAAAATTTATTTTTAATGTGTACAAAATCACACACACACACACACACACACACACACACACACACACACATATCCAAAGTTGTCAGTTATTCAAACTATCCAGCATATATGACTGCTCAGTGGAAGAGCCATCCTTCATATGGAACTCAAGATTGAAAGGCATTTCAATTTCTAGTCACTGTTAAAATATTCTCATCATGATTTGCAATGGCTTTTAATTTGACAAAAGTCAAATCAACATACAAAAATGGTAGAAAACTGATTGCTGGCTTAGAGCAGATAGAGGACTACAATCCAGTTCTGAGTAGGAACTGCCTCTAGACCATGCACCCTGGTAAATGTGATGAAGCCCTTCCTGCAAGCTCTTCCTCTGCCATACTGCACACATTTCTGTTGCTTCATTTTCTTTCCTCTTTTATTCTCCTAACCTCATTTCTTCACAAGAACATTAACTCTCTTCAGAAATCATCTTTATTTTTTGTTTAACTCTTTCCCTATATTCCTTTATTGAATTTTAATCACTGTCTCCAGTTAGTGGTATACATGAGCACACAAAGTGTGGTAATCTCCTTGGCAGGGGAGGGTGGGTTGCAGAGGGAACCTCCAGGTGACTACACTCCTAAGGATAAGCTACTCTCATCGCCCCATCATCCATCTACTGCTAATTGTTCTTCAGCAGATTATTAATAGTTTAAATACTCATCAAATTGCCACTTCCTCCTGCAACATTCATATTCTTGTTTCTGATCTAAAATTCACCGTATTTTAATAACATTGATTCATTATTACCACCTCTCATGACATTTGCCATTTCTAATCCATCAATTATTTAACTTCAAATTTTTCACTTTAATGTTTTGTAAATCCATGAAGCATTTAACTTATCTAATATTATTTACGTGTCATGAAGTATCAATATGTAACTTTGTTATTACCTGTACAATGTGTTTCATTTTTTAAATAATGGATAAAAAGCACAAAAGAATACAAGAACAAAAGTAAAAAAAAAAAAAAAGATGAAGAGTGGGTGAAACAGGGCTTACATGGATTTTCATGCCGCTGCGAGCTTGTGAGAGGATAGTTCCAACTTCCATTCCATCAAGTTGCATTATTTGTTCTTTTACTCTATTAATCCATTTTCCCAAATATTATACTTCTATTTACTTTCCTCCTGTATAAACCCTGAGAGCTTTTACTTAATCCTGTTCTTAGAGCTATTGAGTACTATAATCATTCTTTGGAGTAACATTGAACAACATTTTACAATACATTAGGAACATTTTAAGTGCACAAAATACTGTGTGTGTCCTCGCGTTCAGTTGCATTATCTTGTAAAATACCTAGTGCTGTAGTGTAGAATTGAAGAAGTGACACTGAATGCATAATTTTTTGGAAATGTATGCACAAAATTATTAGTATGGTATACATATCATAAACTTCTAAATGTCAAAAGCCTGGGCAATCAAAAACAATGGTAACAGAAATCATAGCTGCCTAAATGTCCATTCTCAAAACTCTCCAGCTGAGTGCTTCAATAGTGTGTGTTATTAACCTACCCAAGATTTCCAAGGCAATCATAAACTCACCAGTTTGCCATGTGATCGACAAACATGTTTTCTCCCATAATGTTATATTGCATACTAACATAAAAAGAAGTTATATAAAATGTATTTATTGACAAAATCATATAAAGAGATTAATGTAGTCTTTGCAAGAAATATTTGAGCCAAAGATTTCTTATTCTAAAACCTTATTGCTCACTTTCTACCATCATGAAATGTAAGTTACAGTGATTTTTCATTTGGAAAATCTTAATTGTAATTTTTCCATATCCCTATTAAATTTAGTTCTCTACACTCACTATTGAGAATGCTTTGGGGCATAGAGATATGGTGCTGAGGCTAAAAGTGCATTATGCTGTTCCAAAGGACCCAAAATCAGGTCCTAGTACCTAGATTTGGTAGCTGGCAACTATCTATCATGCAGCACCAGAGGCTTCAGAGCTCCAGTGTCTCTGGGTTCTATAGGTATTCATCTGCATTTGCATATCTCCATGGATACACACACACACACACACACACACACACACACACACACACACACACACAAACCTACCTTAGTTAGAAAGTATATAAAACCTTTTAAAATATTTCCCTGGAGTTGTTTTATAACTACCTTGAAATGAAAAGTACTTTCAGACTCTGAAGTTCTTCATAGTCTCCTCTAAGAAGCACAGCACTATTTTGTCCGGTGTGTGATATCCATGTACATAAGGTGTATATTGTATCCAAAATGCTAGACATAGAATGTTTTAGGTTAGAGTGCTTTTTTTTCAGAAATGGAAATATTCCCTATATAAAATGAGGTAATTTTGGTATGAGATACATGACTAAACTAAATAAATCAGTATTTTTTCATATGCATACCTTGAAATTAATATTTTGCATTTTTGGAAAATGTGCAGTGTTTTAATCCATTCTTTGATATTTCACACATTCATTCACTGCCCTTGTTTCATTTTCTTTCTTTCCCTATTAAACGTGCCTCCTACTCCTCTCACCAAGTTTGTATGTTACTTTCATGGTGCCTTGTTTTGGATTTTGCTCTCTGATGCTCTGGCTTTAACCAGAACCATTTATTTAGAGATGAATGTGAAGGTGTCCTTGAGAGCATGAGAAACTTACCCTTACCCGTGGCTACATCACTGAAGACAATGTCTTTCTCTTCTCCAGCAGCACTTGACTTGGCTCCCTAGAGAGGGATTTGACTGTAACAAAGGGTTTACTGAATCTGTCTTGTGCAGGTTCTGTGTAAGTTAACTGAAATGGTTGTGGGTTCGTGAATGACATGCACAAATCATGCTTGTACAATAGTGTTTTCTATGCCTCCTTTCCATTAGTTGCCTCTTACTTCCTTTCTGTTTCTTGATCCATAATTTTCCAAGAGCATCGTTGGTGATGAAATAGATATATTGTTTAATTTAAGCACTCAATACAGCTGCAAAGAGACACTTCTTTGATCAGGACTGACTGCCCTATTATATGTGAATAAACAAAATTAAATTGAGGTTCAGTTTGATATCATATCTATTTAACAAAACAAAAAGTCTAGGTTTATCTGTGGTGCTTATGCTCTCCACAGCCCATAGGCCTTTGACCAGATGCTAAGTATAAAGTGTGAAATTGCTCCCATAGAGCAGACCATAGATATACAAAATAAATAAATAAATAAATAAATAAATAAATAAATAAGATAAACAGTTAATTAACCTTTAACAATCATGCAACTGTTTTACCAGGAAACACCTATGTAGCATTCAAAGTCTAAACCTGGAAATGACCATTATTGACTCTTCTTTTTTTTTCCTTTGAACTGAGGACGAACCCAGGGCCTTGCGCTTGCTAGGCAAGCACGCTACCACTGAGCTAAATCCCCAACCTGTGACTCTTCTTTATTATTATTATTATTATTATTATTATTATTATTATTATTATTATTAAGAAATTTTCTATTCATTCTACATACCAACCACAGATCACCCCTCCTTCTCTCTTCCCACCCCCAGCCTTCCCCTCCAACCCACTCCGCATTCCCACCTCCTCCACGTTAAAGACTCCCATGGGGGAGTCAGCAGAGCCTGGTACATTTATTTGAGGCAGGTACAAGTCTTCCCCACCTGCACCAAGGCTGCACAAGGTGTCACACCTTAGGCACTGGGCTCCAAAGGCCCGCTCATGCACCAAGGATAGATCCCTATCCTCCTACCTCGGGGCCCCCTAAACAATTCAAGATAAAAAAATGTCTAGCATTTCTGGAGGGCCTAGTCCAGTCCCATGGGGGATCCACAACTATTGGTCCACAGTTCGTGGGTTTCCACTAGTGTGGCTGCTGTCTCTGTACGTTTTTCCATCATGATCGTGATATGCCCCTTGCTTATAAAATCCCTCCTGTCTTTCATTGATTGGATTCCTGGAATTCGGCCTGGTGCCTGGCTGTGTCTCTCTGAAGCTGCTTGCATCAGTAACTGGATGAAGGCTTTAAGATGACAGTTAGGGTACTCACTGATTTGGTTATGGACTCTTCTTAAGTTGCTTAACAATCTACCTCATTTTGAAGGCTAATCATCAAGGAAGTAGCTTCGAGTTCAGTCCCAAGAAGGTTTCTCTGTCTTTTTCAACCAAGGTGATGCAAAGAGCGTCTTACTATAAAGTTCTGAGCAACAAGTGGCAACGCCCATAAACTATAGTTTTTGCCGCCTTTGATACCTTTCTCACAAAGAATTTTTGGAAAAGTTTCACATTTTGCTCTTGGACTTTGATTTAATAACCCATGGATTCTGAGAACAGCATTATCCATCCATGCAGGCTACATCCACTCAAATTATTTTCACTTATTTATGCTTTTCATTAGCTTATAAACTAGTGGATTTCCAAATAGGACCTTTATATATTTCACCATTTTCTGTCTGCACCCTTCTATGAACTTCATCACCCGTAGTATTCTCTCCACTTATTTCACTGACACTATTCCTCTAGGAACTTCTTTTCCCCATTCACTAGCTCTTTCTCAATTCCGTGTTTCAGTTGACACTCCAATTTAAATAACCAAATCAAAAAACTGAAATAATTGATTAATCTATGAGAGACATATAATGTTTTGCTTTCTAGTTTTTGGCTTGTGAAATACAGTATTTTTTTCCATTCCATACATTTTACTCCAAATTTCATATTTCTTCATAGCTGAATAATATAGTACCACATCTTAAATATCTATTCATCTGTTGATGGAAATATAAGAATATTTAATTTTTTAGGTCAGGCAGTTGTGGTGCACACCATTAATCCCAGCACTCAGGAGGCAGAGCCAGGCAGATCTCTGTGAGTTCAAGGCCAGCCTGGCCTACAGAGCAAGATCCAGGACAGGTGCCAAAACTACACATAGGAACCCTGTCTCAAAAAAAAAAAAAAAGAAAGAAAAAAAAAGAAAGAGTATTTAATTTTTTAGTTTTGATGAATAAATCAGCAATAGATATAGATGTACAGATACTTGTAGAGAGAATAGAAAATAGATTATCAGAATTGGTTTAAGTGGATTACATGGCATTATTATTATTATTGTTGTTGTTGTTTTGAGACAGGGTCTCTCTGTGTAGCTTTGGCACCTTACCTGAAACTCATTCTGTAGCCCAGTCTGGCCTAGAACTCACAGAGATGCGCCTTCCTCTGCATCCTGAGTGCTACCATTAAAGGCATGTGCTACCACTGCCCAAATGGCATTACTTAAAAAACAAAAACAAAAACAAAAAAAACAAAAAACAACAAAAAAAAATGAAAAAAAACCTGTGACTCAATTTCTAAAGTAGTTGCACAAGTTGACATTCTTCAACATTGTATAAGTTTGCCCCTTTCTACAATCCATGATTGCATGAATTGTTAATCCTGATAATGCTGTTCTCAGAATCCATGGGTTATTAAATCAAAGTCCAAGAGCAGAATGTGAAACTTCTCCAGAAATTCTTTGTGAGAAAGGTATCAAAGGCGGCAAAAACTATAGTTTATGGGCGTTGCCACTTGTTGCTCAGAACTTTATAGTAAGACGCTCTTTGCATCACCTTGGTTGAAAAAGACAGAGAAACCTTCTTGGGACTGAACTGGAAGCTCACGTATATTGTGGAATCCTGCAGTAGTTTTCAACTACATTTTCCTGATAGCTTATGACATTAAATACTTTTAAAGGTGTTTTGTGAATACTTATATTTCTCTCTTCTCATTTTTAGAAATCTATGCTTAGTTCTATAACTTGCTTTTTAAATATTGTTTTACGTATTAGCTGAAAACTTCATGTATTTTATCTTCCTCTGCAAACTTCCCAATATCTCCCAGATTCATCTCCCTAACCACCCAATCCCCCCTCTCTGTCTCTCTGTCTCTCTCTTTGCCTGTCTCTCTGTCACTCCCTCCTCTGTCACTATCTCTGTCTCTGTCTTTCTGTCTCTCTATCTCTCTCTATGTCTCTCTGTGCCTCTCTCAGACATACACACACACACACACACACACACACACAAATATACACACACACACAAAAAAACACACCATGTTGGTTTTATGTTTGTTTTTTGTTAGCCAAGTATTCCCGGATGTGGGGCCAAAGTGTTGATTGATAAATCAGATGTAATTTCATTGAAGAAAACTGACTTTTTCATACTCAGTAGCAAACAGATGCACCTCAGGTAATACTAGGACTTCATGCCCACCTCTCCTCCATTCTACATTTTTTTTTTCTGTCCTGGGCTTGTGTAAGTCTTATCTTCTGCCAGGGCTCATGCATGAATCTACTATGGAAGAGGGCCAGGAAGATTGTAAGAGGCAAAAGGAGTGGTAACTTCAAGGAATAATGTTTTCCAGACACAACAGGGCAATACAAAAATGAAGTCACAGGGGTTGCAATAGCATGCACAAACCCTCTACAAGGTCAAAGTATTGTTCACTTTTAAAGTTGAGTAGTTTTAATTTGCCGTTGTGTACCTTGCCTTTAATCCCAGCACTTAGAAGGCAGAGGCATGCAGCAAATCTCTGATGTTCAAGCCAGGACTACAATGCAAGTTCCAGAACAGACTGGGTTACAAAGACAAACCCTGTCTTAAAAGAAAAAGTTGAAAAGTTTTACTTCTATTAAGTTTGATTTGGACAATTGCACACACATGTGCCTTTCTATGTGGGCACACACACACACACACACACACACACACACACACACACACACACTGAAAAGGGAGTGAATACTAGTTTAACTGCTTTAGAAATCTATTTAGAGGTTTCTGGAAAAAAAAATCTCACATTCTGATGCATAACATTCTCACCCTACTCATTCTCCTTCCATCTTGTTTCCTCACATCAATCTCGTTTCTATGCTCATGTCTTTTTATTTTATGTTTTGGTTTTTTTTTTTTTGACACAAAATTTATAACCAGGCTGTTTGTGTGACCATGATTTTGATATTATTCATTGGATTGTGGTGAACTTTTCAGTGGGTATCCCACTGGAAATAATTGCTGCCCTTCCTTCAGTATCCATCAGTAGCCATAGTTGAGCAGGAATGGGTCAGGCCATATGGACTCCTTTCTCATCTATGATTGACTTCTGAGAGGCTCATTCTCATGCAAGCCTATTGCTGGTAACTCTTGCTTCTGTGAAGTTATGCGTAAAATATCTTGGTATTATTATTATCAACTTATACATAAGTATTTTTCCTAATGCCATCCAAATTAACCTACTCCTTACTTGAGGAGCTAGAATATAGAAGATGCATTTACAACTGGTTGTTCATAATAGGTGATTTGAATTTGCACCCACATCAGAATAAAAGACTGTACTTCCTGGCATATTAGATAGGTGATACAATTTTTTTTCTGTGATGCAATACAGTTTCTGTTATGTGCTATTTGATCAGAGAAAGCTGAAATACCAGAATCCAATTATATTTCATAACACAAATAATTTCATTTATAGTATTTAAATCTATTTAAAGTAAATGTAGCTGCATTTACATTTAAGAAATTTTTGTATAATTTTAATGGGACACATAAAGATGATTAAATAACCATCTCTATTCAGTTAAGTAAATGTCTGCCATGGCTATTTTGATGTCAACTTGGCACAAGCTAGAGTCAGCTTGGAGGAGGGACCACAACTGAGAAAAAATGCAGACAAGCCTGTACAGCATTTTCTTAATTAGGGATTGGCGTGTGTGTGTGTGTGTGTGTGTGTGAGGAAGGGCTAGATCACCCTGGGTGGTGTGGTACCTACGCTGGTGGTCCTGGTTTCCACAACAAAGCACCCCGAGCAAACCATAGGAACAATCAGTGAGCAGCACTACATCAAGGCCTTTGTAGAAGCTCCTACCTCCAGATTCCTGCCCTAACTTCCTTCCTGGTAAACAGTCATATGTAAGCATAAGTGAAATAAACCTATTCCTTGCCAAATTTCTTTTGATCATGGCATTTTGTCATAGTACTGAAACCCTGACTATTATACTATAGGTGTTGAATATTATCCTGTGAAACTCATAAACTCATGCCATTATGTTATCTTATATATTATAGCTTCAGGGCCTGATTTAGAGTGGATATCTCAATAAGTTAAATAATACAAATATATATAAAAGAATACAAATATATATGAAAGCAATTTTAGATAAAATAAAATTTAGACATTGTGAAATACAGAAATATGTGTTAAAAGTGTTGATTACTTCAACATAAAACATTTAAAGAATATAATAAATCCTTAAGATTTTCACATCAAGGTGGATGCATTTTATATTCATATACAAATGCAAATAGATCTTAAATAGCAAGGTTTTGTTTGGTGCACAGGGTTTTCAATAGTTTTGACAGCTATTACCAAACAACAGGAAAAGAATCTTGAAATAGCACCTGATAGGTCATCCATATTAACAAATGTGTGAATCATCAAAAATTATTCCTTCCATATTTTTATAAACATCGCATAAACATACATGTTTTGTATTTTACAAAGGCCAAATGTAGTTGATTGCCAGACAAGACAACTTAAATGTAAAGAGAGGAAACAAAATTCAGGAGAATGTGTCTTATTTAAAATCAAATCCAAAGCACAGAAGTAGAAAAGAGAGTAGAGAAAAGTATTAGCAATGAAAAACAGAAGTTGTCAATCATAATGGCTGACAATAGAGGCAGTGACCAGTAAGTGGGAAATCTATCAAATGCACAATGGAAATTATGTGTCTACCCTAGGCCATTCATTATAAATCCTTAATTATCTTAACAAGTGTGTATTTTTTGGAATTGGCAGAATCTGAGAATGCTAATGAAATATCTTCTCAGGCTTTGATTAAAAAAAGTTTGACGAGGATAAGATTCTCATGTAAAACTTCATGAACAATCATTTAGAAAATAAATACATGTAAATTGCCAATATTTCACTGATTATCCTTAAATATTTTAGATTAACATTCAAATTTGATGAGTATTATCAGTCACTTTACTTGGAAAAATGCTTTTTGTAAAAGGAATCAATATAAAACTCGAGGTAAATAATAATGATCTAATTTCATGTTTCTACAGGCCATAATTTGTTCATAGACTATAGTTTGTACTGATTATTATGAAATGCTGTCATACTAGATGCAATTGTTTTATGTAAGACACCATGTATTGTATTTTGCCTTGGGTTTTTATTACTTCATTATTGATGAGTGTCATTGTAACAAAACTTATTGCACTGACTATGCAATTAACTTCATAAATCTCTATACTTCAATAAATATGAAAACAATAAAATAGTATACTATCCTATTGCAATTTTGGGATGAATTTAAAATTTATCAGGGTAACATAAAGGCTTGTATAATACACTATAATTTGGTTGAGGAAGTCACTCAGTGGGTAAAAATGTCACTGTCCAATGGTGAGGACCTGAGACTGAATCCTTAGCACTAATAGGTCAGACGCAATGTGCATCTGTAATATCATTATGCCACTCACAGGGTAAGATGAGAGATGGAGATAGGAGAGTCCCTGGACGCCCATAGGCTACCTGATCTGTTGTACACAGTGGTGATGAGCAAAAAAAAAAAAAAAAAAAAAAAAAAAAAAAGAAAAGAAAAAGAAAAGATGCCTTCATCTTTAAAACGGTGAAAAGTAAGATTGTTCTCTGACATCCACACATGTTCTTTGGCAAGTGGGCACTCACATCACATATAAGCATATCATACACATATGCACGAACCAAAATAGTGCACAGATTTACTTTATATTAACAACATATATTTTCTTACTGATAATAAGCTTCCAGTTCACATGTGTATAGTAAAATACATACTGAATTGTTTTAGCCACAGAGGAATTTCTAAACATATTTAAAATGTAAACAACATATTAAATTAAAGATCCCAGCTGGATCAAGAACAGAAAGGGAGAACAAGGAATAACAGACCATGATAAATGAAGACCACATGAGAACAAGAATAGGCAGAGTGCTCGAGAAGTCCCCAGAAATCCACAATGATATATCCTCTGTAGACTGCTGGCAATGGTCAAGAGAAAGCCTGATCTGACCTAGTCTGGTGATCAGATGACTAAACACCCTAGCAGTCGTCTTGGAACTCTCATCCAATAACTGATGGAAGTGGATGCAGAGATCCTCAGCCAGGCCCCAGGTGGAGCTCCAGGTGTCCAACTGTCAAGAAAGAGGAGGGTCTGCAAGAGCGTGAATTGTTGAATCCAAGACTGCAAAAAGCACAGGGACAAATAGCCAATCAAAAGAAAGCACATGAATTATGAAACAACAGCTGTGGAGCCCCCAGCTAGATCAGGCCCTCTGGATAAGTGAGACAATTGAATAGCTTGATCTGTTTGGGAGGCACCCAGTCTGTGGGACAAGGACCTGTCCCTAGTGCACGAGCTGGCTATTTGGAACCTTGGGCTTACACAGGGACACTTTGCTCAGCCTGGAAGGAGGGGACTGAACCTACCTGTAGTGAATCCACCAAGTTTAAATGAATCCCCAGGGGATTCTTGGTCCTGAGGACATGGGAATGGAGGGGAGGAGCTGGGAGAAAGTTAGGGGTGGAGCAGGAGGGGGGAAGAAAGGGGAACACATGGCTAATGTATAAAATTAAAACACATAATACTAATAAAAAATTAAAAATTTAAATCCTTGGAAATTATTTTTCAGAAAATATATACTTGGATTTAACTCTCTTAAATTGGTACCATTAGTATTATATATTCAAATTAAGAAATGATCATGTACAGACACTGAGAGAAACAATCAATCCATGGGACCTGTTGAAACTGTGAAGCGTTTGTTGAGCAAAGGACACAGACAACAAGACAAAGCAACAGCCTACAGAATGGGAAAAGGTCTTCACCAACCCCACATCTGACAGAGGGCTGATATCCAGAATATATAAAGAACTCAAGAAATTAGACATCAAAATGCCCAACAGTCCAATTAAGAAATGGAATATAGAACTAAACAGAGAATTCTGCACAGAGGAAGTTCAAATGGCTGAAAGACATTTAAGGAATTGCTCAACATTCCTAATTATCCGGGAAATGCAAATCAAAATGACTCTAAGATAACATCTTACACCTGTCAGAATGGCTAAGATCAAAAACACAGAAGACAGCTTATGCTGGAGAGGATGTGGAGCAAGGGGAACTCTCCTCCACTGATGGTGGGAAATGCAAGCTTGTACAGCCACTTTGGAAATCAATATGGCGCTTCCTTAGAAAATTGGGAATCCATCTCCCCCAAGACCCAGCTGTAGCACTCTTGGGCATATAGCCAAGGAATGCTCAATCATACCACAAGGGCATTTGCTCAGCTATGTTCATATCAGCATTGTTTGTAATAGCCAGAACCTGGAAACAACCTAGATGCCCTTCTACTGAAGAATGGATAAAGAAAATATAGTACATATACACAATTGGTACTACTCAGCAGAGAAAAACAATGACATCATGAGGTTTGCAGGCAAATGGATGGATCTAGAAAAAAATCACCCTGAGTGAGGTAAACCAGACTCAGAAGTACAAACATGGTATGTACTCACTCATAGGAGGATATTAGATGTAAAACAAAAATGACTAGATTGCTGCACAACTCCAGGGAGGCTACCTAGAAAACAGGACCCTAGGAAAGACCCAGGGATCACCCAATGACAGAGAAATGGATGAGATCTACATAAACAACCTGGATGATACAGGGAGTAATGAAGGGCAAGATTTGAGGGAAAGAAAGCTTAGGGGAGCAGGAGATCCCAGCTGGATCAAGAACAGAAAGGGAGAACAAGGAATAACAGACCATGATAAATGATGACCACATGAGAACAGGAATAGGCAGAGTGCTGGAGAGGTCCCCAGAAATCCATAATGATATATCCTCTGTAGACTGCTGGCAATGGTCGAGAGAAAGCCTGATCTGACCTAGTCTGGTGATCAGATGACTAACAGTCATCTTGGAACTCTCATCCAATAACTGATGGAAGTGGATGCAGAGATCCTCAGCCAGGCCCCAGGTGGAGCTCCAGGTGTCCAACTGTCGAGAAAGAGGAGGGACTGCAAGAGTGTGAATTGTTGAATCCAAGACTGCAAAAAGCACAGGGACAATAGCCAATCAAAAGAAAGCACATGAATTATGAAACAACAGCTGTGGAGCCCCCAGCTAGATCAGGCCCTCTGGATAAGTGAGATAATTGAATAGCTTGATCTGTTTGGGAGGCACCCAGTCTGTGGGACCAGGACCTGTCCTTAGTGTATGAGCTGGCTGTTTGGAACCTTGGGCTTATACAGGGACACTTTGCTCAGCCTGGAAAGAGGGGACTGGACCTGCCTGTACTGAATCCCCCAGGTTTAAATGAATCCCCAGGGGTGTCTTGGTCCTGAGGACATGGAAATGGAGGGGAGGGGCTGGGAGGAAGGTGGGCATGGGGGCAGGAGGGGGAAGGACAGGAGAACCCATGGCTGATGTATAAAATTAAAACACATAATAATATAAATAAAATAAAATACAAAGATAAATAAAGTAAAAAAAAAATGGTGTCAGATAAATATTCTGCAGTATTATACAGCATCCCCAGAGCCTTGTTTGGATACAATAGTTGAGTTTCTTTTGGAATGAGGCAGTTCTGTAGTGTTCTGAAAATGAGGAGTAATTAAGACATATTGTATTTTGCTAAGAATTAGAAAAACCACATTTTCACTTAAGATGCTGGTGCTCCAAGACATAACTTTCAGAACTTGTTTTACCCTCTGTAAAAGAGACATGTATAGATTTCTTGTTTTCAAATATGAAACTCAAATAAAACAACCTAAAACCAAAAACCAAAAAACAAAAGAAATGATCATGTAAAAATTACATAGTAAATATGAGATTTATTTAGCCACCTCAAAATATTGGTTTGCTAACAATATACTGGAACCTTTTAATTTATTTAACCTTGTATCTGACATGTATACATTTGCACATGGGCATCTGAACACATTTAAACAGCTTTAATAGTTCTGAAGAACTTGATAAAATGTGTTTTTATCTTGTTTACTCCTCCCCCAACTCTCCCCGTATCCATCTGCCCACTTTACTCACCTAATAGTTTATCCTTGTTGTTTGTTTTCAGAAATCAGTTCCAATTTATGTTTCCCACATATTCATGGATGTGAGGTCTTCCACTGCAGTGTGGTCAACTCCACACCAGCCACACTTCAAGAAAACTGACTCTGCCTTTCCCAGCAGCTGTTAATTGCCACAGTGTGCTGAGACTTTATGTCCACCTTCTCTTTCCATGTTGGGATTTGTCTGACTTGTGTGTATTTTTACAGAGTGCATACATAGTTTCCCTACCGTGCCAGGAAGACAAGACTTCTCTGCTACATTTTGCTCTGGATGTCCCTTCCAAAATGAACCTTGATCCTTAGGAGGAGGGTTATGTAGATGTTCGATTTAAAGCTAAGTGTTCTGTAGTCTCTTATTCTCTGAACTTTGACCATTAGTAAGTCTCTGTGTTAATCACCATCTACCACAAAAAAAAAAAAAAAAAAAAAAAAAAAAAAAAAGCTTCTCTAATGAGGACTGAGAAATACATTCATCCATTGCTACAAAATAAATATTTAGGAGTTGTTAGTTGTTTCACTACTAGTATCATTAAGAAAAATAACTATTGGGTTCTCTCTTGGGGCCTATGAACTTTGTAGCGAATAATTGTTTTCATCTTGTAGATCGGTTTGCAAATCTAATTTTAAAAAAGGTGGGGTTTTTTTAGTTTTTTACTCCCACAATGTTTTTAATATTATTGGATCAAAGGGCATGTCTTGATAGGCTACCCATTATGTAGTTTGATGGTTCACAGGTAAGTAAGTCTGACGATTAGTGTTCTTCTGGGGTAGTGTATGTGGTGCCTTCCAAAACTATGAATCTAGGACATGAAGGTGAAACTTATAGGGTAGTACCAGGTTGTTATCTCCATGTTTTCTGACTCAAGGATATGATTCGCTTACCAATAGAATCTTTTTATCATGTTATAGAGTATAACAAGTAGCCTGTAATACTTGTGGGGGTCTATGGAACATCACTGTCCAACAATTCCAAGATAACTTATTCTTAATATTGAACATGTTTTAGCTTGTGCAGCCATAGAGTAATCCACTTAAACTCTTTTTAAAAAAAAGTATATATTCCTTTTTTCCATTTTCTTTAAGAAATTTTCTACACACTCTACATACCACCAACAGATCCCACCTCCTCCCTCCCACCCTCTGCCCTTTCCCCTAAGCCACCCCACATACCCACATACCCCAAATCAAGGTCTCCATGGGGAGTCAGAAGAGCAAGAGCCTGGCACACTGAGCCTAGGCAGGACCAAGTCCCTCTTCACTGCACCAAGGCTGTGCAAGGCATCACACCATAGGCATCAGGCTCCCAAAAGCCAGCCCATGCACCAGGGATGGATCCCCATCCCCTGCCTGTGTGCTCCCCAAACAGTTCAAGCCAACAAGCATCTTCCATATCCAAAGGGCCTTGTCCAGTCCCATGGGGGCTCCACAGCCACTAGTCTACAGTTCATGGGCTTCCACTAGTGTGGCCCGTCATCTCTGCACCTTTTCCCATCATGAACTCCATGTCCCCTGCTTACAGAAAGCTTCCTCTCTGTCATTGATTGGATTCCAGGAGCTCAACCTGGTGCCTGGCAGTGGATCTCTGTATCTGCATCCATCAGTCACTGGATAAAAGCTCTATGATGACAGTTAGGGTATTCACTAGACCAGTCAAGGCACCCTCTTGACCACTGCCAGCACTCTAAGGTGGGGGTCATCCTCGTGGACTTCTAGGAGCCTCCCCAGCACTCTGCCTCTTCCTATTCTCATGATGTCCTCATCTATCACGATATCTCTCTTCCTGCCCTACCATTCTGTCCCTGTTTCAGCTTGACCCTCCCATTTTCCTATGTTCTCATCCTCCACTCCTTGCCATTTGCCATCCCCCCACTCCCTGTCTGCTCATGTGGATGTCATCCACTTCTCCTTTGTTGGAGAAGTAATAGCTGGGCCATTCGTGTGTCCCTCCTAGGGTCTTCCCTGTTAGCTAGCCTAAAGTGGGCTACAGAGCTTAACAGAAAATTCTGAACAGAAGAATCTCAAATGGCTGCAAGATATGTAAGGAATTACATACATACTATTTAAGAAGCCTCTACAATGTAGATTTGTACATGACTTTTAAAGACAAGTCTTCAGGGTTATCTCTCCCCATATTCTCCCTCTTCCCTGTCAACCATCTCTCACCTCAACTTTATCTTTCTTGCTTCATTTAACCTTTTATATGATATCATTTTATTTCCCTTCACTTTTAAGTCCCCCTTTCTGGGGTTTTTACTAATTTTTGACCTCTGTCTATATTCATAGTGAAGCTCACATATACAGATATTTTATTAATAAATGTACATACATTTATATGCATAAATATTTATGCACATATATATGTGTATATGCATACAGCATCATAGATTAAACACATCTATATGCACCAATTTTGAGTCATACCCTTTATGTAGGTATGTGATGACTTTCCTAGAAACCCATGTGACTGAGGAGGCAATTTTAGAAATATATTCTGACTGTTCTGTATGCAAAATTTTAACCTTTAAAAATACATCTCAGCACTGCAATACTTCCTAGAGTTTTCAGTTGTACTTTGGTTTTCCTGTATTTTCTGTATTGTAGCAACTATTCACTGGAATGTAATAATTACATAGAGTTGCTCCACTAGTTCACCACTTGCCCTGTACCAGCCAGCTGTATCTCACAGTTAATCAATCTTCACAAAATAATCACAATTATAAAATAGTTATGAGACATATACCGACAGAGATTGATCTAGGGTTTCAATAAACAGTATGTAGTATAAAAATACTTACATGAATGCCACACATATATCTATCCAATATTTTAATGTGGCATCATCATAGACGTTATAATTTACAAGAAGAAAAGGAGTACAGATTCGTCAGTCTTCCTATAATAATTCCCATTGCTTGAGCAGAATTTCATCCAAGGTAAGCATTTAAGAGACTAATCAAAAAATTATATGATTTATGCAGCATTTTCCACCTTCAAATATTAAATACTTTAACTGTTCCGTTCATGCTCTTCAGAAAAACAGAGCTAGATTTCCTATGAAGGCTTTTCTTCTTCAAAAGTAGGCTCTGATATTGGATTTAAATTAACTTTAAAAAGAATCTCTACACACACACACACACACACACACACACACACACACACACACACACACACACACACACCCTAATAACACAAAACTAAAGACACAGCAATAAACAAAATTGATATTCGCATTTTATTACACAATGCATACAGGGAAATATAGTTGTCTTTTTGTAAAGTAAAAATAGTGTGTATGTTGTAAAAGATCAAAGAATAGCTGGTGAGGAATGATTTAGAAGTGACTAAACATGGAAACACTTGCTATGTATAGGCTTCTGAAAGAGGCATCACAAACCTACAAATATGGTACAGTTCAATAATTTACATATAACACATACACATTTATAACTACAAAGTTGTCTACTTATACTTAACCACATATGTGTGAAAGTTGTTTACAAATACTCACATGTATGTTTATGTATAATTAACATATATGACATTAATGATAAAATTTTGTGGTTATACACCAAAAAGAAACTTTGATTCTTCCCATTTAAGGCATTAGGCTCTTAATAATTAAATAATTGAAGAAATGATGTAGACAAGGAAAACTTTGGTTTGGCATATTACATAGTGGATAGAGAGAAGTGACTCCTTTCTCTTCTGTTATATTCCATAGTATACGCGTACATCCCAGTCTGCTCCTAAAACAATCAATAATATATAAATGCAATACATTTTAAAGATATTCTTAGTGTCACTTTCTTACATTTTATTTGGGTGTGATTTATGTCCACCCATTTCCTATACTATTCAAAAAAAAAAAAAAAACTACACACAAATACACACATGCAAGCTAGTACATGCACATAGACATACAGAATAATAAGTAGAAGAAATAATATTTTAAGAAAAGAAAAAAAATTCATTGAATTTAGTTGTACCAATTTTCCCACATAAACCATGTTTTTTTTTTATTTGAGATAATAGGAATAAATTATCTGAATAGGTTTTGTCAGTCTGATTTAGTAGATGAATATTTTCTACCTCAGTGTCTGTTTAACTTGGTATGGATATTTATTGCCTGATTTCATGGGTTTTAGCAATTAACAAGTATTAAGTATATGATAAGATTAAATAAAGATAACACAATATCTTTCATAAAACATATGTTTAATACATCATGCATTATATAAGAGGAAAATGTAATTTGAGTTAGTGAGATAGTTCAGCAAGTAAAAATACATGCTGCATAGGCCTGGTACCCTGTGTTAAATCCACAGAGACAGTGTAAAGATGGGAACGTGAACCAACTCTCTGACCACTACATATACTTGGATGCACTCATGACACTGCACTTGTGGAGACACACACAATGGTATTTTAGTAGACTTTACTTCTTTTCTAACATGGCTTTGTTTGGGCCTTTTTTTTTGTCTTACTTTCCTTTGCTTGTATGTTAACTGTTAACATTGCCAACATTGAATTTTTGTGGATTTTGTTTGTGTGTTTGCATGTGTTCCTGTGTATGTGTGTATGAAATGCTTTTTCTTTTTTAAATTTATGTTTTATTCTGGTTTATCTGTCTTTTGAAGAGAGGAATGAAGAGTGGACATGAAGTTGGGTAGGTGCAGAGGATCTAGGAATACTCGAGAGAGAGGAAACATGAGATTCAGCTGTAAGACATTTTCTCCCTTAGTGATCAATGGGGGAAGGGTGAGAGCCCAGCCCATTGTGAATGAGACCATTCTTGGGCTTCGGGTCCTATAAGAAGGTAAGCTGAACAAGCCATGGGAAGCAAGCCAGTATGCATCTCTCCTCCATGACCTCTGCATCAGCTCCTGCCTCCTACCCTGTTTGAGTTCCTGTCCTGATTTCCTCAGTGATGAACAGCAATACCAAAATGTAAGCCAAATAAACTCTTTCCTCCCCCCGCAACAAAAGAATACATTGTATGAAAAATGTATTTCCATTTAATGTATATCATATATATTATACACACATATATGATATATTGTACATTATATATACACTATACACATTGTATATAATATAATTTGTATTATATATACTTATATTTTGCAAATATAAACATATATATGTAAAACTTCAAATTAAAGTCATTGATTCAAATTAGTAGAAATATTTCAAAGCTGCTCTCTGAAGAGGAGAATGAGAAGTGTGCTACAAATATCCATACCAAGTTAAACAGACACTGAGGTAGGAAATATTCATCTACTAAATCACATTGACAAAACCTATTCATATAATTTATTCCTATTAGCTCACACAAAAGAACATGTGGATAAATTGGTACAACTAAATTCAATGATTTTTTTCTTTTTTAAAAAATGATTTATTCTACCTATTATTCTGTATGTCTGTTCATGCATTTACTTGCATGTGTGCATGTACTTGAGTGTGTGTGTGTGTGTGTGTGTGTGTGTGTGTGTGTGTCTCCACAAGTGCAGTGTCATGATTGCATCCAAGTATATGTAGTGTTCAGAGAGTTGGTTCACGTTCCCATCTTTATACTGTCTCTGTAGATTTAACACAGGGTACCAGGCCTATGCAGCATGCATTTTTACTTACTGAACTGTCTCTCTAACTCAAATTACATTTTCCTCTTATATAATGCATGATGTATTAAACATACATTTTATGAAATATATTGTGTTATCTTTATTTAATCTTATCATATACTTAATATTTGTTAATAGCTAAAACCCATGAACTCAGTCAATAAACTTTAATACATATTTTTCCTCAAAGTGATATGGTCAACAACTTTAAATGTCACATGAATAAACATCACAATGATTCAAAACCTATAATAGATGTCATTTTCAGGCTACACCTACTGCCATTATAGTTTCATCACCATTCTCTTCGTATCTACTGACTGTAAATTCTGCGTCATAATCTGCTTTCCACATGCCAGCCAGATTCTACAAAGTCTTGCATACTCAGTGTCTCGACAAACTTTGTCCTTTTGTGACTTTGAATATGCTTCCTACATTTATGTCACTGACCTCATTTGTTCACCTTCTAAATCAGAAATAGCTTGCATTTGGGTATCTATGTATAACTCAATACTAGATATCCAAGTGGGAGACTTGGACTCAAAATGAGGCATCTGTGGAGGGTGGAGGGTAAGGAAGATGATAATTCCATAATTTGAAATGAGCAGTGACAATCATGCAATCACGTGCTGAGTCCAAAGCACTTGGTTATTTGAAGCACTCAGAGTTGTAAGACATAAATTGCTATTGTTTATATGCTACCCAGCCTCTGGTATTTTCTTATTCAGCAAACTTGTAAAGATAGTCACAGTATTTATATTACAGGTAAGAAGAAGTGTAAAATTATTTGAAGGACTCTATATTCTTAAAAGCATTTAATTCATATTTCATTACACATAGGATGGGTTTATTAGGGTAAGAGGAATTAAAATATTCTGCTGTATTCATTTGAAGAAGGGTTATAGCTTCAGTATATGAAAGTGAGTGAATATTTAGCAAAAGAGAAATTGGAGGGTTAGTTTTTCCCCACTTGAGGGGGCCCTATGATACTGAAATGTGAATAAAGAATATTTTGTTTCTTTAGGGATCTTTGTGTAAGATTAACATTTGAACTTGTAGACTAAGGAGAGCAAAATTATTTCCAAATGAATAGAGCCTTTGGAACTGGAGAAATGACTCATTGGTTTCCTGTGTTTGGTGCTCTTCCAAAACACTGAAGTTCAATTCCTAGCAGCCTAGTCAGGCAGTTCACAACTGTACGGAACTGCAGCATCAAAGAATACAATGCCTTTACCTGTTTGCCTTGAAAATCAGTACACATGGTATATACACATGTGCATGAACACACACACACACACACACACATAAACATACACAGGCAAACATACACAGTGCAATTCATATGTGCACTCACATATACACCAACCCAGACACAAATATGTAGACTCAATATATACAAACACACCACACTACACACATACACCTCTGCATAGCAACATATACACACCACAAACACCCCCCACTGTACACAGACATACACACACTACAAACACATAAATACACATCACACCACACACCTACATGACATACACACACTACACACATACACAAATAAATAAATAATAAGGAAATCTTAAAAAGAGCACTGGGCCTTATCCAACCAGAAGAAGGTCAGAAAAGAACAAATAGCAAAAGCTGCTGGTTAAAGGGGGTTCCCGCCCCTGCCTCTGCTCTGAGACATCAGTATTGACCTTTGTCTCACAACCAGACAGAAACCTTCCTTCCTCCTGACCTTCCTACAAACACAGTGATCATGGTTCTCCTCCTACAATAGCCAGGAACTATGTCAATAGCTTATCTTGTCTTCTAGGAGAGAACAGTGTCCCTGCAATAGATCAAAATTCATAATTACATACTACAGTTCCTTATGATGAACTGTTTTATAAACTGATGCGTTCTATTTCCAATTTCTCTAGAGAATTCCCAAAAATGTAGAGACTCATACTGGCTTTTCTTTTATTACAGACAGTAATTTTTCTAGTAATAGTATAATTTATCACATGAAAAGATTTCACATATTGATTAAAATTCTTGTTTTTAAAAGTAAATTTCAGGATTGTACAGTATAACATTTTAAAACTCTAATTCAGATATGTGTAGATTTTAAAATGCTCAGAATCTTTGTTAACAATTAATTGTACATGCTGATTCTGTAAAGAATTCAAATTTTTTCTTTGTACATGAAGATAGAAGACTACAAATTAATAAATAGAAATATATGTGGAAATAGAAAGATGAAGATATTATTAAGAGATAGATGATGATAGACGATAGGTAGATGATAGAAAGATATAGAGATAGATAGATAGATAGATAGATAGATAGATAGATAGATAGATAGATAGACAGACAGAGATAGATACATAGATAGATAGATGAAAGATAAACAGACAGACAGGTAGATAGAACACTATACTTATTCCAACAAGCCACTTAGTATTATGAAAATACTTCATGAGTGTAGATCTTACAGTTAACTGTTTGTGAGTCATAAATGTAGCAGAGTCTTTAAGCTGTAGATAACATGATCCCTGAAAAATAAGATGTTTGACCTCTGCCTGGGACTACTTATCTACTATGTTTGATTCACTATTTCCTCCGTTTATCTAGATTTCTACATATGATGTCAGTTTCTTCGACTTCTCCCTATTTAAATAATCTAAAGCAGTGTCCACTTGTCATAAAGCTCTCCTCAAAGTGCCCACATTGTTTTTTTTCAAAACATATGATATATGAGCCCTGTTCTCTACCTCTTTTTATTCTCGTTTATCTTATTATCTCAACACAATTTATTCCCATATGGCAGGTATCCTTCTCTTTGTTTCTCTATGATTTCTTTTTCAGTAACTGATGACATTTATTGGAATAATGAATAGATTTCTGTTCTTTTAAAGGACAGTTGAAACTTAATAAGAGACCTTGATACAAATATAAGCATTAGGGTTAAGAAAATGAGAAGGATTCAGAATGATACTAAGATATACCTCAAAAGTAAAAGTGAAACTTCTCTAAGAGAAACACCTAGATTTCTGTTTTAAATACTCTACAACCATCCTTAATATAAGAATTAATTGAAATCTATCTTCTTCTAACAGTTTTAAGCTAGATTTACTCACATCTTTGTTTGGTTATACAAGGAAAATTGCTTAATATTTTATTAAAAGAAGATTGGATTCAATTTTGTGATTTTGTTATTCTGCAACCTGAGACATAAAGGATTCTTTAGACCATTTCATTTTTCTGTAGGGAAATCCCATAAATGATAGTTATGTGAGGCAAGGAGGCTTTCTTGGGATATCTCTAAAAGAGCAGAAAATAGGATAGGATAGGATTAGCAAATATAAAATTTTCTACTATTTTATAGTATTTGATGTAGTGCAGAAGAAAAGAAAATTATTTGATTTGTCGTTATTTCTGCTCTTCCTTTGGAATCTCAGTTATGGAGACTGCATTTTGACTTCCCATACCTATTGAATAGCTAGCCTTGAAAGAGAATTTTCCAGTTGCTGTTTAGTTCTCCAAACTACTCAGAATGACTCACTATGTCCATTCAATCAAATCCTCTCTCCATTCTATAGACAATGTCGCCTGCACAGCTACTGGAGAATGTGCCAATAAGGAGGCTTAATTTTTCTCAAAAAACAAATCAGACCAAAACAACAAGAAAACAACTAATATCTGTAGCTGGATTATGTTATGGGACAATTTATGTTTGAATTTTTATGATGACCTATACTTTTCCAAAATTTAGAGGTTGTTAGTTCTAATATTTAGAGGCAAATCTATTATGTAAAGCAATATTTCAAACAGAATGGCTATTTCAAGCTAGTTGAATAAATGCTTTTAAAATTTGTATTGTGTGTATATCAAGCTACAAGATTTTCATATGTACATTTTAATAGAATATTTGTAAATTGTATTTACATGGATTATTTCTAAATTTTAATAAATGTATTTGCTACTTATTGGCCGTAGCATGAATCTTAAAAGGTCTTATTAATAAAAACAAATCTGGAGTCACCTTGCCAATTCCTCAGCTGATCTTGTTTCCTCATACTGAAAGCCTCTGAGTTCTCATCCGAATGGATGTCAGCTGAACTGCTGCTAAAAGCTAAAAGCTTTAAAAGCCAATGTTCCTGGTCCTCATGCCTTATATACTTTTCTGCTTCCTGCCATCACTTCCTGGGATTAAAGGCGTGTGTCTTTCCCAAGCAAGTCATGAGATCTCAAGTGCTAGGATTAAAGGTGTGTGTCACCATGACTTGCTGTTTTCAGTGTGGCTTTGAACTCACAGAGATCCAGATGGCTCTCTGCCTCCAGAAGGCTAGAATTAAAGGCATGTGCTACCACTGCCTAACCTCTCTGTTTAATATAGTGGCTATCTGTTCTCTGACCCCCACATAAGTTTATTGGGATGCATAATACATCAACTACAATTGCTCCTCCAGTTCATTTTGGAGTGAAACCCAGGATCTCATGTATCCCACTTAAGCAAAGTGTTGAGTAACACCTCAGACACTTCTGTGGTTTCTGTTTCAGTTCCTCTCTCCAGGGTCCTGCTTGATTCCTAGCCTTATTCCTCAATGATTAACTATGACATGGAAGTCAAAGCCAAGACAACTCTTGTTTAAATAATATCTACAGGAAGAGCCAAAAAAAATAAGGCAAATGGTAAATTTAATAGAATATTTTATATTTATTAAAAGTAACCCCTAAACTCTATCTTTGACTACTCAATTATTATGTACCCATAACAATAGAATAAAATCTGCATAGTGGCTAGAAGTTTGCTGCTAAAATAAGATGATACGAGTTGAAAATAGTGTCCAAGCATGTGTTCTATGCTATTTTCTTGTATTTCAGAAGGACCAACTTAATATAAGTGAGTGAATGCCTGCAGCTGCAGATTTTTGAATGATCACATGAATTTGACTGAATGGGTAATCACTCTAAAATGTGAGAGTATTTCTCTTGACATCTCATTTAAGAAAAACTTATGATGTAATGATCTCATATAGGATCATAGAGAAAAACAATGCCTGCCAGTATCATAAAGAAGCTATGAATGAACTGAAGGTAAGAATCATGGGGCTCTTCTTAAGAATGCTCACATCAAGACAACTGTGTTCTTTAGGAACTTCAAGAGTTACCTCTGTACCCAGCAGAATAATAATTGGGATTTTGCCTAGAGCATAGTATTACAAATGTTCTGTCATAATTAACTTCTTTAAAATATTTAATCCATATTTCTTTGAAAATTTCAAAAAAAAAAAAAAACAGATTCTCTAAATAGCAAAGAACCCTAAAAATCATTGAAGCGTATTGTCTGTTAAAACACAATTAATTATACTGACTGTCCTGGTTACTTTTTTTCAACTGGACACAGACTAGAGTCACCTAGAAAGAGGAATCTCAGTTAAGGAATTGTCTCTATGGGATCTTTCTGTGGTCATGTCTATGAAACATTTTGTTAAACGTTGATTGATACAGAAGTGCTTGACTCACTGGAGGCAAATGCCATTTCTGGGTATGTAGTCCTGAGTTATGTAAGAAACATAGCTGAGCAAACCACAGGAGCAAAGCAAGTGTTTCTCTGATTCAGTTTCCCTCTCCCAGTTCCTGCTTGATTCCTATCCTTATTCCTCCGTGATGCACTATGATGTGGAAGGGGAAGCCAAGACAACTCTTTTGTCTCCAAGTTGCTTTCTCTCAGTGTTTTATAATAGCAACAGAATTTGACTAACATGCTGACATTTAAAATAAACCTTTACAAACGTTGGTCACTGAAGACTTGGTTACAGTAACTTGGAATTCAAATTGTATAGCTAGATGCTACAGACTCAGCAATAGTGGTGGTGATTGGATCATTATCAAAATTCATCTGTGGATTTCTGAGTCTTCACTCATGCTTCTTCAGCTAGACTGACAAGAGGAATTTCACTCAAACTCTTTTTCCTTGATGTTAAAGTTTCAGTGCTGTGGTGACTTTTAATATGAATGTCCCACCCCATAGTCTCATGTATTTGAATGCTTGTTCTGAAGTTGTTGGAACAGTTTGGGAAGGCTTAGGAGGTGTCATCTTATTGGAGGAGGTGCATCCCTGCTGTCAGCCTTTGAGGTTTCAAAAGCTAAATCCATTTTTCTCTTTCTCTCTTTCTTCCTCATACTTGTGGATTACAAGTGAACTCTTAGCTACTGCTCCAGTGAGCTAATGCCACTTTTCTCTTTCTCTCTTTCTTCTTCATACTTGTGGATCACAAGTGAACTCTTAGCTACTGCTCCCGTGCAATGCCTTCTTGTCTGTTGGGATGTTCCCTGTCATGATGGTTATGGACTCACCATCTGGAACCATGATCTCCAATAATTTTTTTCTCCTACTATAAAGATGGAATGCATGATCCACCCAAACATTTTATTGTAGACAGCTGAATTCTACAATGAGCTAGAGAAAAACTTTTTTATAAAAAATATTGATTCCTCATACCCAAGTATTCTCTTATGTAAACATTTTTTTTTTTAAATTTCACTTAGTGATTAGACAGTAGAAAAATTTTACTGGATAAAGTAGTCAATACTTGTTTCCAAGATATTATAATATCCCATAGTTTCTGGCTCTGAATGATATACTACAATTTTAGTAACACTGATAGCTATAATAAATACTAACAAAAGAGTTCAGTGACAGTGTATTTCCATTCAGACTTCTCCATATTTCAATATTAAATTTGAGGATCAGCATTTCTACTTCTTAGTAGTTTATTGCTCTACGCTTGGTAGACTTGAATAAATCTATCAGCCTTTATGCAATACTGATTCCTTGTCTTATTTGGACATGAAACAGTTTCTTCTGAAGAGGTTTCTAAACTATAAAATTTCTCAATGTGCTTTAGGCATTTTGATTGCTTTCTAAAAAGCTGTTGGTTTGGGGAAGTAAATGTGTTCATATTCATCAGTATATTTCATTCTGCTGTTTACATTTTGTTTTTACCACTGATACTTTTGATGGCTTAAATTCCCGTTAAACTAGTAATGAAAATAAAGTCTGCTCTATACCTTTGCTATTCCTTGTAGGGAATTCTGAGTTGCACTACAAGGTGTTGAACAGAATAATACCATATAGGTGCCCTCATGTCAAACACTACAGAGAAATTGTTGAAACATTGATAAAGAGACTGCCTACAAAGATAAAATGAATTATACTATGAAAGCTGCCTTTTTCAGATAAAAGTTGATATGATATAAATAGTTTTGCTTTATTTTTTATTTTATTTTGCTTAGTTCATTTTTCTGTTGTTGGAATAAAGTACTCAGAGGAATGAATTTTAAGGGAGAAAGGTTTTGATTTTGCATTGCAGTCCATTGTAATGTGCAAGTCAACGCCAGGGTTAGCTTTAAGAAGCTGGTCACATTTCGCTCACACTCAGGAAATAGAGCAAAGTATGCTTGTTGGCTGTGGATCGTCCCCATCTTTCTACTTAATCAGTCGAATTTCCTCGCCCACAGAATGGCCCTGCACAAAATCAATACAAATGCCCCTGTATCAGTTGATAATTACCACTAACTGTGACCAATAATATAAGCTCAATGAGAAAGAAATTATTAGTGGCATATTTGTATTCTAAATATTTTAAAAATAGTGTAGGTAAATTAATAAATTGTATATACAAAATGCCTGAAACCCTAAGATAAATTACAATAAAATTAGCCGGGCTGTGGTGGTGCACGGCTTTAATTCCAGCACTTGGGAGGCAGAGGCAAGCGGATCTCTGTGAGTTCGAGGCCAGCCTGTGCTACCATGTGAGTTCCAGGAAAGGCACAAAGCTACACAGGGAAACCCTGTCTCGAAAAACCAAATAAAATAAAATAAAATAAAATTATTTATATTGTTTTATATCTTTGTAATAACTGTTTTTTAAAATTATGATGCTCTACCCATTGATATAGGAAATTTATATGAAGTAAATGTCTTAATACTGTATAACTGTACATAGTATTAAATATAAAATATGTAAACATATTAATCTATATATATTATATAGCATATACATACATATATTGTTTAATTATTTTATCATCTGGAGATGTCGATTTGTAGTTAAGAGCATGTGTTGCTCTTGCAGAGAACTATACTTTAATTCTCAGCACATGTATCAGGCAGCTGCAAGGTATCCAGTTCCCTTTACTAGATTCTGCAGGCACCTTCACTCAAGTGAACATATCCACATGCACACACATATACATTTATTCATGAATTAAAATCAAAACCAAAAAATAACTGTAAACTATTGTATTACTTTGCTATTGATAATTTTAGGATATATGGTAAATTACAGCTGGTTATGAAACCAATTGCTAGAAAAACCTCGGGAAATGCATTCAGTGTGATAGCAAGAAGACAAAAAGTAAATTTGATGACCCTTTATGATAAATATGTTAATCTATTGAGGTAGAAACCTAAAACAAATAAGAAAATTAAACTGCTAAAAACTAGTACAGTGTTTTAACCATAATCATCTATTTCCTTAAAAACTATTAAATCTAGTTATAAAAAATTTAGTTTGATAGGCTGAATGTCATTATGGTTTCTACTTCGTGTCCTAGTGAAATATGGTGATATCTCAAGTCGTTAATATTTTGCCACAAATAAAAGGAAGTGGAACCCTCAAATAGCTGCTTCTTCCCCTCGCCATCTCAGTCCTACCACGTTCTTATCGAAAGCTGCTCCCGGATGTGACTACACATTCTATGATGGATAATGCCTCCCATCTTCTCAATCAATTTGCAAATGCTAAGCTTTCATTCTTCCATAAGGGCTCCAGGTTCAAGTGCCTTGTCCAAGCTGACTCGGTGGGAGGGCTCTTTTGGGTTTTAGCCTGCCAGGCACAGCCCTGATAGACACAGCTGACAGTAGAGGAGAAGTCGGGAGAGGGCTTTGTTTGGTTTACCTAGACTAGCCCTGAGGGGGGGAAAAACAAACAAACAAACAAACAAACCAAAAAAACAAAAAAACAAGCCATGTCACAGTCGCAATGTCTACCTTACTGGTTTCCCCAGGGAAGGAAACATGTGCTTTCTCCTTTTTTTTTTCCCAAAGGTTTGTCTTTGGTTTGTTTTTTGGCAAAATGTTAAGCATTTATTTTAAGCTAAAAATTAAAGCTAATTTCATACTTAAAAAAAAAAAAGAATGAAAGAAGAGTTCATGAGGAAATCTGTCTTTTTTCCATCCTATTTTCAATATGTTTTGTTGGAAGCTACAATATTAATATAGCTAGGATTCGCCCAGCAGTTGTGACATAGGGCTTTAATTCCAATCCCAACATTTGGAAGGCAGAGGCAAGCAGATCTGAGTTCCAGGCCAGTATGGTCTACAGAAGGAGTTCCAGGACAGTAAAGGACACACAGAGAAATGTTGTCTCAAAAAATAAAAAATAAATAAAAAATAAAATTAAAATAAATAAAAATAAAGCTAGTATTTTTAGCTGTATTTGCTTTTAGTTGACTTAAAGGTGTCAATATCTGTTTGTTAAGTAGATTTCAAGAAAGAAAAACTTCTGTGGGTGGAAACACAACCTCATGAGAAGAAATGGATGAAATTAGTGGTAAAAACAACAAGCAAAAAACATGAACAGCAAATAAAGGAGTAATGTTTAAAATTTAAATTCTTCTATTTGTGCTATAGATATATCACAATTGATAAGTAAGTGTGAATTACAATTGGTGTCATTAAATGCAATATATCGAGATTTCATGCAGACTTTTTGCAAATACAGTGGTTTATGGATACACACAGCCTGAATTTTACAGACATGGAAGGGTCATCACTCACCTATGGTGCGTAGTTCTGAAAGCTATGATGAAACTAAATGGACTTAAAGGTATAATTAATCTCTATCATATTATAATTTTTGATTCCCTGCACTGAACTGTGTAAATACCCACATGTGGGCATGAGTAGGTTTTATATTTATGAACCCAGGGGAGACAGATAATAAATGATTTTATTAGAGAATATTTTTGAAATGCCTAATAAGAAGTTGTTTGTGAATCAGTGAGCTGTGGCAGCTTAGAAGCTGATCATAACACGGTTATTAATTCCCATATTTTCATACAGTACTCCTGTAGCAGCACTTATTCTACCCATAGTTAAAAGAAAAAGTGACACATTCTAATACACAGACAAAGTGCTTTTATCACTGGTGTATAATGTGCATATATGTTGTGAGGGCTTTATGTATTCTGGTCATGCCTCAATTCTTAGTAAATGAAATGACTATTCTTGCCATGGTGTCTAGAAGAGAATATCATGATCAGTGTATGTATGTATGTTTGTTTTAATGGCTGGCTGTTCGGTATCGTACAACCAATTAATGTGATTTTCCTAGGGAATGTCACTTCTCCATACCCAGCTTTCCTAAGTTATCTATAGTTCTTTGTTTAGGGTTGAGGCATCAGGAGCTTAAGACCCACTCAGCAAGAGGGAGACTGATCCCTCTTTTCCCTCCTCCTGCTTCCCCTGTCCTGCCCACCCCTCATTCCCTCCTACAATAAGGTTAGGGCTCCTATGGGGAGTCAGCAGAACCTGGTCCATTCAGGTCAAAGCCCCTCCCCACTACCTCAAGGCTGTGCAAGGTGTCCTACCATAAGTTGTGGGCTCTCAAAAGCAAGCTCATGCACCAGGGATGGATCCTGATCCTACTGCCAGGGGCTCCTTAAGCATATCAAGCTACACAATTGTCTCACTTATACAGAGGGCCTAGTCCAGTTCCATGGAGGCTCCACAAATGTTGGTCTAAATTTCATGAGTTCTCACTAGTTTGGTTTGATTGTCTCTGTGGGTTTCCTCATGATCTTGCTGCCCCTTGTTCATAGAATCCCTCTTTTCTCTCTTTCAACTGCACTTCTGGAACTCTGCCTGGTGTCTGGCTGTGGATCTCTGCTTCTGCTTCCATCAGTTACTAGATGAAGGCTCTATTACGACAGTTAGGGTATTCACTGATCTGATTATGGGGGTAAGCCAGTTCAGGCACCCTTTCCTCTATTGCTAGTAAGCTGAGTTCATCCTTGTGGATTCTTGGGAACTTCTGTAGCAGAGGATCGAATCTAATAACAATTTATACTCATTTGTTCTTAAATCCACAGATGGTCTTTACTCCTTATCAAGAAAACATCTATTTGCAACAGTCAAAAACCACTACAGAAACCATAACCAAACACAGTAAGAGTTGTAGACCCCAGTCCTAATAGATATATTTACAAAACACACCTCCACCTAAGGTTCAAAGAACATTAAAGAGAGGGCACACACATATTATAAAAGCCAACGGATCAGTTATTTGCTGTGAGATTGTGCCTTATAGTAATATCAGAAGTTACATCCATAAATTCCCACCAGAAAGACTGCCCAACTGTGAGCTGAACAAGGATGACACCAAACTGGACAAGCCAAACTAGACAGTTTTAACAAGATGGAAGTAATTTTAAATTTTTATTTTTTAAATTCTAGCTAACATATTTAACAAAATTTCAAATTGATTTTTTTCATAGCCATATTCACATAAATCAGATTTGACATTAAACATATATTTCTAGAGGCCCACTATCAAATTTTAGTTTTGCTTTAGTCTTTTACTTACAGATTTTAGTACCCTTTTAATGTAATTAGCTTCATAAATATAGATAAATATATTTATACATATCTCACTTCACATACCATTGTGATATTATACTTAGTCATTTATAAATTATTATTTTATATTGTTTTGACATTCTACTTACACCTCCATAAAATTAATAACACCACCAATATTGATCACTTATATTCTTTTTTATTTTTATTTTTATTATTTTAATTTTTTATGGTTTTTCAAGACAGGGTTTCTCTGTGTGTCTTTGCGCCTTTCCTGGAACTTGCTTTGTAGACCAGGTTGGCTTTGAACTCACAGAGATCTGCCTGCCTCTGCCTCCCGAGTGCTAAGATTAAAGGCATGTGCCACTAATGCCCGGCTTGATTATTTATATCCTAACAACACTTTTAATTATTTTATTGCATTTTTATTTTTCTCTCATACAAAAAGATCCCAAATGCAATTTCTCTCTATTCTTCCCAGTATACCCACTCCCTGCTCCCCTCTCCCCCATATCCACTATTCCTCCATTTCCCTTCACAAAAAAAGTAGGCCTCCCAGGGATATCAACTGAACATGGCATAACAAGCTATAATAAAAAAATGACATCATGAAATTTGCAGGAAAATAGATGCAACTAGAAAAATATCATCCTTTTCTGAGGTTATCCAGACCCAGAAAAAGAAAAATGGTTTGTACTCACTTGTAAGTGGATATTAGCTTACCATATTTTAAAGCTAATTGGAATTTCTTCCACATTCTACAGACTGTAATAGCCTTATACATTTTAAATTCATATAACTTTCTTGAGATATATTTGCATTATATATATGATATATAATGTATAGTATAACACATATAAATAACTATATGTAGCATTATTTTTATAATTATATACAAATTTCTTTATCAAACTGATTGATGTCATTTACTATATTGCCCTTGTCTCTTTTGATTCCTTTTTAAGGTAGGATAATTATTGGTTAAAGGCCATTTTTGACACTTTCTTTATCCAAAAATGAAAACTCAGAATCTATTATCTTAAGATTATTATCCTTATTACTACATACATTTCATTTTATTTAAAAATTGACATATTTATTTTACTACTAATTAAGTATTGCTGTATTCAGGGGCTAGTTGAAATCAAAGAAAGTGTTAACACACCCAATATTCTTTCTGCTTTTATTCCTGGACATGTTTAGGTCTATAGAGTCAGCCCTAAGACTTTAAAATAGAAAACAATGAGGAAAGAAATATTTTTGGGATGACATAAGAAAAAGCTGTAAGAATAGAAAAGGTTTTCATCGCAGAGAGAACTTATGATAGTCCTTTTATGGTTTTAAGGATTTAAAATTCATCACCCCAAACACAAACAAATAAGATCTTCAATTCAAATTGAAAGTGTAAGCAGTAATGGGTTATAGTCTTATTGAAATCAGATTTTGTTGTAAGGGATAAATTTTATCCCTTCAGCTGTACTATACTGCAGTCTTCATAGATTCTGCTTTAATTCTAAATTATATTCTCCACTAAACTAATTAAAATGCAAAATTTATACTAAACATTGTTTACATAATTATAATATATCTTACTAAACACTTTATTTCAGGAAGAAAAAGGTTATATGCAGGAATTTAATTAGTGATCTGGCAATACAAAATATTCAACATTGGTTCTAAACACATGCACATCTGGGATTTTATGCAAAACAACTAGATTTGTAAAGGTCAAGTATTGATGCTAAAGGGTTACAAAATAACCAATTTATAACCCACAGTATGAGCACTTTTTCACCAGAAATACAAATTAGTTTCTGAAGAGAAGAAAGCACATGTTCTCATATTACAGATTATGTGCTGATGTACTGTGATTTTTATAGTCTTGGCTGAGCACATTTGCCTGCTGAGGAAGAATTCACAAGTAGTTGTAAAAATGGGCATATGTATAATTGACTAAACAGCACAGTAGCCAATGGAGACCTGGTCTCTGCTCCGATGTCTGGTAGACAAGACTATAAAATTTTGCCTCTTTTGAGGTCTTTTCACTGTTCAGATTGGCTTTCTACATAACCTTTGTTTGTATTCTCTACATTATTATTTGCAATATGTTGAAAAGATTTTAACTGCTTAGGGAAATCCAAATTATTGATATGAGGCAATCACTTTGGTAGAATATAAGATTTCCTTTTGATGTTCAAAGCTTTATTTACATTCTTGTATTTTCTTATGGAACTAAGATACATCAGCAAACTAATCAATAAATTAGAATTAATACAAACACAATAACAAAGAGACTTAAAAACTTTTAAACTATTTTTAGTTACATAAACTATTAGAAAACTGAAGAGAATAATTTTAAAAATCAGTAGTTTCAATTATTACACAGAGCTTTATTTATTTTTTTATATTTGTGTTTTAATTTTACATATCAGCCATGGGTTCCCCTGTCCTCCCCGCTCCAGCCCTCGCCTCCACCTTCCCCTCAGCCCCGCCCCTCCATTCTCATCTCCTCCAAGGCCAAGACTCCCCTGGGGATTCAGCTCAACCTGGTGGATTCAGTACAGGCAGGTTCAATTCACTCCTTCAAGGCTGAGCAATATGTCCCTGTGTAAGCCCCAGGTTCCAAACAGCCAGCTCATGCACTAAGGACAGGTCCTCACTGGATGCCTCCCAAACAGTTCAAGTTAATCAACTGTCTCATTTATCCAGAGGGCCTGATCCAGTTGGGGGCTCATGCACTCAGGCAGTGGGACCCAGACCTATCCTTAGTGCATGAGCTGGCTGTTTGGAACCTGGGGTTCATACAGGAACACTTTGCTCAGCCTGGGAGGAGGGGACTAGATCTGCCTGTGCTGAATCTACCAGGTTGAGCTGAATCCCCAGGGGAGTCTTTGCCCTGGAGGAGATGGGAATGGGGGGGCCAGGGGCGCGAGGGGGGAAGACAGGGAACCCACGGCTGATATGTAAAATTAAATTATCAAAAAACAAACAAAAAAATACCCTGAATGACCAGAAGCTAGGCAGAGGAGAGAGAGGCAGGACTGGTGAGCAGAGAGGAAAGAGAACCCAGCCAGACATGGGTCAGCCAGCTGAGGACCAAGCCAGCAAGATACAGAGGAAGCAGGAACACACAATGGACAGTATGTAGATGAGGTAAATGAGGCTCAGGGCAGCAGATAGATTAATAGAAATGGGTTAATTTAATGTTTAAAAATATAGCTAGAAAGAAGTCTAAATTAAGGCCAAGCTTTAGTAATTAAAGTAAGTCTTCCTGTCATCATTTGGAGGCTGGCAATCCAAGAAAACCTGTTATACCTACATATTTATTTTACAGAAGTTTTCATGCTTTATGTCCTTTTACTTTCATTTAAAACACATTTGAACTTGAAGCAACAGAACCAATTTTTAGCAAGCTTACCCTATTTATGACTTCAATCATATTTTCAACTTTGAGAAACCTAATCTGGATGGCTATATACTTATCCAGCTACATCACCATTTTTATTTATGGAACTTATCTTTCAAATTACCTCATAGCCTCAAAAACATTCAAATTACTACTTTTAATACCAAATAGGAATTTTTTTTTTCATTTTGAGATGGAAATCCAAATAACTTTTAGAATTGGGACAGCTTAATAAGATGGGATACCAAATTGGATAAGGAATTTCCTTTTTCTTTTTTGGAATGTTTGCTCTGACTTAACAGTTACAATATGATTTTCTGCCATGTGGTCTCCATATAGTCCTTGTAAGAAAATGAGATTTTAAAAAGTATTGAAATTATCATAAAAAAATAATTTCAATGCAAGAATCATTTAATATTAATCATTTATTACAAGAAATCATAAAATCCCTTACAATGTAGATGCTGTATCTTAGTTTCTTATATGTTGTATTGAATGTACTTTAGTGCTTTCTAACTACTGTGAACCTTCCCTTCTACTACTACAAAGGATATTATCTATACATAATTTTGATAATTTTTTATCTCAACAATGTTAAAGCATAGGTCTAACCAGTCCTTAAATCTAAGTTTAATTCTTCAAATAAGGGCAAAATCAGAAAGCCTGCCACTCAATTGCTGATGCAGCCATGGAAGAGGTTTCAAGGGCACCACTAAATATGGTTATATACAATCACTAGGAGGTCTGGGCTGACTGAAGTGTTGTTCTGACTTTGATGTACCATTGTATTCTCAATAGTTCAAAATCGCCTTGTTAGCCTTTTTTTGCATAGTAGGGCTGAATAATTAGCAATTGTGTCCAAAAATAATTCTACTGCTCAAATTAGAAAGTGTTTCTATTTTCTCTATTAAATGATGCATTACTAATCATAAGACACGTTGGAACACCTTACCCAAAGGCAGTAAGAAAGTCATCTAGTAGAGAATTTGATTTATTCAGAAATATTTTCATTTAAGGTAATGGGTCTCAACTTTCCTAATGCTATGGCCCTTTAATATAGTTTCTCTTGTTGTGGTGAACCCATCCATAAAATTATTTCCATTGCTACTTTAGAATTGCAATTTTGCTACTGTTATCAATCTTAAGGTAAGTATCTGTCTTTTTCAATAGTCTTAGGTGACCTCTGAGAAAGGTCAAAATCCACAGGGTGAGAGCTACTAGTTTAAGTCCTGGAACACATTTGTGGAGGAAATACCCACTTACAAATAGACTGACTGTTCCACTTTTGGTGGTGCACATTTATAGCCTTCAGTTTCCATTTTTCAGATGTTCATTCATAGCTTAGCAAACAGTTACAATTAATGCACAAATGTACAAGGTCAAGGGCAGGCTCTGCAGCAGTCTAATTTCCTAAACAATATTCTACATTGACAGTGAAGAGGCTGAATCTGAAATGCTCAAAAACGAAAATCCTAATGGGCCACACATTTTACTTGTATGATTCAGAAATTTGTCCCGAAGACCTCTAAGTGTACTGGAAATTATTCTTAATAAAATGATTGAAGAAGATTTTAGTATTTTCCATTGAATGGTATAAATTCTTGTAAAATTTTGTTTTGTTTTGTTTAAGAGTATACTGTAAAGAATTTTGTTGTCAAGTCTATGTAGACTTAAATATGTTCTGTCATTTAATTGCTATGTAAACTACTATAATATCATGAACTCAACTGATGTTAGATGACTGTACATGTGTGTCCATCTCCTATCATGCGAGATTTTTAAAAGTTACTGGTTCACCCAATGCAATTGCTTAGAGAAGTGGCAACCCTGGGTATTCTTGAAATAATTTTAAAACTATTATGCTTTACACTTAAAAACACATTCATTTCCCAGGCATAGTGGTATACGACTCTAGTTCCAGAATTCAGGAGGGAGAGGCAGGTGGATCTCTGTGAAAGTGAGTCTAATATGGCCTGCATAAAAAGTTCCAGGCTAACTAGAGCTACATCTTTCTCAAACACCAAAAGACAAAGTCACAGTAATGACAAAATAAACACATAAATACATAAGACCAATGAAATAACACAAAAGTATATACATTTATTAAAATTTATATTTGAATATGCTAATGAAATTTATGTGCATTTAACAATTACATGCAAATTATAGTGTATTTTCAAATAACACAACTTTGCCTTCAAAGCATACAGACTGTAACACCAGGAAATAGTCAGTGGGTAAAGTGCTTTTTATGCTAGCAGGAAAAATTGAATTCAGATCCCCTGTCCCCACGTGAAATGTTTGACACACCCATTTAAGGCTACTCCAGTGATTGAAGGTCAGAAACAAGAAATAAGAGACTCTTTCCTTAACCAATCAGGAAGATCTACGGTTGTCAGGTTCAGTGAGAAACCATGTTTCAAAAACTAATGTAGAGAAACAGACTATAAGACATTATCAACCTTTGACTTCCACAGGCACAAATACTCTATTGTGCTCACACACACACACACACACACACACACACACACACACAGAGAGAGAGAGAGAGAGAGAGAGAGAGAGAGAGAGAGAGAGAGAGAGATTAACAATAATAAAAGCACACAGAGAAGCAAATTAATACAATTTATGTGTTTATTCATTTATTTTTGTTAGTTATGTGTATCACAGTGTGTCTGTGAGAGTGAATAGCACATATGTGTGGGTACCACACAGGCTAACAGAAGGTTGGACAGATCCTTAGAGATGGAATTACAGGCTCCATGCAGTTATCAGCTACCTGAGTATGTGCCAGGATCTGAATTTAGTTCCACTGGAAGAATAGCAAACTCTTTTAACTGCTGATGCATCTCCCCAGTCCCCAAATAATATGTTTTTCTAGTAACTTTTGGTGTCATTCCCATTATTCTTACTACAATGATGAAATAAAATATGTTATGAGTTTATTATACAGAACCAGATCAACACTTCATTCCCAATGTAGGAGTATTTTTCTGTAATGAAAAAGTTTTATTTTTGTATGTCACTGATAAACATACAGATACATTTTCAGGTACATGCATGTACTATTTCAGTACCTCTTTTAAATTTAATCATTAAATACTGTCCAATGTTTTTGAATACTTTCCCTGGGTGCTACTTAAATGATAGAAATTATTCTTTTTTATTTCAGAAGATTTTTTAATTCAGAATGATATGAATTATGAAAGGCAATTTTAATATAATTACACGTTCTGTAATACACACAATGTTTCTTGAAATTATGTATGTACATACACACATTTATATATATATTTAAAGTGAAACTCTTAAATATAAGATTAGATTCAAACTAAGGTATAAATATTTTTAAGAGGTCTCAAACTATTCAGAGGGCACTCTAATAGTCATACAAACATGTTGGTGATTTCAGTTTGCTTGTTATTATTAATCAAAATTAACCCCCTGTTCTTGAGTCATTAGACTAATGAATTTATATTATACAAAGTGTTCAGAGTCAATACAATGTTAAATGTCCATGAATTAAGACTTTCATGTTGTAGTGTCAAGCAAAGCATGCCATTTTCCAAAGACTAGCAACAAACAGTAATGGTGAATACTTTAACATAATCAAAGCAGTGACTTTGAAAGAGAACCATGCTTGCTTTTAAAAACAACCATGCTTTTCATTTCTCTCCAAATTCTTTGTTCAAGATCTGAGCTTTTATGTTTTAGATACATGAATTTCATTTAGAATACTCAGAAGTTATGTAGCTACTAAGGGATCAACAAGGAGGAAGGGACTTTCCAGAGAAGGTGAAATAAAATATAGAGTTATAAAGAATATATTAGAAAAAAAGATCAAATGGGGTTTGGAGATAGGAGTACAGAGTAGAGGAAAGAATATAGTAGAAATATTTTGCAATAACAATTTTTTGAAAAACCAGATCAAAACCTAATACTATAGAAGCTTCCATATATATATATATACACACACATAGATATATGAGAATGGTTTTTTTTTGTGTGTATAGAACTTAAATGAGTTTACTATATAATGAGGACATGTCCTAATTAATCATAATATGCTACCAAAAAAACCCCCAGTAGCAGGAATGGGTTAGACCTTTTTGAGTTGTTGGCCATCAGGACCCCATGGAATCCTCAATATTGCAAAGTATTGCTAGTACTAGTGCTACTGATTACCCCTAAAAATTGACAGTGAGAATTCATTGCCAAAGATACCACATACTTATGTCATAGAACATAGGATATGGAGCTTGTACCCAACTGGAAGCCTAACCAAATCTATCTGGCATTCATATTGCTGGAATATGCTATACACACTGCCAGAGGAAAAAAGAAACAGTATCAGTTAAGATACTCTAGAGGAACAGAATTTATATGGTATGCATATACATATACAACATATATACATACATATGTGTGTACATACATATGTATATTATATATACATCATATATATATAACACATAAATAAATATGCAAGGTATGCTTTATAAAAATATGAACCAATTTCTTTGATGAGAATGTGCTCTAAACTCATGTTCAACATTACATCATAATATTAAGATATGGTGTCTTTCCCATGGGAACAGGGAGAAGCAGGGTGCTAGGAGTGTCCCTAGGAATCCACAAGATGACTCCAACATAGACTACTGGCAATAGTCGAGAGGGTGCCTGAGCTGGCCTGCTCTGGTGATCAGATGACTGAATACCCCTAACTGTCATCATAGAACCCTCATCCAATGACTGAAGGAAGGAGATGCAGAAATCCATGGCCAGGTCCCAGGCAGAGCTCCAGGAGTCCAATCGATGAAAGAGAGGAGAAATTCTGTGAACAAGAGATAATGAGACCATGATTGGAAAAAGTACAGAGACAACTAGCCAAACTAGTAGAAACACATGAACTGTGAACCAATAGCTGAGGAGCCTCCTTGGTACTGGACTAGATCCTCTGGATAAGTGAGACAGTTGTTTAGCGTGAACTGTTTAGGGGCCCCTAGGCAGTGTGATCGGAACCTGTTCCTAGTACATGAGCCAACTTTTTGGAACCTAATGTCTATGGTGAGACACTTTCTGCAGCCTTGGTGCAGGGAGGAGGGGCTTTGATCTGTCTCAACTGAATGTACCAGGCTCTGCTGACTCCCCATGGAAGACCTTACCTTGGAGGAGGTGGGAAAGGGAGGTGAGTTGAGGGGAATGCTGGGGGGTGGGAGGAGGGAGGACAGGGGAATCTGTGGTTGGTATGTAAAAAGAAAATCTCTTAATAAAAACATATATGGTTTCCACTAGTTTGGTTATTAGTCCTGTGTTTTTTCCAGTCATGGTCTCAATATCTCTCTCTCTCTCATACAGTCTTTACTAGTGGAAACGCATGAACTGTGAATCAATGTCTGAGGAGCCCCCATGGAACTGAAGCAGACCCTCTGCATAAGTGAGACAGTTGATTAGATTTAACTGTTTGGGAGGCCCCCAGGCAGTGGAGCCAGGACCTGTCCTTGGTGCATGGGCTGGCTTTTTGGAGCCTGGGGACTATGCTTGGACACTTTGCTCAGCCTGGGTGAAGGGAGGAGGGGACTGGACCTGCCTAGGCTGAGTCTACCAGGCTGGGTTGACTCCCCAGGGGATACCTTGCCTTGGAGGAGGTGGGAGTTGGGGTGGGTTGGAGGAGGGATGAGGGTGGGAAGAGGGAGGATGGAAGAATTCATGGCTGATATGTGAAATTAAATATTTTTCATTATTATTATCGTTATATATTAATTATAACAATCCATTTTACCTTGATATATCCAACAAAAAATAGATCATTTTGATTCTTTCTTGCTGTGCTTGATCCTCTCTCACCACAATGCTGGTCTACAAAATTCCTTTCTCACACTCTAGGATCCACTTTCCAACTTCTAGATTATCTTCATCCAAGTATGAGAGACAGTATTTGATTCTTCCTATTCGGTTACTGATGTCTTCACTTGAAAATCCCTCTGCTTTTGTTTGATTTGCTAAAAATATAATAAGATTTTATTCTTTTTTGTAGTAAGACAACATGACCTTCAGCACATATACCATACATAAAATATACTATATTGAAAGGATTGACCACATCACAAGTGTGGAAATCAGAGGACAACTTTTAGGAGTTGGTTCTTTCCTCCCATCATGTGGAGCTAAGAAGGGATCAAACTCAGGACATCAAATTGGGGAGGGGGAGCATTTTTATCTGCTATAACCTCTTTCTAGCCTAATATTTTCTGTTATTCATGTTAGCTTTTGAGAGTTGTGCCACAGAAAAAGTGAACATGTAAACAACTCTTTAAATTCCTGAGTTAATTTTCATAGTTTATATCAAGACATGATATAACTGGATCATATGGTAATTCTATATCTAGATCTTTGAAGTATTTCCATGGCATTTTCTATTGAAATTATATTAGTCTCTTTCCACAACAGTATATCAATGTTCCCTTTCTGTGAATATATAGTGTTTTTTTTTTTTTATTATTTCTGATTGTTTTGGTAACAGCAATTTAAATTTTAATAACATGACATCTCAGCGTGGCTTTTTTTTTTTAATCTTTTAAGTTTTATTTTATTTCTTTTCTTTTTTATTAAGAAATTTAAAAAATACTAACCAAAGATGCTCTCCCCTCCCATCTCCCACCCCATAGCCTTCTTCCCCATCCCAACCCCTATTCCCACCTTCTCCAAGGCAAGGCCCCCTGTGGGAAGTCAGCAGACCTACCTCAGCATGGTTTTAAGTGCCTCTCTTGTTGGTTAAAAAGGCTGATTTTTTTCTATAGTTTTTGGCCACTCATAATTCTTTGAGAAGTGCCACCCAGGAAGTTTGAGTTCATTTGTGATTCTTGGTTTTCATTAGGAGAAGAATTTATAAGTAGAATCAGAAAGAACTTCAAGTGGAATTTTATTGAATCTGACAGAAAAACAACCAAACAGCCAAAAAGCTGCAGTCAGGAGGAGGGAGATGAAAGAAATAGAGAAAAATCTTCAAACCTTCAGAGAACACATGCATTTTTAGTAAGCATTTCCATGGCTGAATGATAGGTGTGTGGCTAAGAGTTTTAGGGAAAGAAGAGGAAATCCCATAGTATCAGGAAACACATGCCTAAGTTTGGGCCAATATACCAAAGAATAGAGATAGAAAGAAGAAAAAAATGAAAGCTTTACTTTCCCAAATTAGGACTCAGAAGAGCAGAGATGTTTTCTTTGTTCTATTGCATGATGGGCAGTCCCTACTTGTGCTCAGGGGAGCAGACTCTGGAAAGTCCATGTCTCACCAGAGACAATGGGAAGTAAGTGGAAGTGTCTCTTCTTAGTAGACAAAATCCATTTCATGGGTTCCTGAAGAATGTTGAGAGTAAGCTTTGCTGTATCTGCCAGAAATCCTTCTGAGTAAAACCTAACCTGAGCCCAGACTGTCATATTGAGACACAATCAATGACTGCCTTTGTACCTAAAAAAAAAATCTACCCCCCTTTCCTTTCCTTTCCTTTCCTTTCCTTTCCTTTCCTTTCCTTTCCTTTCCTTTCCTTTCCTTTCCTTTCCTTTTTCCTTTTTCCTTTCCTCCTCTCCCCTCCCCTCCCCCTCCTCTCCTCTCCTCTCCTTTTCTCCTCTTCCTTCACTGCTCCTCATTACCTCTCCCCTCCTCTTCTTCTCTTTTTCCTGATCAGGAGCAACTAACTTTCTTTTAATAGATTCAGAGAAAGCCCTGAGTGTTCCCATGAGGTATTTAAAATACTATGGTGGCATGATTGTACAATCTTTCCTTTCTGGTAAATAGGAAAGTAATAAGAAGTGGATCACAAAGGCAATTCCCAAATCATGCCTAAGACTCTAAACCGCAGGACAGAAGTCCTTATTAATATAATTTTTTCACTATTTTAATTAAATTATTGAAGAGCAGGTATTTCCCTAAAGCATCAATATTTACATTTGAAAAAAAAAAAAAACAGTTTTCAGGAGAAATCCGTAAGTCCTTCTTTTGGCTTATCTATTGTAAAAAGGGGTGAAAAAAGAAAACTAAACCACTAATAGTCATGGAGAAGGTAAAGACTGTGTAAGTCCTAAACATGGCTTAATGTTCTGGGTCCTTTCCTCACCTCATTAGTCCTCTCCCATTTGGTGATTGTTTTTCTTTCCTTAGTGGCCTGGCTAGCGGGTCCTCAACAAGGACCTAAAGAGAAGGCTGGCGAATGAGAGGGACAAGAGACACAAAGGATGAGAACAATACAGGACGTCTGATCAAGCTCCAAAATTTTATTTTTCTCTTAAGGCATATATAAGTAGGCAAAGGGGGTTGTGAGCAGGAAGGGACTTAATTATGGGCTGTTCAGCCAGCAGCCAGCAGGAAATGTAGCTCTGAAGGTTATCTATCTACTCTTGTCTAACTGCCTAATTGCTTAACTGCAGCTCATTCACCTGATATCTGAGAAGAGGTTCTGGTATCTGTGGGAAGAGGTTCTGGTGCTATGGAGACTTAAGAAAGGCCTAGCTCTAAGAAAAGAGGAGAGAAGCCCAAATATGGCGGCATGTGTGTCAAGGGTCCCTTGGGCTTATGGCTCCTGTCACCTTAGTAGGTTATTTGTCTGTTTCTAACCATGTGACACTGGTGCAATCTTTTGTCCTGGGAGATAAAAGCCTGGGATTGAACCCTCTTAGAACTCAGAGACAAGGCTAAACATATTTTTCCTCACACTCTGGAATTTCTCACTGTTCTGTTTCACTGTTACATGGTTGAAATAGAAGGCATGACCTCTTCCCCATCTCCTCATGGGATGGTTCTTAAAATTTTCCATTTGCTCACAGAGTTGTTGCTTTTATTAGAAATTCAAATAAAAATGTACACGAGCTTTCTCCTGAATCTGTTTGTAATCTATTTTATTAATGCTGTTAAGAACCCAGAGGAAAACATGTTTCAGCAGTAATCAGATGATTTGGTTTTGTTAAGTGCTTGAATTTATGCAGCAATGTCAGTCCCAGGTCTGATGAATAGCTTTGCATGCTCCCATTCTGCAGGCATTGTGTTTACTCTGCAGCTTAGTTCCTTTCTTCTACAGGGGAGTATTGTTGTTGCAGTAACCTTCTGTCAGTTACTCGTTTTGTTCCTAAGTACTAGGGAACCAGGAGGTTTTGGGCAGTGCCTTGACATCCTTCCTCTATGCTGTCTTCTAGTAGTTCCAGGGTTTTAGATCTGTAATATCTGCAATTAAGGCCTTTGATCTATTTTGAGTAGATTTTTCTTTTTGGCATGTGTTAAAAGTTCCGATAGTTGATAATTACTATGGAGTCTTTGTTCTCCTTAATTTTTTTTTGTTATTTTTGTGAAATTCAGTAAACTATGTTTTGAAAAAGTTCCCTATATACTCACCACCACCTCTCTGCATCCTGGTTGTATGGATCAAACTTTTTTCTGCTAGATTATCATGTGATGCTCTGGTTCAAATTTATCAGTGTCTAGTACTAAAAGAAAAAAAAGTGTTGCTTATAACTTACCTGGGTCTCTGATGTTCTGTCCGAGAGGAAGAAAACATACTAAGTTATTTATCTTTATTCATCCTTTGTGTGTCATTAAAAACAAAAAACAAAACAAAAAAAGCACAGCAAGGGATCTTGGAACTCAATAAGTTCATAACACATTACAGTTGAAAACTTAAAATAAGGGATTTGAGAGAACTGAAATTTAAGAGGTTTATAGAAGTACAACTAAAATCCACCGTCAAAGTGAAAGTCACCTATCAATGCTTGTCCTCAAGTCTCGGAAGCCCTCAGAGCCAATGAGTGCCTTGTAAATTTAGAGTCAGTATTTAGAGCATCTCTCATAGAGCTTCTTATTCAGGGACACAGGACAAGCGAACAGTGATTTGATCTCATTTCCAATTTAGAAACTTATTTTTGTTTCAGTAGCTTGGAAAAAGAAGAGAAATACAATGAACGAGAGAAGGAGGCTACATATGATTGTGTTGAGAGAAACGGAAACTTGCTGATAGAAAGAAGGGACAATGACAAGATATTTAGAAATAAACTGATACTGATTGGGCAGACAGTTGAACTTAAAATAATACCTTCTTTTAAGACCTAGCAATTTTGGAGAGTGGCACTATTTAAATATACACATGTATGCATGAATATGTACTGCTTCTGATACAGCACATATGGAGAAGTCTGAAGAATTCAGAAGACAACTCTGCGGAGTTTTTTTGTTTGTTTGTTTTTGTTTTTGTTTTTGTTTTTGTTTTCTTAACATTGTGTGGGGTCCAGGGATTGAACTTATGTCATCAGGCTTGAACCATTATCCCTTACCTGCTAAGCCATCTTGCAGACTGAACAGTAGCCCTTTTTAATGAGAAGAAAGTTTGCCAAGATGAATTTTCATAAAAATTGGAGCAATCCCTTATCCACATAAAGTACAATGTCTGCCAGATATTGGAAACAGAATAAAGAGAAGAACTTAGAATCATCTAAATGGTAATTGGATTGATGCTCATTTTTCATGCTGTTAAATTTCTCTACATTGATTATTTGGTGAGTTCTCCATGGAATCAATAACTCTGGCTATAGTCAATGCTGCTAATGTAGAACAGAAGACTGGGGTGGGCACTCTGGTCTGCTGTGGTCCAAGCCTGGGTTCTGTTTTAGTATGGGGGTTGAACTATAAAATAGGGTGACAGAAGGGAGTCAGAAGACAAAGGGCTTATAGTCAAAGGTTTGATTTTCATTCTGTCATGACACTTAGAATGTCTAAGCTTAATTCTATATCTTTCAACTAATCATCTTACATAGTGGCTTCCCCTCTGCCAAGAGTATACTCAGGTGTTTCTGGTTTACTGAATCATCAATTCAACTTTATTTCAATATTCCAAATCCTGATATTTTATATCTTTTCTTGATTGTTCATTGTCCTTTAATGAGTTTGAATAGGAGCCCAGTAAATCTGGCTAGTATGTACAAATATATTTAACATATAACTGCTGTTGAATTAAAATTATTATCTTCATATAAGGTATTGTAAATATTTTTAGAATATGTGAATATGCTAGATTTTTAAAAGTTGTAGTTTCACACAGTTTTTTTTTTTGTTGTTTAAAAAATGTGTGGGTTTATCTGTTTAAGATGTGATTGAACATTTAAATATTTTATAGTACTGTATTACATGCTTTTCTTTAGCTGTAATAAATGCCATGACCAATGCTACTTAAGGAAGAAGTTTATTTAGGATTGTGTTTCCAAAGTTTTGAAGAGTCCATGATAGTGGGAAAGTATGAGAAAAGACAGGCCAGGAGGCTGGATCAACAAGTTGAAGGCTCACATCCTGAAGAGAGCGTGAATGCTGGAAATGGTGAGAGGCTTTCAAATCTCCAAGCCTATGCCCAGTGGCATACTTCTGCCAGCATGTCCACATGTCCTGGAGTTTTAAAACAGCAACACCAACTGGGTAAAATTATTCAAATATATAAACAGGGCTTCTCTGTATAGTTTTGGTGCCTGTCCTGGATCTCACTCTGTAGACCAGGCTTGCCTTGAACTTCTGCCTGGCTCTGCCTCCAGAGTGCTGGGATTAGAGGTGTATACCACCACCACCACCTGGCCCCTAACCAATATATTTAAATGCTTTCTAACTATGAACATGCTATAAAATTTCGCCCATTCAATTTTTAGTATACATTCTTCAGCTGAAGGACATCTAGGTTGTTTCCAGGTTCAGGCTATTACAAACAATGCTGATATGAACATAGCTGAGCAAATGCCCTTGTGGTATGATTGAGCATTCCTTGGGTATATGCCCAAGAGTGCTACAGCTGGGTCTTGGGGGAGATGGATTCCCAATTTTCTAAGGAAGCGCCATATTGATTTCCAAAGTGGCTATACAAGCTTGCATTCCCACCAGCAGTGGAGGAGAATTCCCCTTGCTCTACATCCTCTCCAGCATAAGCTGTCTTCAATGTTTTTGATCTTAGCCATTCTGACAGGTGTAAGGTGGTATCTCAGAGTCATTTTGATTTGCATTTCCCGGATAATTAGGGATGTTGAGCAATTCCTTAAACGTCTTTCAGCCATTTGAACTTCCTCTGTGGAGAATTCTCTGTTTAGTACTATAGCCCATTTCTTAATTGGACTGTTGGGCATTTTGATGTCTAATTTCTTGAGTTCTTTATATATTCTGGATATCAGCCCTCTGTCAGATGTGGGGTTGGTGAAGACCTTTTCCCATTCTGTAGGCTGTCACTTTGTCTTGTTGACCGTGTCCTTTGCTCTACAAAAGCTTCTCAGTTTCAACAGGTAGTATACATTTTAGAATCTGAATTATAAATATTTATTTGGCTATAGAGTAATAAATCTGTATTCCTCAGTCTCTTTGCTTTTTCTTAAAATTATATATTTTACATTATTTTATTTTCTGAGTAGTATATTCAGTAGTGACAAGAATGGAGACATAGTTCAACTAGCCTTTGCAACAACCTAAGAGTTTCCATTGATCTTTTAGGGACTTTCACTCAGCTAAAATTAAATATAGTCTTGTCACAGAGGAGCATTTCAAATTAAGGCAGTGTGAAGCAAAATTTGGATTTATTAACTGCAAATTCATGCATAAAAAGGGAATAAGACACACTTGACCACCTGTGTGTTTCAATATATTTCAATATGTTGTGTGTGTAAAAACTGTAGGGAATAATTCACATTACCTTATGTGTACATATAATTACACATATATGAGTGTATGTATATATACATATATGTGTGTATTTTAAATGAAGTTGTATCACTTGGTGAAGAGTATTCCTGCACGAGTCATACATTATCTAACAAAACTTCAGTTCCAGGCGTGTTGGTTTGAGGTATCCAAGAGAACCTATAGTGTAGTTAGAGTATTCCTGCCTGGCCCAGTCAGGACAAATCTCTCTTACCCGCCAGTCCCACAGTCTCTCAGACCCAACCAAGAAAGCACACAGAAACTTACATTGTTTAGAAACTGTATGGCCGTGGCAGGCTGCTTGTTATCTACTTCTTCTCTCTTAAATTAACCCATTTCTGTTAGTCTATACTTTGCCACATGGCTCGTGGCTTACCAGTGTCTTTACATGTTGCTTCTCATGGCGGCGGCTGGTGGAGTCTCTCCCCAGCCTTCTACTTCCCAGAATCCTCTTCTCTCTTGTCCTGCCTATACTTCCTGCCTAGCCACTGGCCAAACAGCATTTTATTTGTACAGAGCGATATCCACAGCACTATAGAGATATAGGCTATTGTCATGGCTTTGGTTTTCTCCCTAAAATTTGAAGGACTACTGGCTTGCTGAAGTCCTTACATACACAGATAAGTGCATCCCTCATCTAAGAAGCTTCTTTTTTTGCAGCAAATAGAGACCATTAAAGAAAGCCGCAACTGATTAAAAGGCAGAAAACAAGTGCCTATGGAGTTGCTAGCTGCAACTGACACATCCCACAACAACCTTGTACCTACTAACACTGGAGGACCTTTTGGGAAGGGAGGCTGCAGAATCATAAGAGACAGAAGGTTGTGTGTCAAGATTGTATCTTTTATACGTTACAGGAAAGATGAACCCTGGAAACATCAAATGCATGATTGCCTGATCATGACTTAAAGATGATAACACCAACTTAAATGACACCGTGAATTCTCTAAGGACTTCATTCCTAAATGAAGAACTGGAGGCATTTCATGGCTGCTGAGAGAGGTTGAATAAGTCTTCTTCAGGGACAGCTCCCTGATAGGCTAGCTAATCTTAAAAGGTCAGCCCTAAGCACATATGAATCACAACAAAGGAGACATCACATTGTGTTTTTAAACTTATATACATATACATCATATACATGTACATGTACATATACAGTTATAGTGAAAGAAAGGTTCATGAGTTTCTGAAGGAGTGGGAACAGTACAGAACACAGACTGATCAGAGGGAGGAGATGGGGAGAATGATTCAAACTGTCCTATATGAAATTCTAAAAATAAATAATTTAAAAACAAAGAGACAGTGGCACTTCATCACCTTTTCTATGGCCATAAATGCTATTTTGGTAATCCTTCCTTTATGACTTTTTACAAATCCTCAGTGCTAAGTCTGTCCATTTTCCAAATCAAGAAAGCTGAACTCTGTTTTTGTCTTATATTTTGGATTCTAGCCACTACCTTAAGTCTGTTAGTGTTAGATAGACTGACATTATCAGATTTTGAGGCTTTGGATCTTACCTCTTATTTCCCTTGCAACACCAGAAAGAAAAGCCTGTCTTTATGATAATAAAAACTAACATAGGTGATATATCTGTGCTTTATTAAAACACATTAAGGCAAAACTACTTCACCTTGGTCAAAGGAACGTTATCTAAACTCTGCCTCTGAAACCAGACATCCCAAGCTATCCAACATTTTACATGATGTTATCTCCTTTATTTAGGGGTATGGACTCTGATATGTTGTCATGACCTACTGGATGGCCCCATACCTGTGCGTACAATATGCACACCAGTGATAGGTTTCATTGGGTTAAATAAAAATAAGTAAATAAATAGAGGAAATTAAGTACAGAGTCAGATGATATGAAGATCCTGGGGAGAGATGAACATGAAGTGAAGTGTGGCTATGACATAAATTATTTTATTTCTGTCTCAAATTAAGCATGTGCCTCTTATGTATCCCTTTTAATGAAAATAAGAAAAATGATGCATATAATTATTTCTAATATTTCCCACTTTTGATTGATGCATACAATTATAATATGAGAGGGTTAATTTTATGTTAACATTTATATGAAATGCATGCTCATCTATCATTCATGTCCAGCACATTTCTCTCCTTCTCTGAGATTTCTTATGCTGACATTTTGTCTGTTTGATTTTGTTTGCATAAAGAAGTGAGTAAGTCTATATTCTTGAAGAATTTCTAAAACTTCCCAATGATAACTAAAGCTTACCTATTATACTTATTTATTTGAATATTTATTATGCTCTATTGAATATAGTAACACATGTTAAATATATAAAACCATGTTACACACACACACACATACACACACACGTATATATATATATATAAATCTTTCAAAAAATAAAATATTTTCAATTTACTAAATCATATATCACTTTTTAAAACATTCTACATGGTGTATGTTAAGACATTTGTTATCATATCCAGCAATATAAAATTAGTGACAACTTGCATGTGCATATATATATATATATATATATATATATATATATATATATACGTAGGGCAAAGATTAATGACTTTTTAATTAAAAGCTGCTTGGTGTAAAGTATGTAAAGTACTTCAATGTTTTTATAAAGTATATTGAAAATCATACTATCATGTACTAACAATAATTTAAGTAGTCAATATAACAAAAAATGTTAACTTGTGAAAATAAATGTGATGATCAGATTTTATGAATATAATAACATATTATTTAAAAATACATTGGATATTATAGTTGAATTTCAAAAGCTGAATAATACAAAAGGTAAAATACAGAAATCTATTAAATAAGTCTATAAGTTTAAATTATGACCTTATTTAAATACCATAATTAATATTTTATGTTCATTTATATTTCAATGAACATTTTTTTTCCAGAACTGAAGAAACTAAATGATTTCCCTCTAAGTCCTAAGATCCTAAGTCCTAATGATGTGATCCACCTGCCTGGATTCTTCATTAATTCTATTTGACTAAGTAATCATTAACTACATTTCAAAATTGTGAGCTGTGCTCAAGAGAAAGGTCATCTTCTTAAAGGGATTGTATAAACAGCTCCATGAAATTCTAAATCTCATAGTGTAATTTGAAAAGCCATGTAAAAAGGTTATACCATAAAAATCTACTTATATGTATTATGAAATATAATAAAATCTGTCCCAGGTAGCACACAGTCATATAACATACATAAAAAACATTCTGTATTTTTAAATATGTAATTAAATCTAAAAGTCATACCATAAGAAGCTCTAATATTGTCAAATTCGATTTAAATTCATAACTTAGGAATTGCATTGCCTCCAAGAGGAATAAAAAAAGACGACACATAATTGTATGTATAGGAACTAAGACATAATTCACAATACAGTTGAAATTTACTAATATAATAATACTTGATATGCTGAAGCTTCTTACAATAAATTGTGACATGTATATGGCTAATACAATGGCATCTATTTTAGAATTAGTCAATTGAATTAAGCAATGCCTGGTAAATCATTTCACACTAAAATTTGAAAAGCAAGTTCATTTGGTTTTCTGGGACATATGAAGACAAAATAGAAGTTAGTATATGTAAGTTTAATAGACAAAAACAAATGACAAATAGAGGAAATATGGTGTGGTGATATCAGATTACTGAAAAAATAAACACATGGATTCACAACACATACACACAGAGACAGAGACAGAGAGACTTTTATATGCTGTTCAGTTTTTTTATTGTTTTTTGTTTAGACTTTAGGTTCTGTTTTAGTTTGTTTTCATTTAAAATGTATTCACTTTAAAACTGTGCAGGCTACAATCCAAATTAAATAGAAAGGAAGATGATCTTAGTTAATAAAGGAACACTTCACTTTCATCAATAAAAATCACCATAATTACAAGAATAAGTTATTAAAATTTCTAGGTATTATATAACTTAGTAAAACTGAAATCTCATATCAATTCATGAAAAATGCAAATAGTGATCTATTTAAACAATCTTCCTGTCTCAAATAATACTTTTGATTTGTCATGGGCTTCCTGACTTTATGCTTAGAAACAGCTCTTGTAAAAATACTGTTTTTGTTAGATTTAACATTTCATAGAAAATGTGAAGCTCCTCAAACATCCTGAAAACAAAAGAGACTAATCTAAAGCTGAGACATGGAGAGTCAGAAGACACATTGCATAACATATTACTGGTACTTCCAGAAATTGAAATCCATTATTTGTTCATAATAAAGTATTTGATTTCTAAATAAAAAAGGAAAACCAAGAGACACATTCTAAAGAAAACATAAATTTTCCACTATATATTTCTTTACCAAGGGACAGTTATCAGAGTTCATTTTTACAGTTTGCATGATGACTTGTTGTTTGTGATATTCTACCAATATTTGAGGATTATACATTTTATACTGAGGAACGTAAGTATAAATATATATTTGATGTGCTTGTTATAATTCTGGTGTCAAATAGAGTTCATTGATTTAGGCATACATTTACAGTCTCAAAATATATTTGTATTCATAAATATCTCAGAGTTTGGAAAAATTATTACCCCATGTGTTGTGGAACTCTTGTTTCCCAGCTACAATAGAGTGGTTGTTGTGTTCAAGTCATAACATCTATTTTTGTCAAATGATGTTGTCAATATTGGGGACATTAGCATTCCCTCCCAGAAGACAAGTGTCAGCAAGCAATACTGAAGCAGTAGAGGAATAAATAAAGAGTACCCATCTTTCCTCAGAGATTTATTAAGTGGTTAATTTCTTCCATTATTTAGCATCACATACATTGCCTGTGCTTTCATAGATAACTCTCATCCATTGGTTTACTCAACTAGATATGAGTGGTTTCTAGTTTTCTGTCTGTCATTGGTACCCTTACCTGATGTGAATAGACATGTAAGCCTCCCACTGCAAAGGTAATACCAGATGCTTCCTAAAGCCATTCTGAAGTCTTTAGTGAAAATGTGAGTGCTTAAATTTATAAAATCGATTTTAATTTATGAAATGTTTTTCAGTACTCAGGGTATGTTTTAAAAGTTTTACTTCCAAAATGGGTTGATGCTCTGCCCTGGATGAAACCTGTATTTTACATTTTAAATGGTATTTAGTTCACCTATAGAAAAAATATTATCTATTATTGTTATAAACTATCTTTGTCTTAAAAATTTCATTAGTGTTTTTATTAGAAGTAATTACTTTGATTTCTCATAACAACTATGTCAATATTTATTTTTTACAGATGTTCCTTTTGAACAAAGTTGAGGAATTTAGCCCCAACATCATGTTTGTATATGCTTTTCAGTTATGTAAACAAAAAACAAACAAACAAAAAAAATCCCAGATAGTTTCAGGCCTTACATATATTTTGATTCTGTGTTCTTATAAACAGTAAGATTTAGATCAGGTTTTTGTGTGATTTTACAATGAGATATCGCTGCAAAGGTATTTACCTGCACATTCATGTGAAAATACACCCAAATAACTTAAATGTAATACCCAGTGTGATATGGATGAGTTCATTTCACAGTTCTTTGTGAGCCTGATGTTTTCTATTCCAAATACTTCAAAAAGGTTTTTTTCTGTTTCTTACCACTTGGTATATTATACTTCTTCAATGGAAATTTATCAACTTATGAAATATAATTTCTTAATATAGAATTCACATTTTCATTTCTGCATGTGTATAGTGAGCGTGTGTATGTGTGTGTATGTGTGTGTGTGTGTGTGTGTGTGTGTGTGTGTGCATGTGTGTTTATACAAGTTAATTAATGCTCCAGCCTTACAAATCTTCCACATAGTTTCAGAGAGTGACACTTGAAAATAGTTCACAATGATTTTGCACAGGCTAGCCAGCCCATAAGCTTTTCCTGGTGTTGTCCTTGTTCATCTCATACAGCCATGTTTGTGAAAACTTATAGCTATAACTTCTGACATTTCTAAGATGCACAATTTTACAGAAAACTTTCCGTTCTTTTGTCTCTTATGACTTTTGGACATCTTTTCAACAATTATCACTATAGATTGAACAGGTTGTATTGATGTATTTAGGAATATATTTGTAAGATCAATTAAAGAAATGAAGCCTTGACTTGGAAAGGAAGTAAGGGGATGGCGTACGTGGGAGTGTGTGGATGGAGGAAAGTATACAACATTGTAAAATTTATATTATCAAAAATAAAATAGATTATTTAAAAAAACAACAAAACTTCCCAAATCCTGTAAAACCGTGAGTCCTCTCCATTGCTTAATTTATTTATATACTACAGTGATGCTTATTTTGGTTTAATGCAACACAAGAAACACAGAACTTAGCAATGCTATGTAAACCTACACCAAGTAATCTACCCACTAAGGGGTGTGTGTGTGTGTATGCGTGTGTGTGTATCCACATTGAGATTTCTGCTTAGATCCCTATCATGTGATTTATCATATTCCATCCCACACAGAATTTGTTGAATACTCTCTGTTTAGACCAAGAGGCTTGGCAAGTTTCAGGTTCAATACCTGGGAAAGTTCTTCAGAGATGATGCATTATTCTTTCTATCATATTTCATTGCCATTAACTTAATACCTATAATTCCTTAAGTAATAATTAAATATTTAGATATCTATATTTTTAATTTACAATGCCCTCTACAAATAAAAAAAAGAATGATTTGCCAGTATGATGGGTATGAACAAGAAAGTTATTTACCCAAACTAACAGATTACAAATACAAGCTCACCTTAATGATTTTAATCACGCCACGGTATCTGTACAAAATTTTTATCCAGAATCTGAAGAGTTCCTACCAGATAGTCTCCATTATTGATCCAGGCTCAATCCCATGTACTTGTCTTCCCATCATTTTCCCTTCTCGGGACTAGTAATAACTCCTCCTTTCTTTTGTTGCTCAAAGTTTAAATAGTTTTCACTCAGTTAAAAATATTTTAGTTGTCATTGGGGAAGAAATAAAAATATCTTCTCTTCTAACTAGTTTTATGTACATTTGAAGTTAGCTAAACCTATTTGGAAAGAAAGACTCTCATCTTGGGAAATCCTCCATAAAATTTGTTTTCAGTTCAGTCAATAGTGCATTTTCTTAGTTATTAATAGTAGTAGGAAGGCCTGCCCATTATGAATGGTGCCATTCCTCAAGCTGTGGTCATAGATGCTATATAAGAAAATATGCTGAGAAAGCCAGTAGGAAGCAATCCAGTAAGCAGCACTCTCCCTTGGCCTCTGCATCAGTTCCTGCCTCCTGGTTCCTACCTTGAGGTTCTGCCCTGTTCTTTTGGCCCAGGGACTACAGGCCATAAGATGCAATAAACTCCCCAAGTTGGTTTTGGTTGTGGTGTTTTATCACTGAGATAGAAATCATAAGGCATCTTCATTGTCAGTGTTCAGGACCCTGGTGACGGAACAGTGTACTTACTCTGAATTCCTTGGATATTCTATCCAACTGATAGTTACTTTGGGAGAGATCATATCTGGACTCAGATTCCTTTGCATGAATTTTCCAGTACTTCATTCCATCTTTAAAGAGACATGTATTTTTAGAGTGGTATCTTATTGTTTTATTCCTCTTTGCCTTGAAATCCAGGCATAGCCAAACCTCTTGCCTCAATATTATGCTCAACACACCCAGCTTGCTGCCATATTTTCCCATGAAGTCATTCAGAAGAAGATAAGCATCGGTCTCAAAAGTTCATCATATGTGATCTAAGTGAGTAATGAGTTCAGCTGGTCACACCTGTCTAACATAATTTAAACAACTGCATTCTTGCTACTTTAAAAATATTGCCTTAAACAGTCTTTGCCGGTTGGGACTGACAGGCTTTGGAGGGTTCTGGAGATGTGTCCCTTGACAAGTTCTGACTGATGTAAGTACCCAGTAATTCTCCAAGTCTTATACCTTGACACCACACAGAATTTCCTTCACATTATAATTCATGTACATATCCATCTAATTGGTGTTATTTCTCAAAGGATAATGTGTAATTGCATTGTCTACTCTGGGGAAATTTTAACATGAATAAGATTGTTCATTTGACAGATTCCTTAGCACAAAAGAGGAAAACCTTCAGAGAAGATTGTCTACCCTGTGTGTCTAAAGTAGATTATTATATTTAATGAGTAAACTCACTGGATTCTTTTCATTCTCCTGAGATTAACACTATGTTTTTAATTATATGTCAACAGAGAATTGTAGAGTATGTGAGTTATTATATAAACTGTCCATAGTAACATTTAAAAGTGTGTATATTAAATTGTGTATAAAATTAGAGTTTAATGTTTTTAAAGTTATCCTACTATTTGAAGAAAAAATTGATTTTTATTAATATGATTTTGTATCTGTTTAATTCTAATCCTTCATTTCTTGCTCATTCTCATTTTTATTTTCTACATTGCTTGGGAAAATTTGAAATAAAATTTTCAAAAGTAACCTTATGTCACAAAAGTCATTTTAGGATTATTGTTCAAGGAAATAATAAAACACTAATAAAAATACTATGATTTATTCATATCTTATTCTCTTGTAAAAATGTTTTAGAAAAACATATCAACATACATGGGCAATACCAGTCTTTTTAAAAAATATTTTCATTTTATAAGTAACTTAATTTCACATATCAGCCACGGATTCCCCCATCCTCCCTCCTCCCACCCCCATCCCTCCCCCCAATCCACTCCCCATTCCCACATCCTCTTAGGCAAGGTCTCCCCTGGGGAGTCAGCCCAGCCTGGTGGACTCAGCCTAGGCAGGTCCAGTCCCCTCCTTCCTACACCAAGCCTGAGCAATGTGTCCCAGCATAGGCCCCAGGCTCCAAAAAGCCAGCCCATGCACCAAGGACAGGTCCTGGCTCCACTGCTTTGGGGCCTCCCAAACAGTTCAAGCTAATATACTGTCTCACTTATCCAGAGTGCCTGGTCCAATTGCATGGGGGCTCCTCAGTTTTGGTTCACAGTTCATGCGTTTCCACTAGTTTGGCTATTTGTCCCTGTGTCTTTTCTGATCAAGGTCTCAATATCTCTCGCTCATACAATCCCTCCTCTCTCTCTTGCAGATTGGTCTCCCAGAGCTCCAGCTGGGGCTCAGCCGTGATCTCGATGCTCATCGACACTGAATAGAGTTATCTCAGGGGCTCCATCCATCACAGTCATGTCAGCTGCACTCCTGAATCCAGAGTGTTGATAATGGGACTCCAGCAGTATCCTAGCCTGGTGTCTCATCCATCCATGTAAAAAACACTAAGATCATGACAGCTAAATCAGGATTTAAAAATCACGGTAATCGCTAAGTTGGATCCATTGCCCAGAGGTCCTATTGTTGGATGTAAATGACTTAATTTAACTTTAGAATAACTTTAATATTTCTCTCAGATTGCTGATGATTGAAAAATACTATGTAGAAGTCACTTGAATATAGGATGTACTACTAAGGTTATTATTCTTTGGGCATCTGTATTGATTCCACTGATGTATGCTAAATGTGTCCCTGAGCATGCTATATGAGGATGTTACATACCAATGAACTCACATGATGTGTTAAAACACAATTTTAATATAAAATGAGTTTACAGTGATATGAAATGCAATCAATTAAGTCAACTTTATAAAGAACCATATCACTTTTTATTCAAGAATACATGCCGATATTTCCTAGACAGACTTTTAAAACAACCTTCCTCTTATAGAGAAGTCTACTATGAAAATGTACTTAGCAGATATATTTTAAGGCTTTTCTTGGTTATAATAAAGCCATGTTAGTATTCATAAAATTTTATCATAAAATCATTAAGGTAAAAATGTTCATAGGGTATTTTTATATATTTCCTTGATTCCATATAAGAAAAACTTTATATTTCAAAATGAATATCCATTAAGTGATACATAGAAATAGAAATATGGATTAAGGTAATAAATGCAAATTCATTTTTAAGAGAGTAGAAATGTTAATCAATAAAGAATTGATATGATAAAAGTACCACGAATATAATAATGCTACATATATCTTAATCATTAATTAAACAAAACATTAATCATGTGTGTGAATAGTTATATATTCACAATTGACAAATACACACATGTAAAGTGAATTTGTACTAATTTACAAATTTATAAATTATAAAACAAATAAGCTTATTTAAGTCATATTTATATTAAACATCTAATAATGTTAAATAACATATATCACTTTGGGAAGAGGCATGTTCAACTGCAACAGCACACATGCAGATGTCAGAGATAACTTTGTGGAACTGGTTCGTTTCTTACATCTTTACATGGGTTCCCTGGGTGGAATTCAGGTTGCCAGGCTTGTGCAACAAGATCTTTTTTATGCTGAAACATCTCAAATTTCAAAATCTGAAGAACTTCAAGACATAATGACTAAAGTTGAAATAACTCTGCTGGATTTATTTGAATAAGAAAATGAATTATCTTATTTATAAGGTTGTCTAAATGTTGAAATATACTAATACAAACAATGTGTATTAGTATTAATAAAATAAAAAATAAAACTGATAGGTGTGAATTCTTATCAAAATGACTTCCCTAAGGAGACTTGAACAACAAGTACTAATATCGATGCTAACATGAAAGAGGAAAAGCTCATAGGACCTCAATCCTAGACAAAAAAACTATGGGCAAGATGGGAATGGTGAAATCTTGAGAAAAATGATCTTCCACAGGGAAGATCTCCTAACTGGTTATCTAACACCAAGTAGTCAGCCGTCTGGTCATATATGTACAGGTAGCATTATACAGATTCAGTAGGTTACATTGATGTATTTAAGAAAAAATAAGATCATGAATTTCAGAAAGAGAATTCAGGTGCATGGGAGGTGTTGGAGAAAGGAAAAGGAAGAGAAAATTGGTGTAGTTATATTAAATCACTATAATGAAATTTTCATTAAAATTAAAAACTTATTCTTAAAAAATGAAGTAGAAAGACTATGCAGTGCACACATTTGGAGTATTTTTTTTTTTATTCATGAAAAATAACCAGATTTGGATTCCTGCAAACTGAAGGTTGGAGTTCAGAGCAAATTGCCAGCAAAACAAGCAAGGTTGCTCTAATAATTTCAAATACAAAGCAAGTGTACCACATCCTCTTCTGCCTTGGATTCTCATTAAGTCATTCACAAGCTATCAGATTACATGAAAATATAAATTTGGAAAGATCTTCCACAAAATAAACTTTTAAATCTCTACAATGTTAAGTTTGAACAGAGAATTAAAGATAAAAACAAACAAAAAACACGACAAAGCAACTTTGCCATTTAAAAGTTACAATGAAAACTGGAATATCAAGACATGGCTTCTAAAATACTGCAAACAATCACGACATGGAAAAAAAACTGTATATTACCAACATATCTACCATGTAAATAATGATATAAGAACCATAAAGTAATAAAATCTTATTTAAATAATGAAAACTGTAATATTATTGCATATATATATATATATATATATATATATATATATATATATGTATATATAATTTAGAGAGAGAGATTTGGAAATGAAACCTGAGAACTATAGCATGAAAGGAGCTAATAAAGCTGACATGGATAAACATAGACTGTAATGAATGGAAGTGATATTGCCCAGTGAAAAAACATAGATTGGAAAGCTAAGGCAAAAGGTTAGGATTTTAAAGTCCTCTTCAGCTACCCTGTTATTTTATGGTCTTCTACATGAGACCCTGTCACAAAAAAAAAAAAAAAAATATGAAAATAAAGTCAAACCTTACTCTTTGTTACTGTTTACATTTCTTCAAGAATTTCAGACATGCATACAGTGTGTATTACCATGTCTACCATCATTTACTGCCTCTAAATGATCATACTTCCTCCCCAAATTTTTCCCTCCCAACTTCATGTACAACCCTTTATTTTATATCCCATTATATCCAATATAATTCCTACTTGTATATGCATCAGAGTGAGATCATCCTTGGAGTATTTGGAAACCTAGCATTGGCCAAAGCCCCAAAGGAAACAAATATTCCTCTCTAGTCAGCAACAGCTGTGTCTCCTCAATTAGAGGTGATAACATGTATATATTGTCATAATCATACATAATATCATATCTACAAATATTAATCCCTAAATAAACTTTCTATCTAGTGGGTTCTGACAGGGCATTTATATACATCCATAGTTTGGTTAACCCATCTCTCTCTTATCTTTTCTCCCATTTCCTGCCACAGTATCCTGACCCATAAGCATTCTACTTCCAGTGATCCGTCACCCAACATCTGTAATATCCCATAACTATGTGTATATGGAGAGTACTAATTGTGTTCAGTGGGTTGAATAATATATTATAAAAAGAAAAATGATACAACCTTGGAAGGAGGCTGTGAAGTGGGGGAGCTGGAAGGAATTAAAGGATGGTAGAATTGATATAATGAAAATACAGTGTATACATACATGAAATTCTAAAAGAAGAAATTTAAGGAGAGTCTAATTGATAAAACATATACTGAATAATTTTTACAATGAAATAAAATGAAAAGCCATGTAAAAACAGAAAGCACAATAAAAGAAAAATTCAAAGAATCAAGATAGCAGAGCATATGATCAATATGCTAGTAAATTTTCTAAGATTTTCCCTTATGTTCTCATCCCCTATCCCCTACCCTCTATTGCCCCCCTCTTCCAGTTTACTCAGGAGATCTCATCTATTTCCCCTTCCCCAGCGATCCATACATGAGGGAGAGAGTTGTGCAGCTTCTACTAAGAGGCCGCTGGCTGTGGGATCAGGATCTATCCCTGATATGAGTTAGCTTTTTTGGAGCCCATTACCTATATTGAGACACCTTCCACAGCCTTGATGCAAGGGGGAGGGGCTTGGACCTGTCCCAAATGAATGTACCAGGCTTTGCTGACTCCCCAAGGGAGGCCTTACCTTTTCAGAGGATTGGATGCGTTGTGGGGGTAGGCTAGGGGAGGGGAGGGGAGGAGGGATGAAAGGGGAATCTGTGGTTGTTATGTAAAATGAATTAAAATCCTTAGTGCATGAGCTGGCTGTTTGGAACCTTGGGCTTACACAGGGTCACTTTGCTCAGTCTGGAAGGTGGGGACAGGACCTGCCTGTACTGAATCCACCAGGTTTAAAAGAATCTCCAGGGGTGTCTTGGTCCTGGAGGACATGGGAATGGAGGGGAGGAGCTGGGGGGAAGGTGGAGGTGGGGGCGGGAGGGGAGAGGACAGGGGAACCCATGGCTGATGTATAAAATTAAAACACATAATAATCAAGAAAAAAAATTTTTCTTAATGAAAAAAATTTTCTAAATTTTTTTCTAAGTGTATCCTTTGTTTAGAAATCTAAAACTTTAGTTGACTACCTACAAGGATGAAGCTAGAATGTCAAAGAATCACAGAGCTCTCATACTGTAATTTGGCTGTTTGGATAAAATTAAAGAAAATTAATGGGGAGTGAATATAATCAAATTATGTCATCTAAATATATAACATAAAGTTGAGTCACATAGTTTTGTACAGTAAGTATGCACTAATAAATTTAAAAGACATTGTAGAAAACTAATTATTGTATTGCTAAAAAAGGAACAGATGTGTAATCTTATCAGTAGATCAAACTCAAGAGAAGAAAAAAATAATAGATTTCAATTTCATTAAAATCCAATCTTTAATGTGATGCAAGAAAATAACTTAAACCTGGGTTCAGCTACTTAAGAAGTTTCCAGAGTGTCCAGATTTTAGATTGGTACTTAACACAGATTTGCCAGCTGGTGTTTTTCTAGTAAATTTTCTTTTTAATTTATGCTGTCTCATTTCTTACTAGATTTCTATAATGTCAAATCTAACTATAAATTTATATTTCAACTTTATTAAATTCTTTCAACTTCTTTATCTTTTGTCCCTCATTCTTTCAAAGAATATAATTCAATGTTTTGAAGATTTATTTTATTTTTAAGTGTGTATATGTGTGGTGTGTATTCTGTCTGTCTGTCTGTCAGTCTGACTCTCTGTGTGATAACAAATGCCCATGGAGAGCAGAAGTTAGCAGACCCCACAGAGTTGGGATTAGTCAGATGTGTTTCCTGAGAGGCCATCTTGTCTTCTCAGAAGAGCCCAGAATCCTTTTTTAAAAAATGGTTTAAAATTTTTAATTAAAGAATATCTTTTTAATTAAGCAAAACATCTGCTTTTGTGGTGCTTCATTTGAGTAACTCAAAGCTAAACAATAAAAAAATTCAAACTATGTGAAAAAGTTTTGCATATTAAAGAGAAAAGTATAAGGAAGATAATGGATGTTTTAAGGGAGGCAATATAATTTTGGTAAGTTGTCCAGACAGGATGAACATAAGAAATGCAAATTTGCATGCCTTTAATCCCAGCACTGGGGAAGCAGAGCCGGGTGGATCTCTGTGAGTTCAAGGCCAGCCTGGTCTACCAAGTGAGTCCCAGGAAAAGATGCAAAGCTACACAGAGAAAACCTCTCTCTCTCTCTCTCTCTCTCTCTCTCTCTCTCTCTCTCTCTCAAAAAAAAAAAAAAATGCAAATTCAAAGGAAATGAGGTATTCGGGGCCAAGGGAACAGTTTTGTGCCAAGGATTTGAGGCAGGAACTGGAAAGCCTGTGAGCCCTGACTCAAATGGATGTAGCATAGAGTTGTGTAGAAAGGCTGGATCTTGCAGTCTCATTAATAAGTTTGGGTTTCACTCTGGTGAGGAGGCCACTTGACGGAACAAGGTTGTGCAGTGAGTTGTCATGTTTTTAATGAGATCAATGTCTTCACTGTTAAAAAATGGAAAAGGGCAGAACCAAGGAGACCAGATGTATTAGATAATATAAGACCTGTTAGTTTAACTAAAATAAGAAATCGTCAGATTATAAATGTACTCTGAAGGTGAAGTCCATAAGAGAAATGGATAATTGTATGTTAGAAAAGGGGATTTTTGAAAATCACTAAGCCATCTTTCAGAACCCTAATCAACTTATTTTAATTAACCAAAAATAGAGGTAGATGATAGGAAGTAAACAAATTCAATAAGTGTTAAAAATCTAAAAAAAAAAGTAATGGAAATTACTAAATTAGCAAGAAGTTAGCAGAGAAACTACACAAGGTTTGTGGAAATGAAATTATTATGTAAAACATGTATATGAATAATATAGGGGTTTTGAGATACTGGGACCTGAAACTTTGGAGATGTTACATCCAGGTTAGATCAGATTTAAAATTTTGTATTATTTGGGCCTCTCTATCTAAAACACAACATAGGATAATTATTCTAAAACCCCATTTACTTTAATGGCTCCACAAATGAATAAAGCCTAAGATTTCTTATGAGTGTAAAGGAGAACATCCTTGGAGGATCCTATCTAATAACAGCAAACTCAATGAGGGAACATGAGGAAATGTCAGTTGACTCCATTTTTAAATTTGCAAGTTCCCAGTCAGCTAGGCCCCAATTCAAAGGACAAGTGTTTTGCCACCATCATTTTCTTGTTGTTAAGTATTATCACTCAACATTTGGCATAAAACCTCGAAATTAGAGAGAATAAACCATTATACAAGGTTTTATATGGCAAATTGTGGCACAGCATAAAAAAAATTGAAACATCCCTATTTTAGAGTGATAAGTAAAACAAGTTTCCCAATACAAAGAAAAAAAAAAAACTCAAAAAAATGTACAATTATTACAGAAAATACCCCATAATACTAAAAATATAAAGCATAAAAATCAACTTTAAGTTTGAGATATTTATTAGAATAATATAGTAAAAACTAAAACTACATTTAAAAATAGAAACAGTCGAAAAACAAAAAAAAATAATAAAATAAAAAGTAAAAATAGAAACAGAAAATGCTAAAAGAAATGTAAGAAGTGTTACAATTGGTTTAGGATGGGTGGTTTATAGTGTTTAGAATTAGGAACTAAAACAATGATGACTATCAATAAAAATGATATAAAAGGTAACTAAAAATGAAAAATCTACATTTTCAAACAAAAAGTAAAAAGTGACTGTCACTAGACAAATGAAACTACCTTTTCCTAAATTCCCAAAAGTGTAATTCTTCCGATCACCAGGCACATTAAAAAAGACTTAAGTTTCCAAAAGAATGAATGTTAATTAAATAAAATGAATCAGAAAGCCCCTAATTCTACCTAAGATGCTATACTGTTTTGTGCCTCATGTTCTTTTCACTTTATCTTGCAATTCATGTCAATGCTGGGCATATTTCAAACTCATTGCCACAACTGTATTCATTCTTTTATTCTAACAACCAGTGTGATCACACATAGTCCTGTGAATATCCCTGGTATGTGGATACATCCTTGTGGTAGGAAGCTTAAACAACCCTCAAAACAATTTAAGTTTGGTTATATCAAATAAAAGTTTTCATTATATTATTTTGGTTCTTAAGGTTTATGAGTAACTTATACATTCATTTTTATATTAAGGGGTTAGGACAATTTCACTATAAATTTATTTTAAAACTTTTTCTTAGGTGTAATGTAGATAAATAAACCCTTAGATGACATTTTTTTTTAAAGTGTTTTTGTTTTTAAATCTTAAATTCTTCCTAGGCAGAGGGCCTAGTCCAGTTCCATGCAGGCTCAGGCTCCACAGCTGTTGGTCTAAACTTTCATGAGTTCCCACTAGTTTGGTTTTGTTGTCTCTGTAGGTTTCTCCATCATGATCTTAATACCCTTGTTGATAGAATCCCTCTTCTCGCTAATTCTAAATTGATTTCTAAATTGATATAATGTAAGCACATGGTTTTTTTTTTCAGAATTTGGAGTAGGAGACTTTAAAAATAAATGATTCTTGATATAAAAATAATAGAAAATATAGTGTTTTCTATTTCCTGTGCAATCTTAAATTTTAATAGCAATTTAAAATGAATATATTTTGATTAATGTCATTAGTTCTTCTTTTCCAAATAGGATCCAATACTTCAAAAGGAAAACATTGAGTTAAAGATTGATGTAGGAAATCAACTCACAAATGCAGAACTGTGCATTAAGAAAAGCAGTGTAATGTGTAGTGGATTTTGCATGTCCTTAGGCTCAAGTTAGGTAAGTACATAGTAGTAACAGCATGCATTGCAATAGTCTTCAAGAGCTCACGTCTCTCTTTTTGCTGTGTGATTCAGATTGCCTTTTTTTTTTTTTTTTTTGGCTTTACAACGTGTTATTGAATGGGAGTAGTACCTTTCTGAAGTCTAATAGTACATATAATTAACATAGATGATGAGAGTAAAAGAAACAGAGCATGTCAGCTCTTTTCTCAAGTTGTGCACTGTGGGCCAATTGTCCTTGAAGGGGCGTCTTCTAATTAATCATAATCTCTTCTTTGTATAGTAATTGTATTGGCCAGAATTGATTGGGTGTACAAGACACTTCACTTGGTTGGTAGAAAAATCCTTTAATTAAAATAATTTCACTGCTAATAAAATTAATGTACCCCATGTGAACTCACCAGATTTGTTTTAAATTTCCTCTCCATTATAGTTTATGAGGAAACAAAATAATATCTTAATGACAACAAGCAGAAGTCATAAAGACAATCTCACAGTCCATAAACATGCACTTTCACTCTCACGCTTTGCCATTTGCTGTGTAGTCTCTATTTCAAAGCTTTACTCAGAATTATTTTATGGCCAAGGTTTAATTCTGACATTCAAGATGAATTTGATTTTATTTATTTATTTATTATTTATTTATTTTGCCTAATCAATTATCACACTGCCATGTTTCCTTTAGAAAACCCAAGTCATTTGGATACTCATATATTAGTTACATAATTCTTAGTTTTGTGATATGAAGCTTCATTTAGTGAACTTTGAACACAGATTGATGTAGTGACAATAATTAAATATATTTAGATTATTTGATTGTAATTTCACAGCACTAGGTTGTCCACAAGCAATTTGGACTTTATAATCTCTATGTTATGGGTAAAATGTACTTGCTACTTTACTGCTATTCACAGAATTGATTATATTTACTGAAAGGTAAGTTATCTGGGAGAAATTAACTTCCTATTAATTCCCAAAAAAGAAATATATTTGTTGCTGTATTTTCATGAATATAGTTGGTTACTCATGTATATAAATGGTTACCCACATTTAGTTATCAGAACATACAACCTTAAAGTGATCAAAAATGTGCAAATGTTCTTCTTACATTGAAACAAAAAATATTCAATAATAAAAATACCAGTGCTGAAGCACAGCATCCGGGTTAGCATTTAGAAAGAAGCAGATTTCCCAGGGCACGTATCTGAAGCATTTAGCCCACTTTTAATAGTTGTTCTTGACCCATGGTAAACTATCAACACTACCAGTTTTCTAGTTTAGGATAGAAGATCATTACTACTGTTTCTAAACCTCCTCCAGTGATCCTCGATGTGGGCAAAACCATGGATCCGTACAGTTCCTGAGTAGTCCTGAAAAAGGTAACTCGCTTTTCTCTAATGTTATTTCTTTTTACTAGCATAATGTCACTACGAAAACAGCATTCATGGCACCTTCTCTTCCTCTCTGAAGTTTTTTAGCACTAACTTTGCTAATGAGTCACTGCCCTCTTATACTATGTGCAATTGGTCCTCTGTGGGATTTAATTTAATGAACTGACAATGATTCTTTTATTAAAGGTTGTTAACTCCACAGAATAGCATTTTATGATCATGGTAAAAATAAATGATCGTATTTCTGTTTAAAAGGCTAATTGTTAGTTTATTTGAATACTGTTCAATGTAGCAACAATCTTATAAAAGCGGTTACTATCACTTAAATAAGACCCTAATTGAGAACATACACATCAAATCCACCAATTTTTCTGACTGGTGACAAACTCTAGTTGCAAAATAATGTTTCTTTGTTTTTTTGGTTTTCCAAGACAAGATTTCTCTGTGTAGTTTTGGTGCCTGTCCTGAAACTCACTCTGTAGACCAGGCTGGCCTCAAACTCACAGACATCCACCTGACTCTGTCTCCCAAGTGCTGGGATTAAAGGCATGTGCCACCACCACCACCTTTGTTCTTCATTTTCTTCTTTTCTTTTCTTTCCTTTCTTTTTGTAAGTGTGAAACCTTCTTAATTACAATGACTGTGTGTGACTTAATGTGCTTTGCCATATGCCAGGAAATCAGTATATTTTCAATAAACACATCCCATGGCTGACTTGACTGGTTGTGTGCATTGAGTTTTTGTTTTTTGGTTTTGTTTTTTGTTTTTTTTTTTTTTTAGAAAGCATTTATTTTGTCAACAGTTTTTAAGAGATCATTTGAGGTTGGAAGTCTAGCTATTAAGTGGTGTGAAAATGTTGTCTAAAAAAGGCAGGGCCCTGGACTCAGTCTTCAGTTCTGGAGAAAAACAAAACAAAACAAAAACAAAAGCAACAACAAAAAAGAAGGATAAAAAGAACAATTTTACTAGGCCTAAATTTACAAATTTTGGCAGTAGAATTATTAGATAACCCTATTTGTTTTCAACTATCCTTGTTAAAACTGTGGATGGATATTCATGAATCCCTGACTCCATGATCTCATGCCAACTTAGACTATTTTAGGGAAGAAGAAAGTGGACTAACACACCTTTTCCCCTTCTAAAGTCAATCAGGGATACATCAGTCTTTTTGTGGGCATAACTAATTTTAATGTTCATTTTCCTAATCTACAGATATTGTCCACTCTGCAGTAATTTTGTATATAAGTAAATACATTTACATTCGTCTTTGTTGTTACTGTGGGTGTGTAAGTGTATGCAGTGTATGTGTAGATACACAGACGCATTGGCTCACATCTGAAGGTCAGCTCGGTGCTGTTAGTGCTCTCCTTCAAACATTAGGTGGTTTCCAAGGATGGAATTCATGCCTTCAGGTTGCATCTTTTATATGCAGATCCACCTTTCCAGCCTTTTCTCCATGCCTGCCCTCCCTAGAGGGCCTCTACACCTTCCCCACACTTTCAGGTTTATAGCCTCTTTTACCTTGATTTTGTCACATGTGCATGAGTGTGTGTATGTATGAGTATGTATAGTTGTGTATGTGTGTGTGTGTGTGTATATGTATATATAGATAGATTTAGATATAGATAGATAGATAGATATAGATATAGATATATACATACATACATACATATACATACAACCTGGCAAATCAGTCAACTGTTCTTTGTGTATAAATGGTTTGAAGGGACCTCATTCCTGGGGAAGGAATTCTCCCTGCAGTCAACAGTTCTCTATACTTTTTTTCCCCTGGGGTGGGACCCCTTGAATGGAGTAAGTACAGAAATCTAGACAGAATAAAGGGACCAGAGGTGGTGGAGGGATGATTGGGAGGGGACCAGCAGGATACAGGTGATATGAAGTGGGAAACAGAATAATGTGGAAGGCCTTGAATTGGATAGGAGGGGAGGGTATCAACACAGAAAGAGGAGGAGAAAGAGTGAAAAACAACACCAAGATTGTCTGATTAAACCTCAACAAATCATATTATCTCAATTTATTTCAAATTGTATAGTATGTATATGGAAGTCAGGCCACTTGTGCTGCCATTGCTCCCGACAAACACCTTTACCCAACAAAGAGCACAGTACCCAGAGATAGAAACCTTTTAAACAGTTAGTAAGAGTACCCCAAATGACTCCCAAAACAACATAGATTATTGATGTAGCCCTCAGTTGACTCTCTAGGCTAAAATATGGGCCCCTGTTCCTGAAGAAACCATACACTTTAGCTACATATGACCTGAAAGCCTCTTCTTTTGGTCTAGTTTCTATGATTCCCAAAACTACTATGCTCATTGCCAAGAGATGGAAATGATTAAACACTCTTATACAGCTGCACCACCTGTGACAATTACCAGCACTAAAAGATAAGTGTAAATATGCAATGAGTGGCAGTCACATGTTGCTGGCCGCCAGCAGCTGTCTATTTGGACTAAAAGCCCATTCAAAGTGAGGGACTCACGCTTGGTACTGGAAATACAGCCAGCTTCCTGGAGCTAATGAGGTCATGGACCTTAGAAAAGAATCTATTACTGCCACTTTGCTAGACCAGCATACATTCTTACTACATGCCAGACAGGTGTAACGACCAACCCTCCACATGATCAACAGATCATGAAGAGTCCTCTCCCAAAAGTTATTTCTACATCACACCTTCCATGGTTTTTGCTCATGGATCATCATGGAAGAGGAGGTAGGGAAAAATTGCAAGGGGAAGATTTCCAAAAAGTCTTCTGTGAAAGAGTCACTCCTAGAAATAATTGCAGAAACAAGACCAGAACAATGAATATATTAATGGACATACTGATGTGGAAGGGAAAATTTCACAATGTCTTTGTTTTTTAAAATGTTAAAGTCCCCAATGATGTGTGGTGGGTATTGTGTTCCCTGAAATATTGTGTGTTCCCCGAAATAAACATTTCTGGGGTCAGAGAACAGACAGCCACTAGAACAGAGCCAGAAATGGTGGCTAGAAAATGGGAAGAGTAAGCCATAACAGAAGTTGGGCAGTGGTGGTACACACCTTTAATCCCAGCACTTGGGAGGCAGAGCTAGCCAGATCTCTGGGTTCAAGGCCACTTTAGAAACAACTGAGCATGGTGACCCACGCCTTTAATCCCAGGGAGTGGGGGCAGAAAGAAAAAAGGTATATAAGGCGTGAAGACCAGGAACTAAAGAGGAAAAAGCATGTAGTTAGTTTAAGCTTTGGAGCAACACAGTTCAGCTGAGATTCATGTGGAGGAGGACTCAGAAGCTTCCAGCCTGAGGAAACAAGATCACCTGAGGAACTAGCAAGAACGCTTTAAGATTCATGTTACAATGATGTGCTAAGACTTTTAGAATAAGTGTCAATATACTTTCCTGACATTTCATGTTTTTTCATTGACCTTCCCCTCAAACATTATGATCATTCCTATATTTTTTGAGTTCCAGCCAAGATTTTAGAGTATTTTCCTCTTCTCATGCATTATGTTTTATTACATTCACACACACACACACACACACACACACACACACTTAGTTACTTCAATCTAGAATCTCTCATAACCAAATTTACTGTCATTGTATCATTTTCCACCTCTCATCAGTGGTCATTCTCTCTTAGAAAACTTTACTCACCTCCCCTCTTGATGTACCAATGATCTGTTTGTTTGCATTTAATAACTTACTTTCGATTTTCTAAAATTGGTTTCAAGAGACTCTTTGTTCTCATATACACATTTGGTTTCAGGCACAATTATGTTTTTAATTGTGTTTGTCATATAACTCCTTTCCATCAAATAGTCTCACAAGAGAAGTAAGTATCTCCAGTCTCTTTAACTTTGCTTTTCTTGCACCACTAAGGGTGCACCTGTGTTGCACATTTATTAAAGAGATGGAATATGAACATAAATTGTATTAATTTTTACTGTATCATGTGCTTGAGGGATAAGAACATTTTGTAACCAGAAAGTGCTTACTCATTTATACATTATTGAAAATATATCAGAACAATAGAAAAATACAAGTAACAATCAATTATAATGACCAGACTTACTCAAAGTGACAAGGACTTTTAGATTGTCAAATAAAACATACAATTCCAGAGTGGGAGTGGTATGGTAAATAAAGCAACCATTTGTTAATAAACCCACAGGACTTTCTTATTTATCCAGGGGAGTTCACATATTGAAAAGAAAAGTAATGAAGACAAATACATGTGGATGTATTTAGATGTAAAATATATGATAATATGTATAACAAAAAAACTAATCTCTAAAACTATGGACTAATAAATGTTTGCAGCACATTTTTCTCTCTTCCATTATTCTTTCTAATTAACAAATATCTCTTGTACACTCTTTGTTACATTCATATTAAAATCATTTTGTGTTATTCTTTTAGCTTTGATTCACTGGCATAGTTGGGAATCTTTGTCTTGACTTTACCATAAATGAAAATGAATGTAATTCTAAATATACATGAGTCAGAAGTATTAACAAAATGGTATTCAAACAATTTACTTTGTAACATTTGAAGATATTTGAAGAAATTAGGGCACACTCTCTATTTGTATAATATGTTTAAGATAATCTCTAGTAAATGCATAAGTATTAATACACATTATTTTTACACATATATTTGATGAATTTATAATTTCCTTGAGTCACAATGAATACATTGCTGCATTTTGTGCAAATTATTTACTAGGACCTTGGGAAAACAGGAATGAGGATGATGTATGATTCCTTAAGACACAATAGTTGTCCATATTCTGCTTAGAGAATACTCTACAGTAATTGATCTATCTCAAGCTTCCATTGAAAACCTCTCCACTAATTTAGCAAGGGAAAAGCACCACCATTAAGTCAAAGAGATAAAGGAGCTGAACCCTTAACATCTGTCAGTTCCTTTTGTAATTGCTACACCAATCAAACTTTGTTCTAATTGCTTTAATACATAATGAACTTCTACCTGGATTCAGAATAACAAGTTCCTTGTGTAGTGCTAACCATGACTCAAATATTAGTCTCCATCTTAACTTAGGTTGCTATATAATTACATAAATAATGCTGAACATAATATATAATATTTAAAATAAAACTCTTCCATGGGGAAAAATATTTCTTCCTCTCTTTTTGTTTCTTAGTCATCTATGTAACTTTGTCTAAGATTGAGGATTCTGGAGCGCTTCCCCATCTTCAATAGCATGTCTATTATATATGACATGATGTAGACTGAACAGCAGGTTGTACATTTTATAAATATATGTATGTTCACATACATATATGTACACACACACACATTTGTATATTGACTTTTCCCTCATATGTGTGTATATGTGTGTGCTATCACATATAATAACAAAAGCATTTGAAAATTGTAACAATGAATATACCAGAGAGGTTGGAGGGAGGTAAGGGAAGGAAGAAATGATATAGTTATATTAGAATCTCAAAAAATTAAACAAAATTAAAAGTCCTACCTTAATTATATTGAATAAATACCCTGGTGTATTTATTTTATTTCATTTTTATTTTTATTTTTATTTTTTTGAAACAGGGTTTCTCTGTGTAGCTTTGGAGCCTGTCCTGGAACTTGCTCTGTAGATTAGGCTGGACTTAAATTCACAGAGATCTACCTGGCTCTTCCTCCCAAGTGCTGGGGTTAAAGGCGTGTGCCACCACTGCCCAGCCTCATTTTATTTTATTTTAAAGTCTTAAAATCATCAAAACTTCAACACATAACAATTATACTATAATACTGAAGCTCACACTTCATAAATTCTCCTGAACTGTCTCCGTTCTCTTTGTATTGGTCATCTGCTGTAGTTCATCAACTTCTTGAAGGCTATGAAATTTGAAAATGCTGCTCTTGTGGGGAATATAATCATTCAGAATGATTAAAGGAATGAACGCTGAGTAATGTAACAAATCAACAATTATAAAATCTTAATTTTTCTTACCTTGTATAAACTTGGAAATGTAGCCCTTTATAGAATTTGAAAATGCTGCTAAAGGATAATAAGTCATCATCCCGAGTGATTAAATTTATATACATTACTAATGGTGAAATTTTTGTTCATATAAACATTATTTTCTTAGCTGGTGTAAACTTTTTTAAGTGACAGTTCAATTATTCAAGGCTCTTTATGTGACTAGGTAACTTTCTTAAATTACTTCATCAAATGGCCTTATTTCTAACATAATAACTGTTCTATCAGTGTTGAAATTTTTACATTGATCTTAGGCAAAATAATTATGTTTTTATTTTTCAATAATTATTTTTATTTCAAAGTGATTAAAATATTTTACAACATGAAATTCTTTATTACAAGGCTTTAATATTATCAAATTCATATTTGATATTCATGTTTTAATGTTTATAATATTTAATGTTAATATTAATACTATCCCATTGAACCCATTGTTTATGTGTATTTCATGATGCTGTTCTATTTAGGGAACATATTACAAACTGCATATTATTCAGTTGTTACCTCTGAATAAAAGTGTGACTATATAAAAAGAGGTTACCTATAAAACTGTTGTGCATTTGAAGTGATAAACCCAGCTCTTAAAACATTTCTTCATTTTATCTATGAAGGACTTATGTCTGATAATGTACCTCTAATCTTAGGCAACCATGACTTCTCTCAGGAGATGCAGTATCAATGTGACACCCTGAATGGAGAAATCACAGAAGACAAGGAAAATCATTTCAGTTGAATTATAATAAAAGGGAAACTTTCGTTTAAGTTGTAGGTTTCTTAGGTGTGTGTTTCAGGTAGAATAATTTAGTTGCCATGACATAATCCAACCTAATGAATTTGTCAAAAATTTTCTCTGTATGAGTAAACACATTGAGTTCCTTAGGGTGATTTCAAATTTAAAATATGTATCCAATATATTAATTGGGTACAAATTATAGCTTAAGTTCTGGAAGGAAAATAGATCTTACACTAATTGTAGTGTGATATGGATGTTTATTGCATAGCTAATAAATTATACATGGGTTATAATAATATGATAACCTGTATTGTACCTGAATGTCCAGTTCAATGTACAGAATCAGAAAACCAGAACCAAGTTAATTCAGAAATTACATACAATACATTTATCTCTATATATAGTATGTATTTACATACAGAAATATATAATTATGTTTTATATATATGCATATATATATATAGTGTGTGTGTGTGTGTGTGTGTGTGTGTGTGTGTGTGTGTGTAATGAGTTTCTGGGGGAAAGAATTACACAGATGTGTACTTGGAATTGCACATCTATCTTTATTGTTGGAGCTGAACTAATTGGCTGGCACATATTAGAAAACTAAACTTGAACTGACTTTGAACCTCAATAATACTGAGGGAAGCACAACTTGGTAAGCAAATGGTGAAATTAAGACAATGATGAAGCTGTTTCACAATGACATTAAAAAGAAGCAAAAGAATCAAGAAAATTGTCCATAAAAGAAAAAGCACTCTTTTCTTTGTATTCCCGTCTCATCACAAGGAAACAGATATTTCAGTAACAAATCCATATGTTTTTGTGTGATTAACATAAAAATCATATTCATACCAATTATGTAATATTAAACAACTGATTTATATGTATCAGATAAATTCAAAACTATTTTCCTGAATGAGTTTTTTTCTATACATTTAATAAAGGAAAACCAATTTTGACTGATCATTCCATGAAGATTTAAAGCATACATGTAACACTGTACAAAATTTGAAGTATGTAATCCTACACATTTTACATTTTATAGCTTTTATGACATTCTACTCTTGTACTGAATTTATAATTTATAATCCTGTCATCATCCTTGAGTTAACACTAAAAACCCAGAAGCATTTTGCTTAATGGTAAGATATCTTATTTTACTTACTTTAAAATACTTACAGGTACATGTGTTTTGCTACATGGATCTGGGTGCCTGCAAAGGTCAAAAGAGGAAATGAAATTACCAGCCATTGTGATCCACCCAATGTCAGTACTCAGAACCAAACGTGGGTCCTCTGCAATAGCAATTATTAAATATGGAGCTATCTCTCCAACTTTCTTGGCATCCTGTAAAGAAAACTTATGATTGTTAGGAAAGATGAACACTTGACATAAAGTATTATTTAATTTCCATTCAAATTCATAGTTTCATAAGGAAATTTAATATTAAAATTAAGTTAATATTTTACTAAAATTAATACTGATACTATTTATTCCTTTGTTTTGTTTAGTTAATTTTTCTCAGAATTAATATAAGAATAAAAATGATAGAATGACAAGATATAAAGCATAAAATCTGACACAAGGCTGCAGAGATGGCTCAAAGGGTCAAGGTGCTCATGGCCAAATCTAATGTTAGACACAGGACTCAAAAGGTATAAGCAGAGTGCAGAATCCTTCAAGCTATCCTCTGTTCTCCACAGTTACACCCTAAACATTTATGCCCCCACATACCTAAACATTAAGAAGTAAATCTGGCATGCCTTGACACTCTAAACCAAGGGGAAAATACTTTTAAAATCAAGTTACTGAAGAATCTGTGTCTCTTGAGTCTCTCATGCCTCTATAAGGACATACTGCTGTCAATTCTCTTGCATGCTTCTCTAATTGCCACGTCAAAATGCATTTTAATATCTTTCATTAATGAGATTCAAGTTTATTCCAAAAAATAAATTCTCACATTTTGCCGAAATTATATAATTATGTTCTCTGACTAATCTTAAATATTTTGTTTATTTGTTTCTATAAATCACAATAGTTGTTGCCAGCTTTAAAACATGAGTATTTTCTGATGAAGTAATTCAATAGTTCCTCATGGAATCAACTGCTCTCCATCTGCAAAGAGGGGACATAAACTTTGGTAATTATGTAACCAACCATGGCGGGAAGTCATGTGAAGCCAGATTAGTTCTATGAAGAAAGGTAATTTTATACTCTACAGAAACAGAAGGAAAAGAGAAAGTAGTCCACAGATACTGACTAGAGGTTCCATCACTGTAGATGCAAAAATGTCATTATATACTACATAAAAGAGGTACAGCATTATGGAGAAACAAAATACATGAGCCAAACACAGCAAATGAAAGAACTTGATACAACCAAGGAAACATTAATGATTCATTGTTGTTGTAACATGCAAAACTTCTTGATCACAATGTGTTTTTCCATTTAAATAAATAATGATCTTTCCTTTGCTAACGAGGGAAGTAGATCAGAAAGAATGCATTGCTGTGGGGCCAATTAAAGGAGCCTGCATTATTTTTCTGGCATCAGAAAATGTTTTGGATTTCTCTTGATCAGTGTAAGATTTTTGCTATTACGACTCGAGGGGGAACTCACATCAGTAATCATCTTTGAAAACTGAAGAGTTTCAAGTCATATTGTATTGTTGCTTTTCTATTGCTGTGGTGAAATACAACAACCTAGGAAACCTAAGGATTATAGAGCTTCATTTGGCTCTCAGTCCAGAGGGACAAAAGCCAGATCATAATGAGGTTGCATAGCAACAAGTGGAAGACATATTAACAGGAACAGGAAACTGAGAACTCTCATTTTCAAATAAGAGCATGAGGGAAAAAGAAGTAACTTGAGATAAGGGGAGACTCGAAACTACACGAGCCACTTGCAATGACCTGCTCCCTTCATCAAGGCCAAACCCCTAAACTACCAGCTGAGGACAAGTATTCACATATCTTAGCCTATGGAAGATATTTTCATTCAAGCTACTGCAAATATCCATACTATCATTCAAAAATTTACTTTTAAGAAAAACTAATCTAAAAAGTTATTTTATAGCAAGACATTACTCTCTTTGTTTGGAGCCCCCATGGGACTGGACTAAGCCCTCTGTGGTGATATTGTGTCCACCAATATATTGTGCACTCTAATAAACTTATCTGGGGTCAGAGAACAGAAAAGCCACTAGATAGACATACAAGCCAGAAAATAGTGGCACACACACCTTTAATCCTAGCATTCCAGAGGCAGAGATCCATGTGGATCTCTGTGAGTTCAAAGCCACACAGGAAACAGCTAGGCATGGTGACGCATGCCTTAATCCCAGGAAGTGATGGCAGGAAATAAGTCATAAGGACCAGGAACTAGAGCCTTGTTAAGCTTTTAGGCTTTTAGCAGCAATTCAGCTGAGATCATTCAGATGAGGACACAAAGACTTCCAGTTTGGGGAAACAAGATCAGCTGAGGAATTGGCGCGGTGAGGTGGCTGTGGCTTGTTCTGTTTCTCTGATCTTTCAGCGTTCACCCCAATATCTGACTCCCAGGTGTGTTTTTGTTAATAAGACCTTTTAAGACAGTTTGTAACCCGGAGCCAGGAATTGGGGTGAATGCTGAAAAATCAGAGAAACAGAACAAGCCACATGCAACCTCACCTTGCCACCTTCTCAGCTGATCCAGTTTACTCAAACTGGAAACCTCTGAGTCCTCATCTGAATGGATCTCTGCTGAACTGCTGCTAAAATCCTAAATACTAAAAAGCCTCTAGTTTCTGGTCCTCATGCCTTATATACCTTTCTGCTTCCTGCCATCACTTCTTGGGATTAAAGTTATGTGTTTTTCCCAAGGAAGACGTGAGATCTCAGTTGCTGGAATTAAAGGTGTGTGCCACCATGCCTGGCTCTGTTCTCAGTGTGGCCTTAAACTCACAGAGATGCAGACAAATCTCTGCCTCCTGAATGCTAGGATTAAAGGCATATGTTGCCACTGACTGACTTCTATGTTTAATATAGTGCCTATTCTGTTCTCTGACCCCCCAGATAAGTTTATTCAGGTGTACAATGTATCAACCACAACAGCTGTTTAGCTTGAACTGTTTAAGAGGCTCCCTGGCAGCGGGATCAGAATCTGTCCCTGGTGCATGATCCGGCTTTTTGGAGCACAGTGCCTATGGTGGGATACCTTACACAGCCTTGATGCAGGGGGAAGGGCTTGGACCTGCCTCAACTGAATGTACTAGGCTCTGCTGACTCCCAATGGGAGGTCTTGCTTTGGATGAGGTGAAATGGGGAGTGGGTTGAGGGGAAAAGCTAGGGGGTAGGAAGAGGGAGGAGAGGGAGATCTGTAATTGGTATGTAAAATGAATAGAAAATTTCTTAGTAATAAAAAATAAAAATAAAATAAAGCAAAGCATTATCCTTATTTGTTTTATTTTTTTAACTAGACTCCTGAGAAGGAAGCAATAATTATATATAAAATTGTTCCTAGATCCTAACAGCTCCCTTGTGGGAGGGGGTAAGAAGACATGGCATCAAAAACACAGACACCAAGTGTCAGTTGAAGGCAAACAGCAGACTCATTTATTCAATAATGGGGAAGGCTGTGTAGGCCCTTCTCCAAGCACCCAAGCTGTGTCCTAATCTGGTGGTGTTGTGTAGTCATTCCTCATTGGCTGGACATGATCAGGAACTCTGACAGTGAACAGGAATTCTGACAGTGCCTGTTGCTAGGCCCTCATGTGGCCTCTAGGATGGCTCATAAGGAAGTACATTATGTGCATGCTTTGGCAACTGGTTTGAGCCGATATCCTTGACCCTATGGGCCTGTCCTACTACATAAAATTCTAAATTAAAAACTGTTGCATAAAAGAGCATGAAAGGATGAATTCATCAAAAGAAAAACTGTTTTTTGATAGGCACATCAGAGGCACTATCAAAATCCAGCAACATTCAACAGTGTGAGAAATATGTATTTGCTAGAAATTATGCAACAAAAAAGTAAGAAAATTTAGGATACTCTAACAAATAATTAATACCCTTATACTGAAAATACTAGAAGAAGAGAGAGTATATAAAAGGTAAATATGATAATCATAATAATGTTAGAGAGGTCTTCTTCAGCTGGGGAAAACTTGTATTTTGAACATTAACTTTTCACTGCATGACAAATGTAACTTTTATGAGAGAGTTCGTGGCTATATAGGGAAATATATTTTAAAAAAATTATTCTTATTTAGTGTGCATGTGTATATCTGTGATATACATACACACACACTATATTCTGCTATATTCACAGATTAGCGCTTAATTAAAACATCTTCAGATAAGCTTCCTTCTGCAGTAAATGGGAACAAATACAAAGCCCAACAGCCAGATACTACATACAGAAGAGACAGTATAACAAAAAGCTATAAATGTGATTTCTATGTCAGATCCTTCCTCTCAGAACTCAGGGAGCTCTACAGAATAGGAGAAAAGAACACATGAGCCATATAGAATGGAGAGCACCAGAAGAACAAGACCCTCTAAATCAACTGAGTAAAGCTCATAAAAACTCACAGAGACTGAAGCAGCAATCTGCACAAGTCTGTCCTAGGCCTTCTGCATATATTATGACTTTCAGGTTAGTGTTTGTAAGGGAATCCTGAATGTGAATAGATTTGTTTCTGATCATTGTGCCTTCTCTTGGGGCTCTTTTCCTTCCATTTGTTTATGTTGTCCAACTTCAATATGATAGTTACTGTTTTGTTTTATTAAATTTTATCTTGTTATATTTTGTTTTCATCTCTTAGTAGCCTGATTTTTCTAATGAGAGACAGAAGGGGAGTGAATCCCCATGGCAAGGAATATGAGAAGAAACTGGGTAGAGTAGACAGAGGGAAAATGTAATCAGGAAATGTTATATGAGAAAGGAATCAATTTTTAATAAAAGGGAGAAATAATAACAGCAACAAAAAAAAATGACAGGCAGCTGAGGAGAGGCAAGCCAGTTAGCAGAGTTCCTCCATTGTTTCTGCTTCAAGTTTCTGCCTTGGCTCCCTTGTCTAACTGTTACATGAGATACACCCATTCTTCCCCTGCTTGCTTTTGGGCCATGGTGTTTATTCACACAGCAGAGAGCTATATAGACTAGACATATAACAGGATTTCAAGTTTATTATTTTTAATTATTGTTATTTTGAGATACTGCCTCACTACATGACCCAGGCTAACCTCCATCTCATCTTCCTAACTCAGTCTCTAAAGTCACTAGAATTACAGACATGTGCTACCACTCCCAGGTCAGTAATACCTTTTTCAGTAAAAGGCAATATTTCAATATATATTTTAACATATAAAAATGATAGTAGATCTCAAGGAATCTGAGGTGATCAAAAGTTATTTAACCTCCATCTTTTACCAAAAGATCTCATATTTAAATTATTAGCAAATTACCTTAAAGTGATCTGATGTTAGGTATAAATACTCCTTCTTTAAAATTATTAATTAACATACTGTCATAGAATTCAACAGGCTTTTCTAATTCTTTTTTAATCATTACCTGATACTTCAAAGTTAACACAAAACATAAAGCCAGATAATTTATGTGATTTTGATGAAATAAATTGGAGCTATAGTATAATTCTGTATTATAGTAGAGCATGGGAAGCATGCAATGAAACCATTTGTGTAAATTATTCCTTTGAGTCTTTGCATCCTAAAGCAGTATGTGATTATAAATGGCCAGGAAGCCTGTGCTCTTGTCTATTTATTTCCCAGGTGGCTCCTCTTGGCTTTCCAGTAGTGATTCAACAAGAACAAAGCAGTGTTGTATCAATCATCACCAAGGATTTTATCTTCCCTTTTAAAAACAGGCTCATCATTATCATGCAAGATCACTTCTGTATTTGATAGTATTTATTGTGAGTCTGCTCTTGGGAAGCCAATGTAAATCAGTGTGTGTGACACAGAGTGAAAAAAGATAATTGTTCTCATTCTCGGAAGTACATCATTCCAAGAAAGAAAGAAAGAAACACAGTTTCTAAGAGTAATAAATTCTAGGTCATCATTAAACTAAGATTTCATAACATTTATACTCCTATTTATGCCCAGACACTTTATTATTCATGAGTAAAGTGATATTATATACTTATATGTAGATTTGTATAATTAAAATGTGTACTTATGTAATTTGAAGTGTGTAAATCACTTTCATTTTTCTTTTAATTATTAAAATATTTATTAAATGTATGCATTATATATTATATAAATAGAAATCAGGTTAATAATTACATCCTTTCTTTCCTTCCTCCTACATTGAAGCCTTACTCTCTCTCAAATTATGATCTTTATTACATTTGTTATGACATACACACACACACACACATATATATATATATATATATATATATATATATATATATATATCCCAAATAATCCACATTATGTTACTTGTATGTATATGATCTTAGGACTGAGCACTTGGTAATGAATAGCCAACTGATGTACTCTTCCCAGAGGAAAGCTCTTGCTCTTTCTCTTTCTCTCTGCATTCTTGAATTGCTTGCAGTTGTGTTTTTGTGGTTCACAAGATTCACTCCTTTCAAGGTAGCATGTCTATTGCTGTTGTCTTTTTCCAGGTTTTCTCTAGACAGTCACATTGATAAGTCTTCATGGTTATAGTTTCTCTCACATTTCCAGGAAGTAAAATCAGACAAAAAAACTTTCCTTTCTTTTTTTTTTTGTTTTCATTTTTTATTTACTTATTTATTTTTCTTTTATCAGCTTGACAACAGTACAAATTCTTACCCTAAAAGTGAAATATTTCATCGAGGCTTGCCAAGTAATTGAGTAAAACCAAACTTATTATAAGCCACAGTCATCCTAGGGTCCCCCCTGCTATATATATAGCCTCCCTGGTTCTGTGAGTTTCAGTCTGATTGTTCTTTGCTTTATATCTAGTATCCACTTATGAGTGAGTACATACCATGTTTGTCCTTCTCTGTTTGGGTTACTTCACTCAGGATGGTATTTTCTAGTTCCATCCATTTGCCAACAAATTTCAGACTGTCATTGTTTTTCTCTGCTGAGTAGTACTCCATTGTGTACATGCACCACATTTTCTTAATCCATTCTTCAGTTGACAGGCACCTAGGTTGTTTCCAGGTTCTGGCTATTATGAATAGTGCTGCTATGAACATAGTTGAATGTGTCTTTGTGGTATGGTTGAGCATTCCTTGGGTGTATGCCCAAGAGTGGTATGGCTGGGTCTTGAGGTATATTGATTCCCAATTTTCTGAGAAACCACCATACTGATTTCCACAGTGGTTGTACAAGTTTGCATTCCCACCAACAGTGGAGGAGTGTTCCCTTTGCTCCTTATCCTCTCCAGCATAGAGTGTCATTAGCATTTTTGATCATAGCCAATCTGACAGGTATAAGGTGGTATCACAGAGTCATTTTGATTTGCATTTCCCTGATGATTAAGGATGTTGAGCATTTCTTTAAATGTCTTTCAGCCATTTGAGATTCTTCTTTTGAAAATTCTCTGTTTCTGTAGAAAATTTTCTTTTCCTCTGGCTTTTACAACCTCCCCACTTGCTATTTCACTATTCTATTTGAGCCTTAAGAACAAGAGTAGCATTGGAGATGTATCAATATGGGATGGTCACTACGTGGTCACTTGTTCTCTGTATTCTGATTGATTATGAATTTCTGTAATGATCTCCATCTGTTGCAGGAGAAAGATTCTTTGATAATCGGTAAAAAGTATATTTATTGGTGGGTGTAAAGATGGATGTTGAGAATGTAGTTAGGAATTAACTTGTTTAATGATTGGTAATTATCTAATGTTTTACAAGATCTTCCCTCCTTATACAGATCTTAGAGAATTCTATGTGAGCATTCCATTTAATGTGAATAATTTTCCAGAAATATTGTGTTATGTGATATAATTTTTATTATCTAAGGCTTATTTAAATATAATAATACAGTGTCTACCTTCAAACTTTTATGATTATATTTCATTAGTAGATGAGAACAGACACGAGATCTTTTCAAGTGAAGTCTTTTGTTTTGAACAGTGAAGCAAACAGTTCCCCACACTATGAAATGTTATGCTTCTGTTACCTCATATCAATGCTCAGTGTCAGTTAAACATGGATTGCTGTGACCATGAACACTGTTCACCTTGCCTCACTTCTTCACAAATCTCATATGGATTCATAGTCTTGGATATATATATATATATGTATATATATACATATATATATATATATATCACATATATCTTTGGACATGAGTTAAAAGGTTTTTTCAAATTCCCTCACACTATTGATAGAAACACGTTGAAGATACAATCTCACTCCTGTCCCTCACAGGAAGCCAAGAAGACTCTTTTAATAATAGTGAAAATCTTCATTTTATTTTCCTCTTTAGGTATCAATCTTAAAAAAATTTAGAAAGAGATATTTCTTATATGAATGTATCTTTTATGTTACATGGTTTATATTAGAACAATTTTATCTTCTGGGCCAATTTGGGCTATTGAAAAGTTCCTCAACTCATTCACACTTAATGAAACCATTCTATTTGAGACTACAATTTTTAGTACATATTAGTGAAATTTTATCATTAAATGTAGTATTTGCACAATTAATGTTGCAATTTTTCTTTCTGTTTTCCCTTATTCTTTACTCTTAACTTCTAAATACTGACTGCTCCATGGGAAATGGAGGGACCTCCTATTTGTCAGTTTTTGGAGTCTCTTTTGCAAGATCCCTCCAAAGAATTTCTGTCTATTTCATATGAAGAGATTTGCCTTCATCATTTTTCTCCCTTCTCTAGAATAAGTGATTCTGTATAAAGAAGCAAATAAAGGAGCCTCAGAAAGCTTACCCTGCATTGACTGATTTATTAGTAAACTTACAAAGCAGCATGAGTATATGCACTCTGCTCTCAAAATTGTTTACTCCATTTTGGAACCTTTTCTTCTGCAAGGAAGGGGGCATCTTATGAAACTCTCTCTCTCTCTCTCTCTCTCACACACACACACACACACACACACACACACAAATGCAGAAGTTAAAATCTGACTAATATGACTCATTCCCCAGATTCTAGGAGCAGACCATCAATCAGCACTATGGATACAGCAGACTCTGGTGGTGCAGCTGCCTTTTACTTTATTTTATTTTTTTAAATATGTACTAGGAGTTCTAATGAATCAGCCTCTATATTGGCTTATTTTATTTTCTTTTGTTCATTTGTTTGTGATGGAATTGCATCCCCCGAGCCATTTCTGCTTCCATAAGTAACCCCTGAAAGCTCATTGATTCACCAGGCTTTACATGGATGGAATTATTGTTTGGTCTATAGCTTTCTGGGATTTCAAGTATGAGTATGCATTTCTCTGCGTCTCCCAGGCAAAGCAACACAGCAGGAACCAGTGGCAGTATTTGTCCAAACAGCTCAAGAAGAAACATCAGATACTGGCTAGGATTTTATATTCACTGTCTAAACAAGGGCTGAGATGGCAAGTTGGGAGATAATATCTAAACACAACGAAGAAGCTTTGAAACCATAAATTTAGACACAGGTATTCAGTGCAAAGCATTGAGTTAGTGGTATTATTGGTCTTTTTGGGAATTTGAGGAGCTATGCTTGCCTTTTTCACTAGGACTAGAAGGAAGGCTGTGGTACTGGGACTGTTAAAACTCACATGATTTTTTTTTTTCTACAAACTTTAATTACTTGAGCCCTGTGTATACAGTCAGCAGTGGGAGGGAGAAAGAACACCATTGGTGAAGACAGATAAAAATTACGCTTCAACCATTATTACAAGGAAAACTTAATTTCTCTTGATTCTACTCTAATGCAAATTATATTCATATGGAATTCTAATTTGAGCTTTTCTTTTGCCAGTGTGAATTTGCATAAAGTCACTCTGATTGAAGATACTTGTTTCTTTTATTTTCGTCTTCTTTTCAAGTATTTAACTAGAGGATGTAAATAGAACGTAGGAGAACAAAGCAGATGGAGAAGTTAAATTAGGCGGATTTGAAATTTTGTTTTTTGATGGCTCTTTAATGATGCCTCACAGGAGAGTTAAGAGAATGATAGAAGGCAAAATCCTAAGGCTCATGTCTGTATCCCTGAACCAGGTACAAAAATAGAGGAGATTCATGGGAGCTTTGCTAGAGTTGGGGGAGAGGCAGGGGGCCAACCAGAAATCAACATTTCTAAGTCTTTATATTGCTAAGTTTGAAAATATATTAATAGGTACATGCAGAATTTGTGATTATGCTTATGACCATTATGCACCAAAGTAAAAATGAAGGTGTTAACAAATCACTGTGAAGCTGTAGAAAAACCATGATTTATGGTTTAAAATATAATACTTTTATTTAATTTGATATCACATATAATATCACTTTAGTGTAGGTATAGCATGCACACGTAAGTGTGTGTTCAAGAGTACCAACATTTCACACAAATATTGGTTATTTTTATAAACATAACTATACTGTTAAGTATATTTCTTCATGAGCTTTTAATTTCTTCAAGTGCTTTATTTTCTTATGTGGTCTTGTGAAAAACGCAGCACTCTCAATTGGGAAGGAATAACCACCTGTTTACTCTAAAAGCCATTTGTACCATTGGCATTGAGAATGCAGTTGACACCGTGAAAGCTTTATTAGTGAATTTTTATCATAATTTCAGTGAGAATGTCCATCATTCACATTCTACATTAATTATGAACAAAAATAACTGAAAATAGAGAAATTCAACTTGTAATGAAGAATGTGGCTTAGAAGTAATAAGATTTTCACCCGCAGGTGTTTTTTCTTCCACAGCATCTGGCATGTTCCACTGAAGAGTAAATCCCTGATCTCAGCTCTGTTGCACAGTTATCGCAGCCTCCTCAGGACTTTGATTACAATGGAAAGAAAAAGTCACTGGTTCTGTTTATAGTCCCAGTCTCACACCATTAACAGGAGGAAAACAATAGCAAGTCATTTTGTTATTATTTTCTTTCTACATTATTTTGCAGCACAAATGCATGATGTAAATCCCATCTGTACTCCACTACCTTTAAGCCTCGGATTCAACTTGATCCAAACACACCTGCAGTTTCCTCTAGGGATCTTTGTATCTGTGTCTGCAATTAAATTTCTCTCTCAGTCACGTGGTTCACAATCTTAAAATAGCTACTATTCCTTAAAAGGTAAAATTAAAGGGATGCGATGACCAACTGAGATGGATCAGTCGTTAGGAGCGCTTGCTGCCCCTGCAGAAGACTCTAGTTTGGTCTCCAGCATCCACACAGCAGCTCATAGCCATCTCTAACCCCGTCCTAAAAACTGATGCCCGACTCTAATTTCCACTAGTACAGGCACGCCAATGGCGCACATATCCAAGCACATAAAATAATTGAATACATGTTTAACAAATGCAGTGACTGATAAAATCAGGGCCAGCGAGATTACTCAGCAGGTAAAGGCACTTGTCCTACAACCTGAACACTAACCCCAGGATCCACACAGTGGAAAGAAAGGACTGATTCCTTAAATGTGCCCTCTGGTCTCCATACATGATCTAGACCTGTGCACATCCCTTCAGAAAAAAAAAAAAAATACAGGCAATTAAGATAATTTTACACTAATTAAAAGCTTTAAAGTTGTGAATAAGTATAGAGATGGTGATTCCCGGGATGCAAGACATTTGACCCTAACTGGCTCTTAATTTACCTCCTTCTCTCTGGGAAAGATTACATCAAAAGTAGTATGTGTAGAGATCCATAGAATCCTATGAGCTGAAACCTCAGTTCTTGATGCATAGAGAACTCTTTCCGTGCATCTCAGGCTTACTGACACAAGCACCAGGTGTTCATTAATATGATCTAATTCTTGTTATGAGAATATAAAGCATATTAAAACTATATCTAAAAATTTTAATTACAAATGTCAGGACTTATTGAAGTGGGCATATTTATTTGGGTATTTAAAAATCATTATAGGTTTTTAAAGATATTTCCAACATAGATGTGTGACTATTTTATTAGAATGGCAACATATTCTTTTACTATTTTTCCTTATTAATATGTTAGTTTTATTTTTAAACAATACTATGTAGAGTGAATACATTGTAAACATGCTTAACCTAATCTTGCTTACTTATTTAGGGATTTCTATTAAATCTAAAATGTTACATATTGCTGTATATTTGGTACATACTGTACATTGCCATCCAGTGGGTTTATTTTCTATTATATCTTTTATGAGAACTCATGTACCCATTTTACTCTAAATAATATTTTATTGATTTTAGACAATTTGAACATTTAATTTTTATCCAAACATTATGCTTCACACACATTATTCAATTTTATTTCTGCTTTGTCTTTAACAATCACTAATTTGCATTCAGGAAAAATGTAGTATACTCTCCTAAGCTTCAACATTTGTTAAATTCTATTTAATATTCAGTCATCAAGACCAATTTGAACAAAGTTAAAAGGAAAATAACACCCAAGCTTTATTCACTCACTACTACAAACAGCAAAACTAGCTCCAGTTAGTTCCTCTGGAAAAGAGGACTGTCTGAGTGCATCCATGGGGCAATTCTTGCTTTTCTCAGAAGCTCTGCACAAAAAGCAACTCATTGTTTATGGTGAGGAGGAGGAGAAAAGTGAGCTGAAAGTAGATACGGATGACTGACTCAACATCCCTCCTGGTGGAAGTTCCAGGAACTGACACAGTTGAGCCCCTGTAATCTTCATAAAGGACAAATGTTTTAGGGACCAGGAATGAAATGCATCTGGGTTTTCAGAAGGGTTGATGGTCATCACACTGTCTGTGACCAAGAATGCTTTCAAAATAATACAAGGCAATGTAGTACTACATATCTAGTGGTTAGCTTCCTTCCATAAAATCTTTCAGGCAAAGTAGAGTTATCCCTATTGGCCAGACCCAAAAGGTCACATGTAGTATTTTGAAAGGTGCCTTCTTTCCATCACTTTGTGTTCATTTGCCAATATTTATGTATTATTTTTTTATTATGAGAAACATACAAAAGGCAAATTATAGAGTTAATTAATCGAAATTTATCATCAAACTTTGACCATTATTTTCTGATGTTATGTTTTCATGTCTATGTAAAGGAAATCAGTATGACCTTCAAGTAACTTTTGGTTAATATTTCCCTGATGAATATTTATTTTATTCCGGTTGCATGATTTTTGTATCTAAGATGACTCATGTAAATATAATTCAGTAAATAATGGCTATTTTTAATGAAATTTCAGTTTGATAATTTTAAATTGTGGTAATCTTCCCTTCTTTTGTTGAAAAGGCATATTTTAAATCCTATAATGGTCAATAAGCTTCTGCTTTGTGCTGTGCTTTTGGGTTTTTGCAAGGCTATTCAAAACATTTCTTTGTATTACCTAGGAGTTTTCTAATTTCAGCTTTCACTAATGATTGTGTTTCATATTAGATAAATGCTATGATTAAAGGCAGGATAGGGACTTATTATTCTCATGTGTCATTTTACAAACGGGTATTTTTTCTCTATTGAATTATCTTGCCATTTGTTTGGAAGTCTCCATGGATGTTTCATTGCGATCTATTTATGAAATGTCCACTTATCATTTTCAATTATTTGTATCATATATTACATAGTACATATGTAATTTCCATCATTTACTAAAATTAATGTAAGCTCTGAACATGAAACATAAGGATTTTAGAAAGCTCCAATTGAATGGTTAAATTGCTCTCTGAGCCTAAGTTATCTTCCTTGGGAGACCAACATACTTCATAATTACTGAAACAAATGAATATAAATGAAAGCACTGATCAGTTTTATCTTATAAACATGAACATCTTCAACTTTGACAAAGAGATTTTTAATGGATATGTTAGTCTACCATTTCACAATATTAAGAAGATTTTCTACCAGTATATCACTACCTTCACATGCTACTTTATTTTGTTTGTTTGTTTATTTGTTTGTTTATTTATTTATTTTTGGCTTTTCAAGACAGGGTTTCTCTGTGTAGTTTTGTGCCTTTCCTGTAACTCACTTTGCAGACCAGGCTAGCCTTGAACTCATAGAGATCTGCCTGCCTCTGTCTCCTGAGTGCTGAGATTAAAGGCATGTGCCGCCACCGCCTGGCCACATGCTACTGTTTAAAGTAACATCTGAAATCAGATTTGCTTTAATTTTCACCATGCTGTGTATCTTGCGCCTTTTGACGTTGTATATTAATTTCAAAGTTCTTTGGACAGCATTTACAGATTCTTGGTACTGTCCATAAGAAAAATAAAATAAATTACATATACATTTGTAATAATACATTAATAAAAGATATTTAATCATATTGCTTTTAACATATTTTGTCTTAATTTAGCATCAGTGTCAATCAAAATTTCCCACAGTAAAAGGCCATGAAAATGTTTTCCTTCCATTTATCTTTCTTGTTACAATTTCTGTTCAAATGACTTATTTTCCTCATGTACCTCATTAATGTGTATGATATTTGTGGGCAAGATTTTAATTATCACAATATTAAAATTATTAGGGTAAATATTTTTTAAATAAGGGATTTTTCTATTCATTTTACATATCAGCTACGGATTCCTCTGCCCTCCCTCTTCCCACCCCCCAGCCTTCCTCTCCCAGCCCACACCCCATTCCCACTTCCTCCAAGGCAAGGTTTCCCATAGGGAGTCAACAGAACCTAATACATTCAGTTGAGGCATGTCCTAGCCTTCCTCTCTGCAAACAAGGCTGAGCAAAGTGTCTCACCATAGGTACTAGGCTCCAAAAAGCTGGCTCATGCACTAGGGACAGGTCCAGATCCCACTGTCTGGGGTTTACCCTAAACAGTTCAAGCTAAACAACTGTCTCACTTATCTAGATGGCCTAGTTCAGTACCAAGGAGGCTCCTCAGCTATTGATCCACAGTTCATGTGTTTCCATTAGTTTGGTTAATTGTCTCTATTGTTTTCCAATCATGGTCTCAATATCTCTTGCTCACAGAATCCCTCCTCTCTTCCATTGGCTGGATTACTGGAGTACCACCTGGGATCTGGCCATGGATCTCTACATCTGCTTCCATCAGTCACTGGATAAGGGTTCTATGATGACAGTTAGGGTATCCCGCCATCTGAACACCAGAGTAGATTAGTTCAAGTACCCTCTCGACCATTGCCAGTCTATGGTAGAGCCATTTTTGTGGATTCCTGAGAACCTCTCTAGCACTCTGCTTCTCCCTATGGTGCCTTCATTTATCATGGTATCTCTTTTCTTGTTCTCCCACTCTGTTTCCATTCCAGCTTGAACTTCCTGCTCCTCTAAGCTTATTCCCTCATCCCTTGCCCTCCATTACCCACCTCCACCTCCAGTTAGCTCACGTATATCTCATCCATTTCTCCATTGCTGGGTCTTCCATGTGTCCTTCCTAGCTAGCCTCCCTGGAGCTGTGGTTTGCAGTCTGGTTATCTTTTTCTTTACATCCAGTATCCACTTATGAATGAGTACATACCATGTTTGCCTGTCTGAGTCTGGGTTACCTCACTCAGGATGATATTGTCCATTCATTTGCCTGCAAACCTCATTATCTCATTGTTTTTCTCTGCTGAGTAGTACTCCATTGTGTATATGTACCACATTTTATTTATCCATTCTTCAGTTGAGGAGAATCTATGTTTTTTCCAGTTCAGCCTATTACAAAAATTTCTGCTATGAACATAGTTAAACATTTGTCCTTGCAGTATGATTGAGCATTCCTTGGGTATGTGCCCAAGAGTGGTGTAGCTGGGTCTTGAGGAAGACTGATTCCCAATTTTCTGAGAAACCATTCTACTGATTTCCAAAGTGGTCATATGTGTTTGCATTCCCACCAACAGTGTAGGACCCCCTGTCTTCAGTGTTTTTGATATTAGCCTTTCTGACAGGTGTATGATGGTACAACAGAGTCATTTTGATTTGCATTTTCCTGATGACTAATTTTGAGCAATTCCTTAGATGTCTTTGAGATTCTTCTGTTGAGAATTCTCTGTTTAGCACTATAGCCCATTTTTTAATTAGACTGTTAGGTATTTTGATGTCTATTTCTTGAGTTCTTTATATATTCTGGAGATAGGCCCTCTGTCAGATATGGAGTTGGTGAAGTTCTTTTTCCCATTCTGTAGGCTATCATGTTGTCTTATTGACTGTGTTTTTTGCCCTACAAAAGCTTCTCAGTTTCAAGAGTTCATATTGATTGATTGTTTCTCTCATTGTCTGTGCTACTGGTGTTATATTTAGGAAGTGATCTCCTATGCCAATGCATTCAAGACTACTTCCTACTTTCTCTTCTATCAGGTTCAGAGTAACTGGATTTATGTTGAGGTCTTTGATCCACTTGTACTTAAGTTTTGTGCATGTTGACAGATATGGATCTATTTGCAGCCTTCTACACATTGACATCCAGTTATGCCAGCACCATTTATTGAAGATGCTTTCTTTTTTCTATCGTACAGTTTTGGCTTCTTTGTCAAAATTTAGGTGTTCATACATGTGCAGATTAATGTCTGGGTCTTCAATTCGATTCCATTGATACATATGCCAGTTTCTATGCAAGTACCAAGCTGTTTTAATTACTGTAGCACTAGAGTATAGTATAGCTTGAAGTGAAGGATCATGATGCCTCCAGAGTTTGCTTTATTGTACACAATTCTTTTAGCTACCCTGTTTTTGTTGTTGTTTTCCATATACAGCCCTCTGTTTGTATCTTCTTCATTGTTTCAATTTCCATTTTCATGTCTTGAACTGTTTCCCTCAGATGTTTAATTGCTTTTTCATGGTTTTCTTTAAGGGATTTATTCATTTCTTCCAATTTTTTGTTTGTCTTTTCCTCAATTTATTTATTGATTTCTTCCAATTCTTTATTTGTCCTTTCCTCAATTTCTTTGAGGTAATTTTTCACTTATTCTTGAAAGGCCTCTAGTATCTTCATGAAGCTAATTTTAAGGTCAGTTTCTTGTGTTCCTTCTACATTATGATGTTCAGGTCTTGCTATTGGAGGAGGGCTAGGTTCTGGTGATAACATATTGCTTTTTATGTTGTTGTATATATTTCTGCATTGATGTCTGCCCATCTCCTCCTCTAATAGGTGTAAAAGGTGCCTGTGTCTTAGTGAGTTGCTATTGGTCCTCTCTGTGCTTATTGTGGCTGTGTCTCAGGGTGTCCCTCTGGTTCCAGTCTTAGATCTTGGTCTAACTAGAAGTGGCAGATTCTGTATCTCAGGAAGTTACTCTAGGCCCTATCCAAGCTAGCTGATTCTGTGACTCATGGAGTTACTCTTGGTCTTACCAGGGCTGTTGATCCAGTCAGAGCTGATAGATTCTATGTCTCAGGAAGTCTCTCTTGGTCCAATGAGGGCTGGCAGATTCCCTGTCTCAGTAATTTACTCTTGGTCCAATGAGAACTGGTGGTTAGGTTTCTGTGTCTCAGGAAGTTACTTGGATCACAAACAGATGGGTATTGGGGCAGGACATGGAACTTGTAGACTGCAGGGTCCAGTGTGGGTTTTTCATGTGGGGGAATGGCTTCCTGAAGGAGTTTTTCCTACTGGTTGGCCACTGGGGCTGAATTGGGTGGGGGTTTCCAGGAACTGGCTGAGTCCCAGGGCCTAGGTTTTAGGATCAGAAGTCTCTGGGTAGAAGAAGAGTCACTCACCTCTTGGTCCAATGACACCTGGGAGATTCTGTGTCTCAGAAAACCACTCTTGGTCCAATGAGGGCTGGTAGATTCGCTGTCTCAGTAAGTTACTCTTGGTCCAACGAGAGATGGTGGTTAGGTTTCTGTGTCTCAGGAATTTACTGGGGTCACAGGCAGATGGGTATTGGAGCAGGGCATGGAATTTGTAGATTGCAGGGTCCAATGGGGGGTTTTGGTGTGAACATGGGTCCTTCCTGCAGGAGTTTATCCTGCTGGCTGGCAAGTGGGGCACAGGTGGATGGGGATTCCCCTAGGGTAAGTATTTTTTAAGTATTATGAGATTTGCAATTATATTTCTGGGAAATCACTTGTTACATTTCCTTATATTGTTAAGTCTTTGTTCTTTTCTTTCATAAAATTAAGGAAATGAATATTAGCAGCTGAAAATTTGATAATGAAGTCTTGATTTTGCTGATTTTTGCATTATTAATCACTGATTTCTGCAAATATCTTATTAGGTCTAATAACATTATATTTGCTCTGCTTACTTGAATATGTAGAGCAGTATTAGTAGTAGGTTAGCTTTCTAGTTATTTGATTATTATATAGATTGGTATAGAATTCATTTGATCTTTATGTTAAGGAAATATGATAGGCAAACTGGCAACCTAAATGAATTATGAACATTTGAGCTAAGAAAGAAGTGCCTTTCTGAAGTTCATAGAGTTGATGGAAAAAAAGGGAGAGAGAATTCTTAGACTTCTAATTAGATAAAGTATGCCCTGTTATTTGTCAACACCAACTAGGAAGCATCATGCATTGGGTGAATTTAGGGAAGCTCAGATCAACCTAAGGTAACAGTAACTAGCTACAGCTAATCATTTATGCTATTGTTGAATCATTATAATGAAGTGAAGAGCCTGTGAAATATTCCAGAATTAATGACATAATTTACAAAGATTAAACAATTCTAAATACTCAAAGCAAAGCAAGCATCATATGCCAAAGATTTAACAGACAGAAATATGAAATAATTTCTAATAAAAGAGATATCAAATTAAATTCTATCTTAATGAAAAATTAATTTCAAAGAAAACTGCAGTATATTCTGTATTTTAAAGACATATATAGTTCATGAAGACAATAGAGTATGTAAATGAAGTATAATTTAGTTTTTTCTCCCTTGACTGTTATATATGAATTTGAAAATATTCTAAAGCTCCACAAATAATTTCTTATTTTACAAAACTTGGGATTTAAGAGATAAAAATTAAGTAATTGTCTAAAAGATATAAAAGATATAATCATCCTCCAACATAATAAGTTAATAATGTAATGATCTTTACTCTCATCTAACAACATTATTAAAGATACATATAACGTGTGTGTAAATATATTATAGCTTTGTATATACTGTTCCACGTTGGTCTTTTACCATGGAGTAAGAAAATAGAGTAGTAGTAATATGAACATTTTTTAAAAAGAAACGTTACTGTTATATTAAGTCCTCTCCAGATCACCACTCTTCATTTTTCCTAAAATAGTCAGCTCTTCTATCCAAACTAGTACCTACAATTTTCACATTTAACCTTTTGCTACATAGTTATGCAGTAAAAGATTATATATATATATATATATATATATATATATATATATATATATATGACTTTGTGTGCTAAATTTTAAGCCATAAGCACTACCTATATACGTATTCCTTGAAGAAGGTCTAAATTCACCTTTTATTTATGTATAAATAAGTATATACAGCTTTGTTGCACTGATTTTGATCACTTTTTTAATTCAATTTCACCAATTTCATAACTCTACCAGAGTGAGATGATGACTTTGCTTATTCACAGCTTTATTGGGTTCCAAATTTTTATTGAAAGCTATTGAACACATCTCTCCAAGTACATCCCTAATAATTTCTACATGAGAACACATAGATTTTCTTGGCTCTAAGACATGCCTTAAAGAGCATACATTATACATACTTTATTTGTAAAGATTTCAAAAGCTGCCCAATGGATGTAAGCATTTTATAGAAGTTTACAAAGAATCAGTAGAAAAATGTTGTCACTCATTTGGGTTTGGAGTTTAAAGCATTTGTATCTCATATACAGAGATATATGATCAGGATTCAAATGACTGTATGATAATGTTATCACAAAAACTTTGCCAAGAACAATTACTAATGTGAGCTTACCATATAAGTTAAAAATTTCCAATACTAATCTTTAATGTATCACATTTAAATATATTCCATATATGAGATCATATTTCTCTGGATTAGATTAATAAAAGCATTTAAACTGTAGACTTGTTAAACATTGTATTTTAATGTGTGAAATTTCTTTGCTGTGCATTAAATTACTTGCCCGACTCTTCCAATTATATTGAAACTCCATCCTTCATTCATACAGTCAATGCTGAGCACTTTACTTGGTCAATTACTTTCTCACAATTTTTTTCCAATAAATCTTGGCATACAACTATAAGTTGTACCATAAATCAGAAAAGATGCAATTTAAGTGTTTCCATGAGACCTATTATCCATCCCCCAAAATAATAAAGGTCTGTTTAAATTATATGTGGCATGTATGATTACATGGTACTTTCATCATCATTAATTTTTCCTGGTATGCTATGATTATAGCCTAGGTAAATATATTTATTTACAGGGGAAGAATTAGAGGGAACTGCATTTGTAGTGCACAACCATTCTATCTTTGGGGAATTTAAGAAGAAAATTATCTTTGGCTCAAAGAGATAACATTACATTATAGTTTCTGTTAAATAAATGAACGATTTCTGAAATAGGAAGGAACATGAACAATGATATTTTTAGTATTTAATAATGTCGCAATCTGATAGTCTGAGAGCAGGAGCAACCACAACACGCATCTCGAGTGGCAGAGTAGAGTTGCAGTAGACCACAGTGGCATAGTATAGTTGGGTTAATTGTGACAGTTTAATTTTTTTATCGTTTTTATAATTTTTTGTCACCTGTCTACTGGAGTTTTCTGCAGTTTATCTATTATCTGCAAACTATACATTTTGGGAAAAAATAACACACGCTGACGCTTGGTGATAGATTGTTGACTAAAAAGCACAGGATGCAGAAACATGAGGGCAGCGTATGGATCTCAAGGATGCCAATCGAAAATCAGGCACAGTTGTGAATGCCTGTAACCATAGGATAGATGGAGAGAGCTGCAGCTTAGGCTGATCCTTGGAGCTTTATGTCCTGAAAGTCTCGCAGAATTGAGCAACTTTTAGTTCATTAAGATACATTGTCCAAAACATTAAAAAAAATAATATGTAGGAATATTTATATATTTTCAAGACTGATCATTTGGTATCATATTACTAATAGCTATTCTTTTCCCTGCAAGGACTACTTCTCCACTCTCAGCATTTCTTAAACAAAGTAACCCACTTTGGTTTTATTTGGTTATTAACTTGAGCTATTGACTTTGGAGGTTGGCTGGCCTAGTAAGAGCTGACTGTGTGGGCTGACTCAGGCCTGGCGTATGCTCTCTCTCTTCCCTGTTGTTAGGGGCACTTAAAATTGATTGTGCTTTGTGCCTTCCTCGGAAACTACTAGTTCAGTTTCAAGAGGCAAGAACTAATGCTTAGTTCTTAACTGAATTATTAGAAGCTATCATGATATTTGCTGGGCTGTCTAAGTGATGCCCCCCTTTTAATTTCTAATTTTGTTAATTAGCATATTCTTTATCTGCCTTTTAGTTAGTTTGGATAAAAGTTTTTCTATCTTGTTGATTTTCTCAAAGAACCAATTCTTTGTTGTACTGAATATTTATATTCTTTTTGTTTGTTTGTTTATTTGTTTTTATTGTATTGATTTCCAGCCTCAGTTTAGTTATTCCCTGCAGTCTACTCCTCTTGGGGGGGGGGGAGTGTGTTTGCTTTTTGTTGTTGTTATTGTTCTAGAGATTTTAGGTGTACTGTTAAGTCACTAATATGAGATCTAATATTTTTATAGCAGTTAGTGCTATGAACTCTTCTATTAGCACTGCTTTCACTGTGCCCCATAAATTTGGGTTTGTTGTGCATTTGTTTTCATTGAATTCTTAGAAGTCTTTAACTTCTTTATTTTTTTCTTTGACCCAGTGGTAACTCAGTAAACACTTGTTCAGTTTCTATGAGTTCTGCTGTTTCTCTTGTTGTTGAAATTCACTTGTATTACATTCTGTTCTATTAAAATACACCAGGGTTATTTCAGTTTTCTTGCACCTATTGAGGCTTCCTTTGTGACACAATATATTGTAAATTTTAGAGGATGTTCTGTGCAGTGCTTAAAAGTAGGTATATTCTTTTATGTTAGAGTGAAATATTCTGAAGTCTTTTACTATTAGTGCATCGGAGTTTGATGTGTGATTTAAGATTTAGTAATGTTTCTTTTACAAATGTGAGTGTTTTCACATTTGGTGCACAGATGTTCAAAATCAAGAAATAATCTTGGTGGATTTTTCCTTTAATGAATAGGAAACATCCATCTTCATATGACTTGATTAATTTTGATTTGAAGTCTATTTTGTTAGATATTAGGATAGCTGCATCATCTTGATTCTTAGGTCCATTTGATTGGAAAATCATTTTTCAACGCTTTACTCTGATGTAGTGTCTATCTTTGATGTGGAGATATGTTTCTTGTATGCAGCAGAAGGTTGGATCCTACACTTTGCAGCCATTCTGCTAGCATGTGTCTGTTTATTGGTGAATTAATTCCATTGATATTAAGAGATATTAATGATCTTTATTGCTAATTCCTATTATTTTTGTGGCAGTGGTAATGTTGGGTGTGTGTGTGTGTGTGTGTGTGTGTGTGTGTGTGTGTGTGTGTGTGTATTTCTCTATGGACTTTTCTGCTGTTGTGAGATAATGTATTGCATACATTTTTGTTGGTGTGGTTAACTTCCTTGGGTAGGAGTTTTCCATCAAGTACCTTCTATAGTGCTGGATTGTGGATAGTTTTAGTTCTAATTTGGTTTTGTCATGAAATATCTTGTTGCCCATCTGTGATGTTGACATGTTGAAGAATGCAAATATAGATCCATATCTAGCACTCTGTCAAAACTCAAATTCAAGTAGATCAAAGACCATAACATAAAACCAGATATGGTGATATTTTATTTGTGCTGAAATGTGATTTTATTTGTATCTTAATAAATAAAGTTGCCTGGGAGTCAGAGCTAATAACAAGCCATTTAGCAGAAGTCTGGCAGTGGTAGCACATGCCCTTAATCCCAATCACATGGCAGGCAAAATCTCTGCGTGTTCAAGAACACAGCCAGCATGGAGACACACACCTTTAATCTCAATACAAACCACAGAGACCTGGAGGTCTGTATAGATAGGCAGTGATGAGGAGGCCATGTGGTTGGGTTTACAAGCAATGAGAAGGCAGAACAGAAGAAAGTCAACAAAAAGACAGACACACTTCTCAGGGGAAGGACAACAGTGACAGCAACATGTAAGAAGGTGGTCTTAGTTCTTGGCTGCTCCTGATCTCTGGGCTTTTAATTTTGCATTTGGCTCTGTGTTTCTTAAGACTGTTCAGAATTATATCTACAACCAGATAGACGGAACCTGATAGAAGAGAATGTGGGAAATAGCCTTGACTGCATTGGCATTGGAGAAAAATTTCTGTAGAGAACATCAATCACACAGGAACAACGAATGACAATAAATGGGACCTCATGAAACTGAAAAGTTTCTATAAGGCCAAGGACATGGTCAATAAAACAAAACAGCAGCCTACAGAATGGGAAAAGACATTCATCAGATCTAAGCAGAGAATTCTCAACAGGAGAATCCCACATGACTAAGATACCTTTAAATAAATGTACACCATCCTTAGCTATCCAGGAAATGCAAATGAAAATGACTCTGAGACTCCATGTCATGAATGTCAGAATGGCTAAGATAAAAATACAGGTGACAGCTCCTGCTAGAGAGGGTAACACCCTCCACTAGTGGTTGAATGCATTGGAAATCAATTTGACAGTTTATCAAAAAATTGGTAATTTTTCTACCTCCAGACCCAGCTAGCTATATACCCTATCCTATCACAAGGACACTTGCTCAACTATGTTCATAGCAGTTTTATTCATAATGGCAATAAATTGGAATCAACCTAGATGTCCTTCAGCTGAAGAATGAATAAAAAAAATGTATGTTTACACAACAGAGTATTACTTAGATGTTAAAAACAATGATATCGTGAAATTGCTGGCAAATGGATGGAATTAGAAAAAAATCATTCTGACTGATCATTCTAAACCATACAGTAAAGGATAACCATACTATAGTCCACAGACACAGAGATGCTAAGTAACAGGGCTCAAGAAAGGACTCATGAATCTCTCTGTGAAGGGGAAGCAAAATGGACAGGGGAGGAGTCTGGATGAAGGGGTGGTGATGGGAACAAGAAGGATCAGATAGGAGGTGGATAGACGTAGAGGGAACTACTATAATCTGGGTACAATCTCTTGGAATAGCTAGAAACCTAGTGCAATGGAAGCTCCCTGAATTCTATGAGGTGACACAAGCTAAGACTCCCAGTTATGGCGACATTGAGTCTGAGTCAGCCATCTCCTATAACCAGGCAAGAATTCCAGAAGAGGAATTAGGACACCAATCCAGACACAAAAGCTTTGACATAAAATCTGTCCTGCCTGTAAGATGTGCACAACTAAAGGTAGAGCAGAAATTGTGAAAGAGGCTAATCAATGGCCGGCCCAGTTTGAGACTCCAACCATGAGAGGGAGCTCACACATAAGGGCCAGGACCCAGAGAAAGAATAGCTCAGAGACATAGGTTAAAACCAAACATGACTGGCCAAAAAAAAAATCAGTGAGATGATGCTTAATGATATTCTGCTATACTCATAGATTGGCGTCTAGCCCAAAGGACTTCACAGAGGCTTCACCAAGCAGCTAATGGGAACAGATAAAGAAACCCACAGTCAAATATTAGGTGGACTTTGGGTAATCCTGTAGAAGATTGGGAAGAAGGATGATAGGAGGCAGTGGGGTCAAGGAGACAACAAGAAAAGTGCAAAATTAATTAAACTAGGCTGAGCTCATAGGGATTTACAGAGACTGAACCAACAAGGCAGCCTACATGAGACTGACTCAGGTACTCTGCTTACATGTTACAGTTGTGTAACTTTGTCTTCTTGTGAGACTCCTGACAGTGAGAGCAGGGGTTTTTAAGGGGTGCTTAGCTGTTTGGGGAACCCTTTCCTCCTACTGAGCTACCTTGTTCAGCCTTAGGAGGAGTGCAGGTACCTAGTTACACTGAAAATTGATATACAAAGGCTGGTTGATATACAGTGGAAGTCCACCTTAAAGGAAACAGGAGAAGGAGGGGACAGGGGTTGGTTGGAACAGGGAGGAGAAGAGGAGAGAGGGGAAAAATTGGTCAGGATGTAAAAACAAATAAATCAGAAAATGAATCCTAAATGATCCTGTAATAAAAGCCCAGAAACAGATATTGGGGTAAATTATAAAAAAAATCAGAGAGACAAAGGAACAAGCTACAACCACTTCTCAACTTGCCAACTCTGCAAATCCTCTGACTGAATGCCTTTAAATCCTTAGCCAAAAGGACCCCTAGATGAAAAGGCTTTAGTTCCTGCCTCCTCACACCTTATATACCTTTTTCCACCCAGTCATACCACTTCCTTCCTAGTGTAATGGGATTAAAGATGTGTGACTCCCAAGTACTGGGATTAAAGTTGTGTGCCACCACTGCCTGGCTCTGTTTCTCTCCTAGGCTGAATCAATCTCATGTAATTCAGGGTGGCTTTGAACTCACAGACATCCAGATGGATCTCTGCCTCTCAAGTGCTAGCTAGGATTAAAGGTGTGTGCCACCACTGCCTGGCCTCTATGTCTAATCTAGTTCCTGGCTCTGTCCTCTGAAACTCAGTCAAGCTTTATTTGATACACAATATATCACCACAAAGAAATAAGCAAAAATTCAGGCAAAGAAGTAATAAGAAAAAGAAATCATCACTTCAAACTCTGGCCTCCAGAAGTGTCCATTTAAATGTATATATTTATGAACTCGTGTACACATTCAGGAGAGAGAGAGAGGGAGGGAGGGAGAGAGAGAGAGAGAGAAGGGTTGGAGAGATAGAGCAGAAACAGAGGGAAACAGCCATGTCATGCATGTGAGAATCTGTTCCCATTCTGCTTTTTTTGGCTTCCTTGGTGACAACTGTCAATCACAAGATGAATATCTCACCTATAATCACTTTTAGTAAGCTGGTATAAAATAATTGGAGCACAATATAAAAAAAAGTACTCTTATAAACACTAGAGTTGTTAAGATAAAAAATCACTCTTCAAAGATTTACATTGTCACCAACTGATAGTTAATTCAGTGAATTTAACATATATACATACATATAATTTCAGTCTTCCTATGATGAGGCAATTTCCAAAAAGAAATGATCAAAAGCCTAGGGATCAATCCCTTTTAACTTGAACATCAGAAGGTTGGGTAACATAGCTTACACTCTGTTGTTTGTGTGCCTCTTTAGAATTTTCTCTCAGAGAAGTGAATCGATGCTTTGTTTTATCTGTGTGTCCATAGGTTAATTCCATAGCTGTTTTATTACAGCCACCCAGCTTCTTACATGTTTTTCTTGTTTCCCCCTTTAATTATTTCAAGTCCTTTGCATCATAGATTTTAATCACTTTTATAACTATGGAAAAATGGTGAGAATAATAAGACTGATTTAATGTAATCCCTAGCTGAAACGTACTGTTTGTCTTCATTTTAAATAGGAAGTCTTGCATGCACACAATGGGCTCTCCTTTGTTAGGTTTCCCCATAGCAAAGACCCTGAACTTCTTGGGAATTTGCCAGATCACAGATCCCTCTAGAACAGGGACTCTCTAGTTCACCCTTGTGGCTAGAAGACACAACCAATCAATCTATACTCCCCAGCACAGCTTACCCTATCCAGATTGCTCCATGGGTTGTTAACAGGAATCTGACCTTCCTTTGAGACTCCCAGGTACTCAGGGTTCTTCCCACAAGGAATTCTACAGATAATACTGCAGCATGGTTACTTCATACCTTAAAGGGTCCTCAGTTCCTTTCCATCTACGTGGCAGGAAACCCTCTAACTGCCTTATAGTCCCTGAAACCCAGGCCCAGTCCACAAAGTAGAGTTTGCTCCAATCTCTTTGCTCAAGCTAATGAAGGTGCCAGCCAGATTGCATCTCACATGAGGAAATATTGGCATAGAGACTGTAGATTCAAATGCCGAAGAGTGAAAATGCATGTCTCAAACTAGCTTTGATCTACCCTCTTCCTGAACACATAAACACCTCTACCAAAAGAAGAAAGTAAATTTTGAACAACAATCACAAGAACGAAACAAATTTCAGATGCTCAAATCCCAATGCAGAAATTATAACAAGACCAAAAATTCCAAATAGGGTGACAATGATATGATAATACCCAGATGGCATTAATTTCATGGTAATGGCCACTGTGAGAAAATTATCTGGAAGAAGTTGCAGAAAAAAAAATTCAAAAATTATTTGAACTACAGGTAGAAAAAAAATTGAAAGGGCACAAAGATATTAATACAAAATAAAATCAATTAAAATTATGAAATATTTAAATTTTTAAGAAAATTTAAACTGAAACAATGCTGGAAGAAAAACATAACAAAGCAAAACAACAACAACAGCAAAAAACATCGACAAAACAGCCTCACCGACAGAAGGGATCATTTAAAAACCAAAGTCATAGATGAAGACAAAGTGATAAAGCAGAGGACATAGTGTGAGTCAAGGAGAAGATGTGAAAATATATATGATAGGACCTATGAGAGCTTTGGGACACCATGAAAATCTAGTTTACAAATTAGGGGGGAGAGAAGGCAATTGACAGGATAGGGAAGCCACAAATATATCTCCAGTGAAATCATAGGAAAAGATTTTTACAACCCCAGACAAAGAGATGTCCATCCAGGTACAGAAAGCCCAGCAAACACCAAATAAACAAGACAAGAAAATGCATTGTCCATGATATATTATAGTCAAAACTTCATATACAGAGAATAAAGTATATTTAAAGCTGCAAGATGGAAAGGTCAAGTTACAAAGGCAGGCAGAGTAATGTAACATAAGATTACTTGACAGAAACTTTTAAAGACAGAGGGCCCTGGAAAAATATACTACACTTCCTGAAACAAATGTCAACCAGACTATTATACCCAGAAAAATAATTAAAATTGAAGGAGGATGAAAACTTCTCATAATAAAAATAGATTAAAAATTTTTACATCTAAGTCAAAGGCTATTAGACAGAATAATTCAGTCTCAAGAGTAGGAAAAAACATCTGAGAGCTCACGAGGAACAAATACGCAATACGAAGAAAGGGAAAAAAATAAAATGGGGGGAAACACCACAAATTACACAAGATTATAATCTGTAAAGTGCCGAGTGGTATTTGACTATTGTAATACTCTCATTGTGTTTTCCTTCTATGTTCTGTGTGTTGTGTACCTTACTCTGACATAGTTGTTATTCATTCCATTTTCTCATTATATCAGATATGTGCCTAACAGCCATTCACATCATTAATAGTAAACCGCCCTTACCTGATGCATAATTAAAGTATATCTGCACTATCCTTTTGCAAATAAGTGTAATTCATCTCACAAATTTGGATTAATTATCTTTCTATATCTATTCCTAGGTTTATTCCTCAAAATTGTACATCCCTTAGATTATAAAATAAGTAGCAAAAATAAAATAACATTTCTCTTTGTTTTAGGTTGTAAATGTTTGACGTTTCCACTGAGTGTCCTGTCTATTTTTTAGTTTCTTTTTCCCAACTGCATTTTGTTTTGTAGGGCAGTATTCTATCATTGTACAGCATGTGGTCTCCGTGAGTGTGTATGTGTGTCTGTGTGTGTGTGTGTGTGTGTGTGTGTGTGTGTTCCCTTGTGCAAGCCCACTGCAAATCCTAATTTTTTTATATTTTACTTTCCTTCCTTCATCCCTTTGAGATTTCTGTTTGTATCCATTTGACACATTTTGTGAGAATAGATTTTTATTTTCTTTAGAATATATATATATATATATATATACATATATGTGTGTATATATATATACATATATATATGTATATATATATATATATATATATATGTATATATAATTACATTTTTTATTTGTCTCATTATCCAACTATAGTAATAAGACACAAGTTCTTAGGGAAATTGTGCCTTCTCTCTGTTGTCCACAGAAAAATACAAATAGAATGGAGGTGTCTTAACTTGTACAATTTAACAGTGTGATGGCTTCTAATTAACTTCTCTTTGTTAGTAGGCTATCTTTTTTGCCTTTAATGTTTATACACTCTAAATTTCTTTATCATCAGTCTATATTATTCAGGAATCCAGTGTTTAGGGTTACATGATAAATGGCTACCAACTCCTCCAGCTCTCCTTCTCAGGTCTAACCTATTTTTTAATGTGCAGAACCAGTGTTCTCTCTGGCTATATGAGATATTATAGTTGTTTTAATTATTTTTTCACTCTTTCTACAGATGCCATTATTAATATATTGTACATCTTTTGTATGCTGTCTTAAAGGTTAAACTTTGTTGTAGTCATCCCTTCATTAATTTCCTCATTCTGAAAGTAGTAAGGTAGTTACTATTTTCTTGAGTCCCTTATAGAAATCCAATGGCACTTCAAAGGCAAAAAAATTTATATGCATTTTTTTGGTTGACTGTCAGAGAAGCTATAACCAAATTCATTTTAGCTGCTCAACGTCAACAGCAGCCAGTATAATCAAGGAGACCAATTATTATACTTAATGTACAAGAGGAAAAGCTGTCAACAAAGGTGACACTCGATTCCCAGTACTCTCTTGGGCCTGTGGACAAGCCTCTTTCCTCCCCCTGCTGTTGAATTCTCCCTCCTACCGAGATAAGGGCTTCAGTACATCACTTCAGAACTTCATTCTGTCTGTGGATCCCAAAAAGTCTGAAACCATTCTATTATGCATGTTGTACTTTGTTCCATTTCACTTCTGTCTGTTCTGGGTTCATCTTATGAACCATTCTCCAAATGCAGAATCACTGGTATCAGTTTCAGCTCTGTCATGGATCTATTCTATGCCTTTGCAAAAAGCCTGTGAATTAACTGAAGACTTTTTCTTACAAGGAAGTGCTATGGTATCTGAACTCTCTGGTTTTGTACATCAACTTGAAACAAGCAAGAGTCATCAAAGGGAGGAGCCTAAGTTGAGGAAATGACTTGATGAGATCCAGCTGTAAGGCATTTTCTCATTTAGTGATCAATGTGGGGAGGGCAGCCCATGGTCTATGGTGCCATTCCTGGGCTGTTGGTCCTGGGTTCCATAAAGAGGTGGGCTAAGCAAGCCATGGGACACAAGCCAGCAAGCAGCACTGCTCCCAGGACTGTGCATCAGCTCCTGCATCCAAGATCCTTCCCTGTTTGAGTTCCTGTCCTGATTTCCTTCAGCAGATGAACAATGCTGAGATGCAAGTGCAATAAGCCCTTTCCTCCCCAACTTGCTTATTGGTCATGAGGTCTCATCACAGCAATAGAAATCCTAACTAAGGTAGTGTCATACATGCTTCCTTATTGTGATACCATTGGGCATAAACAGATGTCTAGATTTACGAACTTAACTTGTTTCTCAATTGAATATTCCGGAGTAATTAGGCAACTAGATCACTATCTGTACCTTAACACTTAGCATATAGTTTATACATATTTAGACTTAAAAATAGTCTTATAAAAGTGTTTGCAAGCGATAAAATAAAATAGTGTACTTTAACCATATACTGCAAAAGTTTGAAACTCGAAATAAAATTCTTTCTTTTAACATGCAGTTTTTAAAGCTGATACAGAAACAGTAAATATAAACAATACAATGGGAATGAAAAATGTCATAAACTAAGATAAGATTAGAGAATAGTGAAGGGAAAAAGGGAAATGAGGCAGTTTAGAGGAATTTGTTTTGTTTGGCAGGATCATCATCTTTAAATAGATGATATTTAGCCAAACTCATTTAAAAAATGAATGCCTAGGTAGTATCATTGAATCTAGACAATACATGGGCTTGAAGCTGATGCATGTAACTGTAAAGAAACACTTCAAAGACAAACAAGGAATTGCCAATGTTGAGTAATCAGAGTGAATATAGTATGAGATAGTGGTGGGAAGATTGACAGGAGTCAGGCATCTGGTAAAGACTTCAGATTTTACCTCAACAATAAGGAGACCTACCATTTACCAGACTTGTATAGTAGTGTGGATTTAAAACAGGTACGTTCTTGTTTATGGAAAAAGGACATTAAAGTAGCAAAGCAATTTAGCTTTGGTTTAGCTGCATTTATTCAGCTCTTTCCTTCAGATGCTGGAATCATAGTTACAGAATCATGATAGTGCAAATTCACCTACTCAGTGCAGTCTGTCCAAACATCCTATGGTTTGAAAACTATGTGCATAAGAAGACCCCATTCTGACCCATGCCACTCTTTTCTACAAGGTTTACTATAATAAATTCGTAATAGCCCCTTCTGCATTTCCAAATGTGTCTCCTACACTGTATTTTCAAATCAACAGCCAATCACATCAAATATAAGGCAATTAACTGAACATATTTGCAAGTAGTACTGCAGCACTCCCCATTTTACCTAAAGAAAATATATTTCTTCTAACTACCCATTGCTTTCTCTAAGCCAGTTGTATCCGAGCTGCCATTAGCCTCTTCAGACTAGCTACACCAGAGTTAACAATGAAGCTTCTCCAGATTAGTGACATGAGAGTCACCATTCCATCCCCAAGAAGCCAGAATTTCACCCATCCTTGCTTATTCACTTCATTTAAATATCTACCAAGATGAGCTTTGTAAATGATGCTTTTATTTTATCCAGTGTGTGATGAAAGAAGAATCAAATCAGGATATATTAAGAGACTATTGATCTCTACCATATAAAAAATCATGGTAGCATCTAAAAGTAATTATACAGTGATATATATATATATACTGAAGTTGATATATCTTTTGAAGAACAGGAGAGACACAGAGAAATAGCAAGAGGGAAGGGATGAATGGATAAAGAGAAGAGAGATGCAAAAGACACTTAGAAAAATAAGTTTGCCCAAGGAAATAAAATCAGTTGGATTTTATTGTTGAAACATAATATTTAATCCAGTATTTAATATTGCAACATATTAAGCTTGTTATGGACAAAGACTCACTTCATGGATTGCAAAAATAATCACGTTTTGTGTTTTCTTTCCATTACAGGCAAAAACGGAAAAGCTGGAGTAGGAACTTGTAGTAACACACTATTATTTTGGAAGGGAAAGAGAAGACTGACAGGATGTGATTGACATAGGGGATCCAGGACATCCATATATTGGAAATTTCTTTTGGGTGCAAAAAAATAATTTCCATTCTGTATGAAGGTGAGATAGAAATATTTGAATAGTGAAAAGATAGCTGACACCTTTAAATAAGTTCTTCAGGACATGCAGTTACCAGTTATGATTAAACAAATGACCACCAAAGGGAAACCAAGATAAGAAAAAGGGCTAAAGTTGTTAAATATAACTGTCACAAAATGCAAAGAGCCAGGGTGGATGGATTGCTTTTCAGGACAGCAAGGTAGTCGCAAAACAAGTTTGGTGGCCATATGCAGCATCTTACATACTTTCTGTCTCTGTGATAAATCACTATGGCCAAGGCAACTTAGGAAGGGAAGGATTTACTTGGGCCTCATAGTTTTAGAAGTTTAAACTCTGTCATAGCTGTGCAAAGGAATGGTGGCAGAAACTGCTGGAAACTCACAAGTTGACCCTCAAGCAGGAGACAGAATGGTGAGTCTTTTAAAGCCTCAAAGAACACCTCCACTGACATACCTCTTCCAGAAATACCATACCCCCTAATCCTTCCCAAACAATTCCATCAAATGAAGATTAAGTTTTCAACCACAGAAGCCCATGGGACATTTTTCTTCCAACTCCCACAGACAGGAGACAGGAAGGGGATTTCACAGGGTATTATAAGGCTAAGAAACTTCAAATATGACCTTCTGTGTTGGTTCATTCAGTTTTTATTTGCATGGGATGATTATTTGTGTCTATCACCTTGATACATTTAGGATCATCATGAAGTCAAAATCGATTCATGTCTGTGAGGGAATATCTAGACTGGATCAATAGAGGTGGGAAGACCTACCTTAAATGAGGGTTGAGCCCTATCAAAGGCTGCTGTATTAGACTGAAACAAAGGGAGAAAGTGAACTGAGAAAAAATATTTATTTTTTTGTGACTTAGCTAGTGCAATGAATAGATAGATGCTATATGCTCTAGTTACTATACCTTTCACACTATGATAGACCACAGTTTCAAACTATGAGCCAGAACAAGCCCTTCCTTTCTCAAGTTGTTTGTGTTGGGTATATTGGTCCAGAAACAAGAAAAATAACTAATTCAACACATATCTATAATAAAAACTCTTCTGTATTATCATATATAGGGAACTTAATCCATCTACAAAGTACTATACTTACAGAATCATGTATTCTCAGCTTGGGCCATTTAGGAAGCCAGATTGAAGATGCCTTCTGTCATGAGTAACTGTCTCTACATAAATTAAAGTTGAATCAACAGAGAAAAGCTATTTTTAAGTAAATTTAATAATGACCCAGATATGTTCAATTATATATATATATATATATATATATATATATATGTATATATATATAATGAACAAAATTCTCAGTTCAAATACCGTATGTAAACTTCCATCACATTTTGCATGTTGAAATTTAATATGATTTATTCAAAAAGTAAAGATACTCTTAAATATTTGATTTACTTAATTCATACAAAGAAAATGTGAATTTCTGGTATTTAAAATACTTAATTCTCCAAAATTTAAATTTCCTGTGAGTTAAGAATTACTGAATGAACAAATGAAAACACAACTATAATTATTAAATGCTTTACCCACAGCTCCTTTTCTGTTTTTAAAATGTAGTTTGTGAAAATACAGATTTATTGTGTTACAAGGAAATATTTCTACACATGAATTCCTATAATTCACAATTGTACATCAAAATTGAGGTGCATGCATAACTTATAATCACAAGCTATACTTGTGATACGAACTAAAAAAATTAGCTCTATCCATGGCTGGCATGGTGAAACTGGTCACAAGGATAATGAAATGATGTGGCTGACATGAAGAGGAATATGGCTTAATAAGCACTAAATCAACACTTCAGTGATGCAAGCTACAAGAACACTATAGAAATTACAGCTCAGGAAATAATAGAAAAATAAGCTGAGGAAGTTGCAGGCTTTGAAAGTAAAACTGTGTTCAATAAATGCATCTAGGTATCAGAGCCACAGCACTTTTGTATATTTCTTATCACTTGTGTGATATGGTTTATCATTGGTGTTTTAAAATATAATAGTTCTCAGTAAATTTTGAATAAAAGTAACAATTTTCATTTATTAAAAACCATTGTATGCAACAGACATTGACCATTTCTTTTCAAATCTATTTGTCGATATATATTTTTTTATTTCACTCTGCACATTTAGAATGTGAAAATCATTATCCCTAGATGGTCTTAATTCATTGCAATCAGTAAGCAGTACATGTGGTGATATATTATGTACCCTAATAAACTTGCCTGAGTATCAGAGAAGAAGAAAAGCCAGCTACTAGTTCTTACCTCTATGAAATCCTCAGCCTAAAGAGAGTGAGTTCCTGTTTCCTCACGCTTCAATTACCTTTCTTTGCTCTGCCATATTACTTTCTGGGATTAAAGGTGTGTCATATTTGCCAGATTCCCTACCTGCTCCTGTCCCTGTGCCTTCATCTAGGAGGTAAACAGTGACCTTACAAGGACTTGCTGGAGTATCTGTCCAGCAGATACTTTAACTGGTATAAATCAAGCAAGGAACATTGTCCTACCTCTGTCATACTGTTGGAGGCATTCCTAAAGATTATTTTCTGTGATTCTCTGACAAGACTCCAGATCGATAACTCAACATATAGATCACATAAATTAACTTATCATTATTCTTTCCAGGTGGCTCAAGAAAGAGCAGGTCCAAAGTGGTTTTTGTTTGTTTCTTTGTGTTTAGTGTGTCTCCTTTTCCCTCTGTATGCGTCTGCACTTCTCTTCCTCATATGGTCTCTTTTGATGATGCCAATGGCTGTTACTCTTCTGAATCCACTCTCAGGACCTCATGAAGCATCGACATATTCTTTGTATATTGTCCAGGTAGTCATGCCATTCTTTTCCTGTATTATACACCTTAGTGATTAAATCTTAGTTAATGAATAAGTGCCACATTAAGGAAAGAAATAAAATAACTTATTTTGGGAATAATTTAACCAAGAGTAAATCCAGAATTGAAATCTCTACCCCATGTTCCCCGTGTCTTTTAATCTCTGTCTTCAGTGCCTGCATTTCTCTCTGTGTCTGTTCCCCTGTGTGTCTGATCTGCTTCTTTGTTTCTGTCCCTAAAATAATGGCTTAGTTCTGTCTTTATTGAAAAACTTCAAAGCATCACATGGAGAAATAATGCAACATCTTTGCAGAAATTCTTTACAGAGTTTTAAAAAGGGGTTAAGTCACTGGGTCCAACTCACCCAGACAACATCATTGTTTACTGATCAAGATCAATAAATAATTGCTTTCAAATTTTATGGTGGGTTTTATAAAGTTGCTTTCAATTTATATATCTGCTGCAGGTGCATGTTAGAGTACATAGCTTAAGATTACAGGTATGTATCTGTCTAGGTTGAAAAAGTAGATCCAAGGTAACTAAGGCTGATAGTTGCATTGTTCTCCAAAGATAGGTTAAACAGTTCGAGTAAAGAATAGGGTAGCAGTATTATGTCTCATGTTACATCAAGGGATACTATTAATCTTGGCATTTGGTATAGCAAAAGTTCCAGTCTCCTAGAATACAAGATATATTTTCATAATATACCATCACCAGATTCTTCCTCCTTGTGTATATGGTGAGAGAAACTGAGATGTCTACATCTTGTTAGAACAGAATTATTCAGCAGTTTCCATGCACTGTGTATTATTTTCCCAGAGCCTATGATCTTAGAAATGAACCTTGTATTCTTTGATTATAACCATCAGTTCTCCCCTAAACTCATGAATCCAAAATTCTTCTTACTATGAACACATTTAATTTTTAAATTTCACACATAAATGAGGTCATATAATTTTTTTTCTATCAATTCACTGAGACTAATGTCCTGAAATATAACCCAGGTAATCCTAAATAAGGAGATGCATATCCTTTTCTGTGCCTAAATCAGAGTTCCTATGTGTAGTATGTCTTGTATTTACTTTGTTTTGATATCTGAGAGAATCTAAGTCTCTGTGGTATTCTAATACCTGCAGAATTCATGCATTCACAATATTAGTTTATCAGAAGAGAATAGTACTTGAACTGAAAGGTTTGAACAATCACCTCAAATTAACATTTGAATCTCACTTCTATGTTAACATTTCACATGACTGAGTGTATTATCTGAATATTCTTAGTTTTTGTTACATTCATTTTAAGTCTCCTATTCCATCTATAGCCTCATTTTCTTTCCATTTTTCTCTTTCTATTATTTTCTTAACAAGTCTTTAACTCTATATGTCTTTGATCTTATTGATTGTTTAATATCTCTCTCTCTCTCTCTCTCTCTCTCTCTCTCTCTCTCTCTCTCTCTCTCTTTGAGACAAGGTTTCTCTGTGTAGCTTTGTGCCTTTCCTGGATCTTGATCTGTAGACCAGGCTGGCCTCGAACTCACAGAGGTCCGCCTGCCTCTGCCTCCCGAGTACTGGGATTAAAAACATGCGCCACCACTGCCCAGCAATATCTCTTTTCTTTATCATCTAATTTTCTTACTGGAAATATTTTTTTATGATCTAGGCATATGACCATTTCATAGATTCACCCTTACATGTCTGTCCCCTTTCCTTTCCTTCTTTATTCTGCTCAAGGCCAAACTGTATTGGAATCAAATAACTCAGACTACTTCAGTTTACTCCATGAGTAACTGCATGAGATATGATATCTAAACATTCAGTTATGGACTGCACTTAATTTAAACTCATGTCTATTTACTTAAGAAAATCCTTATGAATATGTTCAGTGATACTGTAGTACTATAATTCTTTCATACACATCTACATGCTATTTCAATCCTCATCTCATTTTACTTTCTATTTCCTTTGAAGAATATAGTAACAACAGGATATGACTAGACAAGTGCATGATTAATGTCAAATATGCTGGTGTAAATATTTTGATTTTTCTCCTATCACAACAGATTTAACGACAGCCAATTTATCCAAGCCAATGTCACTGAACCATCTTTACCACTACTTGGAGAAACTGTGTTGTGAATTTCTTTCCATTTCCAGTCCATTACTCTTTATTGTTGAAACCCTTCATAGAAACAGCCCATTTTTCCTTCCCCTTACTCATACACAATTTCTAATCAATTTTTATCACTATCTTGTCAATCTGCCCCTTTCAAGTAAACCACTATCTGCAATAGCCAATTATAAAGATCAATTCCCACTTTCCTCTTACTAGACTTAGGCACATATTTTGAGATGGGCTCACATTGTCTTACAGCTTGTAAAATGTTTTACAGCAGCTAGGAACAGGGAACACATTGCAGACTCTGGTTTCCAGGCTGTTTCTCAAGATCCAAAAGATAGTAAAATACTCATCCTTAGTCTCTGTTCCTGTCTCAACCCCCTCTGAGACATTAGCTCCTCTTTACCCTTTACCATAATCCTCTCTATAATTTTGTAACATTGATTAATTTAATTGCTCATACTTTAATTTGGAGACTCTAGTATTTTTTCAGATGATATATCCTTATTCATCTCTCCCCCTCACTGAATTTCAAGATTTTGACAAGTGATCTTCTGAGGTCTTAACACTACCCTGCAGGAGCAGATCACAATGTAATGAGCACATAGTCATACAGCAAGAATATATCTCTCTCCCCACTCCCTCATGTTATTGGTTTACAGGAACTGTGTCCATTTGGATAGGCTCCTGGTTTTTGTTCCAGTACTTTACACAGCAGATGCAATTCTGTATTCGGTTCTTAGCCATTTTCATCTGAGTTTTCCCTACAGCAAACTCTGGATTGTTTGATAATCCCAGAATGACTAGTCCATTCTTGGTCTCCTTTAATCTTTTCTATCATTTCAGTCTTTTAATTAAACTCTTCTGAGTTATCGTGTTTTAGGTAAAGATAGATGATAGATAGATAGGTAGATAGATAGATAGACAGACAGACAGATCTTCCTGGTAGAATCACTGTGATTTATTTGAAAATTACACAATTCTTCAGATTTTTTTTTGAAATTACAAACTATTTTCAGACTATTAGTTGGAATATTGACAGCACCAACTTAGCCTTCTTTCAGATTCTTCAGTTAATCAACATTTTGTTTCAATCTCTCTGATGCCTACAAAAGTTCAGTGGTTTCCTCTTTTCAATTAGATTCAGAGAGAGCAGCTTCAGTTAAAGTTTCATCGTGACTAATTAGGAAAACATACATTTTCTAAGTTAGTGACATAAAATGTAATTAACTAGAGCATGATTTTTAATTTTTTAATCTTATAAATTCACTATTTTTTTATCCTATGGAAATATTTTCATAATTGTCTGTCATGGTTTCCACACCACACTTCACTGTCACTGGTAATGGTAGGGAGAGACATGCAGTGGCTGAAAATTGTGCATTCACGTCCCCAGTCTCCCTCCCAGGCTTATCGAGTTTTGAAGCTTTGGTTTTCACTTATTATTCAAATTAGATTGTGTTATTTCTGCCTTGTTGGAGCAGCTTTGTTTCCATTCTTCTGTCACTTTCTATATTTTACAGTCTATTAACTGAGAGTCTAAGTTAACCACAGGAGGGACAGTGTTTTCGATTGAGTTTGATAGAGCCAAATGTGTTCCAAATTCATAAAGATGGGGCTGTTTTGTAAGGCACACAGTAGCTCACTCCAACTTTTACTAAGAGTTTTTTTTTTCAAAGAATTTACAACAAACCCATAAACAAGACATATTTCATCCTTCATAAAAACTATCCATACTTGAGCATCTGTAAAACATACACTGGCTAGACGACATTATGAGACCACTTCAGATCAATTTCTGTTATTTTAGGATGAAACCCATCAATTAACAACAGTACTAAGCTAAGAATTGGGGACAGTATTTCATTTTTATCTTGGTCATTTGTTTTAAAACTCTCTCCTAGCCAGGCAGTGGTGGTGCATGCCTTTAATCTGAGCACTTGGGAAGCAGAGGCATGTGGATCATTATGAGTGTGAGGCCAGCCTGGTCTACAGAGTGAGTTCCAGGACAATCAGAGATGTTACACAGAGAAACCCTGTGTCAAAACAAAGCAAATACACACAAAAAACCTCTCAACCTCTCTCCTACACAACCAGAATAATGTGAATAATGACCAATAAGAGTACCCATTACAGGGGATTTAGCTCAGTGGTAAAGTGCTTGCCTAGGTTCGATCCTCAGCTCCAAGAAAAAAAGAGTTCCCATTACATTAAAAAGTCATTATATATGAATGTATGGTTATCCCTATTTATATTTATATACTTATCTATATAATCTATAATAATATCTATTTCAACAACAATATTTAAGTATATTACTAATATTTATCTTTTACAATAATATTTAAAGTTGATCACTAGTCAAAGAAGATTCACCCATATACTAGAGTTGTGAGTTACAAAACCAGAAACTTTAAGTAAAATAGTCACTTCTTTTGAAACAACAATAACAAGCTTTTTTGGTGAGACAATTTCATGTAAAGCACATGCACAGGCACCCCTGAATGTATTGCATCTTCCCCCATCTTTATATGGTGATGAGCTACCTACTCATCATTCTTTTAAAAGTCACATTCTCAATACTTGACATGTTGCTTGTATTTGTAATTTGGGTCAAATGAACTTGCAGAATTCCTGTGCTCTGTATCAATTTGGCAGATATGCATGCTCCAAAATTCCATTTTGCTGTGTTTAAAGGCTATCTTTTCCCACCTTATAATTTCCTGCTTTTATGCTAAAATCTGGTGGCTACTTACTGCCCTTAATAATAACAGAGCTGATTGGAAGAGCCAGATAAAGTCAAGCAACTGTTAAGAGTACAAATTGTCTTTCTTAATGGTGTGAGAAAATATCTATAAAGCTATTCAAGATGAACTAAAATTATATGCCCACATATTTAGATCACTTCTGCCATTTACAAATGATAAAGTTTCAGCAAATTTCTATTAAAAGTAAATTACTGCATTCTAAAAGCCTGCCTCGTCTCTAACTAAAGTCCATGGTGTGACATTCATGGATTACAGAAGCAGCGATTATTCTACCCTTAAATATATTTTTGTGTAGTATTTACATAATATAAATAATATTATGTATACATATTTACATTTTTATTTCTTTCTAGGCTTTCAGATATTTTCAGTTATCCTAAATTTATATAATAACAGTATGAATTGAGGTTGTCAGAAAACTGTAGTAATTGTTATTATACATAGATTATAACACATTAGTGATTAAGTCCTAGTTACCAATAACACATTTGGGTTTGCATTAGGAAAGAAATAAAGGCACTTCTCCTTGGAGCTGTTTAACAAAGAGAAAGTTCAAATTTGAGTTCTCTGCTCTACGCTGCCCATGTCTCCTGTCCTCTGTTTATCTGTTCTATGAGTCTTAATCCATGCCTGCCTAAAGGCTCTCCTGTGGGTAATATACGATTCCAGCTATGCATTAGCTTAGATTGCAGACATTAATTACAGGGGAAATCCAAAGCAAGTAAGGTTGATGGTTTCAATGTTCTCTTAAAGTCAGGTTAAGCAAACAGTTTGAGTCCACGATAGGCTAGCCATCTTCAGTCTTCAGTAACTGTATTATTAACCTTGTCTGTGAAGTCCATCAAAAATTATAGTCTCTTGGGATGGAAGAGATATTTACTGCCACAGTGGTAAAGATTCTGTAAGACTCACTATTTGGAATTCTGTAACTGTGAAGAGTTGGAGTGTTACAGACCTAGAACCACAGTATCTTGTGCTATTGGAGTCACCTTAGTCAACACTCATTGTCTACCTGATTTTGACCTAGCACTCTTAGGACTATCAGGGGAAAGTTTTTGGAATGTGTCAACAGGTCACTACCTTCCACCAGCCAGAAATCTAAAACTCTCCTTAATGTCATTAGAGATTTCTCTCTTAGCTGGATGAGCCAATTTGGTGTTTCCACTTGCTTTTGTTGTTAAGTATAAAAGCTTCATGAAATAGTTTTCCCCTTGGAACATGTTATTTGGATGAATATACGTGTATGTTATCAGGCTAGATACACATATTCTAATCCAAAGAAACACTTTCTCATTCCCACTGAGATGAATGAGACATTGTATTGTATTTACTAGACCATAGGTTTATTTTATAACTGCATGGCTAAATTGTGTTTGAAATTTCATAACTATTAATTTTAAACTAGTAGTGTTAATAGTTAGATTAGATGATGGCAAAAGATTTTAAAGAATGCTTTGGAACATTAATGAGAAGTTAAAAAGGGAAATATACATATCATATGTTTTGTGTTTAAAGTGAGTTTAGGAAACTAACTATACTTGCCTTAATAATCTTCCTATAATTTAATATATGTGACATTCTTCCAGGAAAATGACTCATGAGGTGCTTCAATTTTCTTGCTAACTTGCATGCAAATACTTGTAGACAGATATATATGACAATATTGGAGAAAATACTTTTCACAAATGTTGTTAGTATTTATTCTCATTTATTCATTTATCTATTTATTTATTTATATTTTGTGAAAATAGTTTATTTACTTGGCTCACATTTCCCATGTTGTAATTTTTTTCAGTCCAGTTGGGACACTAAAATTACATGTAAAATTTAGGTTAAGAACCAATAATGGCCAGGCAGTGGTGGTGCACTCCTTTAATCCCAGCACTTGGGAGGCAGAGGCAGGCAGATCGCTGTGAGTTCGAGGCCAGTGTGAGTTCAAGGCCAGCCTGGGCTACAGAATGAGTTCTAGGAAAGGCACAAAGCCCTACAAAGAAACCCTGTCTCAAAAAAACAAAAAAACAAAAAAACAAAAAAACCAACAAACAAACAAACAAAAGGAACCAATAATGAATTAGTAAATTTTCTTTTCTTTCTTTTTTTTTTTTATTTTTTTATTAAAAGTGGATTCGTCTCTCATTCAATACATTCCAACCTTCCAACCACAGGTTCTCCTTCCTCTACTCCTCCCAGATCTCCTTTACCTCCCCCTCTCTCCCAGACCCACACTCTCTTCATTTCTCTTAAGAAAGAACCAGACCTCAAAGACAACAAGCAAATGCAACTCAACAAGATACAATAGTCTAGGCAAAAGCCCTCATATCAAGGCAGGACAAGCCAACTCAATAGGAAGAATAGAGTCCCAAGAGCAGGTGTCTCTGTTTGCAATATTTAAAGGAGAGTGAATGAATCCCACCTGGAAATGGATGGAAACAGTGTTCAAGTACATGGGCAAGTAGTTATTTGACATTAATGTAGAAGATTCTGTTGACCAAAATTGTCAAAACAATGTTCTCATTCTCATGCCCTTCTTGCTGTGGGAAATCAGAGCTCTTTGGGGTTAGGAGATCATGTTTGCTCTCTGTGGCAATCAAGTCTGTGAGAATGGCACACATGATTCTATAGAATCACAAGGCCCAGGGAAAGACTGTAGGGAATCACCTTAGATAATTTGGGATGTTTGCTTTGAACATAGCCACCATGTTTTAATGAAGGGTTGGCCATATGGAGAAGTCATATTCAGAATTGTACTGATGCTTTAATCTTACGTTTTATTAACAGAACATTGTCTTTTCAGGGAAAATTAAGTTCTATTTGAACAAGTGTTATTGAAAATTATGTAAAGTGAGAACAATGAAAGGAAAGAGGGCTGGGGAGGGGGGAGGAGGGGTCTGTGGATAGAATGTGGAGTGAGGAGAAATTGTCTAAATAAAGAAAAAAATGGAAAAAGATAAAAAAGAAATTTATGTCTCTATCAAATCCCTTCACTGAAAGTTCTGGGAACCCTGGGAAAGAGGAGGTAGAAAGTGTGTAAAAGACAGAGGGAATGGAGGACATCAGGGGAACAATACCCTCTTAATCAACTGCACAAAGCTCATATGAATTCAGAGACTGAAGCAGCAATACAGGCCCTGGATAGGTTTGCATCAAATCTTATATGCTTACATTATGGCTTTCAGTTTGGTGCTGTCATGTGACTCCCGAGTGAGTGCCTAAGAGGGTCTCTAATTCTTGTGATTTTCCTTGATCTCATTGCTTTGTGTTGGTTTTATTTGTCCAGCTTCACTGTGATCACTTTTGTTTTATCTTACTGTATTTTAGCTTGTTATGTTTGGTTGCTATCTCTTAGAAGCTTGTTCTTTTCTAAATACAGATAGAAAGAGAGTGTGGATCTGGATGAGAAGGGAGGTACAGAGGAACTGGGAGGGGAGAGGGAGGGAAACCATAATCAGAATATATATTGTATGAGAAAAGAATCTACTTTCAATCAAAGGGGGGAAATATAGCACGCTGAAATGCAAAAAAAGAAAAGTAAAGTTGATTCTCTGTAAAATAGAAAAGCTGGATAATAAGGTAGATTTTCTAATTTTTTTTTTGAGTTTAAAATTGTACCTGATTAACAGTTTGAGGTTTTAAGACATGTTGATAATGATAAATTCACAGTCTCACGTAATTTGAACACATACTCATGCTTGATCTACATACACAGCTGTTGCTGCATTCAAGCATGGTGTTAATGGATACTCTCTGGCATTTGTTTCACATTGTGGTCTGATAAGTCTGGGATTTTGGCAATTGTAAACAACAGTCATATTTGGCTAAATTTCTTCTTTTCAACAAAAATCAGAAACACAAGGTTTCAGTGACTTCTCAGACAATGGAACTTAACAGATCATTCAGATGAATTGTTTTCCTTCATAGTATAAGATAATGATTTGTAATTTAGTTTTCTAAACATATATATAAAATTTTAAGTATTTCCTGTTTTATTTTTTATTCTTAGGTTACTGCTAAAGTACAACTTATCAGAAACACGGGATTCTCAATTATCTTCTGATGATCTACATTTCTCTTTGTACACATTGGCACCCTGCCCAGATAAATGTAGCTCCAAAGTTAATTTGGAAACAGAGAAACCATCCAACATATTTCTTTTGTTTGCCACAAAAAAAAATCAATTGCTAGTGTGATGGATCTTTTCAGTTATTTATTTAAAATATTTTTGTTAAACTTCTAATTAAATATATATGGTATAGGACATAATGATATAAGATGGTTATATTATACACACACACAAAAAATCTATTGCTGCTATAGGAACATATGTATTATTTCATATCAACATTCCCTGGATAGTAAGAATAGCTATACTATATTCCACTAATTTATCAAAAGTCTTAAATAAATGCCTGCTCTTAACTAGCTGGAGTGGTTAGTCTTTTGTCAACTCAGCATAATCTAGAATAGTCTGAAAAGAAGAAAACTCATTTGAGAAAATGCCTCCATCAGTATGGACTGTAGGCAAGTCATGGTGTGTTTCCAGAATTGATGATCAATGCTGGAAGACCTAGACCATTGTGGATGGTGCCACTCCTGGGCAATTGGTGTTAGGGTACATTAAAAAGCAAACTGAGAATGCTAGCATGTGTTGGCTAGTTTTGTGCCAACTTGACACTAGCTAAAGAAATATTTGAGAAGAAGTAATCTTCATTGAGTAAATGCTTACATAAGTTTGGCCTGTACACAGCTCTGTGACTCATTTTCTTGATTGATGACTGATTTAGTTGGGCACATTTCATTGTGGGCAGTAACATCCCTAGGACTGTACTACTGGATTCTATAAGAAAGTAGGCTGAGCATGTCCTGAGGAAGCAAGCCAGTAAGCATTACACTTAGCACTTAGTTCTTTGATAGTCTATACCACCTGGGGAAGGCATTATGCTGCTGTATAGAGTTTTGATATCATATTACAGCTACATAAAAGACAAATATATCCAAGAATATTTGGTATTACCTTATGAGGTTATGTGAAAATATTGTTTAGCAATAAATTCTATAAAATGCACATTTCAATGTTGAGTATTTTACTGTGTGGATTATTGAGGAAACTGCATTGACGAGTATTCACAAAGGGCATGCTTCTGCATTGGATGAATTCTGTTTGCAGCAACTAAATCAATTTTTCCATTATTGTGAGTCTTTTTTTATATTCAGCATATAACATAACACAACATAGTGTTTTATCCTCAAATGGAAACACTGAACAACATTAACTATCCAATTACCTTTGCATCTTCCACCTTTAGTATAGAACCAATATGGCAAGCATATGTTGTGGTAAAAGGCAAATGAAGTCGTTATAGGATTCTGCAAGATACACAAGTTTCTGTTTTGACTCCTCTGTTAGTTAATCGGGTTCATAACATTTAAAAACTTACTCAATCAACCTCCAGCTTAATTGTTCTTTTTTACTTAAAAGAAAATGAAAATGTAAAACTATGCAATAATGATCTTTCATAAAATGGAAGTTTGTCATAAGTATCTTACCCAAGTAATACAGTGGTTTTTTTTTACTACAAAAATGACAATTCTCCCCATAGGTAATATTTCCATGCTAATTAACATTATTTTCATTAACATTTTATTCGCTTACTGCAATTAGTTAGTATTTATTTTCTGTTTGTCTATATCTAAGCAATGGGATAGTCATATAGAATTATCTTTATGTATTACAATATTAAAATTAAAGGTTGAAAACTTTTAATATTATAAATCCAGTAGTGTGGTCCCTTAAAACTGTATATATTAACTTTACATTTTAGAATTTGAAACATAACTCACAATCCAAATGCTTACTCACCTTATTATATAAGTGGTATTTTCTGGCTTATATGGTTTCCTAAAACTCTATTTACACTAAAACAAATAAAAGTCAATTTGTTTAAAAAAATGGATTGAAAAATACAGCAAAGTTTGTCACTTGACCTTATATTTGCCCTTTATTGTCTCTGTGGTATACCTAATTGCAATTTGTTGAAAAGTCTGAAAATACTTCTGCTGTGTGATGAAATAGTTGAGCCAAATGCCATTAAAATTTAGCGGGTATTCTAGGCTTCGGCTTTATTATTTCTACTTCATGAATTATAATCATATGATCATATTGGACATAGGATAAACATTGACTTGCCCACAGTTTAAAGTTCATGAAGGCATCTGCTCTCACTTTTGTGTTCAAGACATTACTTGGTTTATTCTGTCATGGATGCAGACGATATCAACATATGGGCATTTCCAGAAAGCACATTCCAATGTGTACAAAGAAATTACAACCACACCACACGTTTTTCTCCACTTCTAAAAGAACCAATAAAGATTTCAACAGGAGGTTATTTTTGAAATACTCAAATAGTTGCAAATAAAACTATAAATTTTTTAAAAGACCTGAGGCAATGTAGATATAATGCCTATATCCTTTTCAAATTCTGTTTATGCCTTCCTCTCTTGAAATGTTATTTGAATTTGGAGCTTTTGAGAAATAATTGGGTCTTAAGGCTGAAGCCATCTTCTATAAGATTAGTGTCATCAATATTCTCCCATCCTTTGCTGTCTACTGTGTGAGGGTACACTGAGATTCCAGCCATGTGAAACCCATCATATGCCACAGTAGATAATGTTTTCAGCATCTTGATCATGGATTTCTCAGTCTCCCAAACTGAGAAATATTTAAACCACTCAATTTGCCTAAGAAACAAACAAAACTACCATGAATATTCATATACAGGTTTTAGTGTGGAAGTAAATTGTTATGCCTCTGGAATAAACTTCTAAGAGGGAGATTACTATACCACATGATAAGTAAATATTTAGTTTTTATAGAAACTGAAATAGTTTTCCTGATTGCATGTACAATTTCATATTCCCTGCAGCAATGCATAAAAACCATTTTTCCTTGTTCTCACCAGCATTTTGAGTTGTCAGTTTTTAATCATATCTATTTTAATAAATGTGTAGTGATTTTTTTGTCCTAGTATGTCAGTAACATTGAAATTCTATTTATGATATGTGATAACGTTACAACTTTGCATACTTTGTATAATCTGGAAATTGTTATTTTTTGTCCCATATATTCATTCTCCAAGTCTCATGTTTATCTTCTTAGGCTCTTAACATATTTCAAACATAACTGAGTTTTGTTTTCTAATTCTGATCTATATATTTCATTTTATAGATCATGCTCTTGGGATCAGATCTGACAGCTCTTCTACCATTTTAGCTTCCAAAAATATTTTCTTACTACAAAAATGCAAAATGAGAAGTTAGTTAAGTTTATTTAAATATTATGCCTTGTTAAGTAGTTAAGAAGTGGTTTGTGGGCTGGGGATTTAGCTCAGTGGTAGAGCATTTGCCTAGCAAGCACAAGGACCTGGGTTCAGTCCTCAGCTCTGAAAAAAAAAAAGAAGTGGTTTTGTATGAATGATTTAAAAGATGAAGAAACACATATTTTGTATGATTGGTAACATCACATTACAGGTATGATGGCATAGATTCATTATTGTTGAATGAAATTTAAAGAAACATTTACATTTTTTTGAAAACTGTGTGAAGGAAAGCATACAGGACTAATACAACCTCAGAGTTGCCAGAGGAGATATACAGCAAGTAGTGAGGAAGTGTTGTGGACTATACAATTAGTGGACAGCCATCTATGCAGTGAGAAGCTAGCTTGTGTTTAAAATAAAAATCAGAGACAGTAGAATTCACCCATTATTCTATATAATGCCTGAAATTTGCTGTTGTTCATTTATTTCCTCTGAATTGATACAGTCCATTCTTGAGAGAAAATAGAGTTCCATGAGGCCCATGAAATAGACAAAGCTTCCAAGGACCAGGAAGCTCCTGAAACTGAAAGTCACATGAATTACAAGCAATTCACTGCCCCCCCCCCCTTTGCCCAAAGTTACACAAGCAGCATTGTTTGCTGGGATGAAAGATGCTTATGCAGAAAACTAACTGAAAGAAGAACAAGAAGCTACTAGATGGCAGTTCCTGTGTGCTCAATCTCCAAAAATCCCTTTCCAATATGGATGAGCAATATTGTGATAGAAATGTGTGTGTGTGTGTGTGTGTGTGTGTGTGTGTGTGGGAGGGGGAGGCTTTTGGTAGATGTCATGGGCTAAATTAGGATCTGCTTTGGGAATTCATTATTCTCATTAATACAATAATTTAAGATTGGACTCAAAGGAAAGCTCAAAGACAGTTTTATTAGACTTTAAAATAAAATCTCCAGGACAGGCAGGTTGTAAATCTCAGGAGCTGCTTGTAGAAGAGAAAGGAAGAAAAGCTATGCCATTTTAGCTGTTTAGCGTTGAGACAAGTTAGACAACCATCCAAATGACAGGAAGGAAGGCTTTACAAAGGGAATACATAAACCCTTAAATATTGGGAAAACCCAAAGTGTTAAGGAAACCATGCTTAGCAGTGTTGAAAATAAGAAAAAAATAAGATTTTCTGACTAACTCAAAAAGGCAAATAAGCTTACAGTGTTGTGGCTATGGTAGGCCACAGAGCTAGAAGTGGAGAATATGTGAATGAAAAGTATGTTATCTCCTTAAAGAACTAATTATTCCACCTATCTTTTTGGCATTGCTTAAGGTGAATGAACAGAATGAAGGATAAACTGTGTAGGAGTGTTTTTACAGCCCCTACAGTGACTGCTCCTACAATGCAAATAAGGCTGATATGTGTCAGATGAACATTCCTGGGGCAATCCTGATATGTTTTTCTTTACCTCTGTGCTATGAGGCACTTCATTGGATAATAACCATAGTTTCATGCTCCCTGAGATGAGTGATAAGTCTTTTAATTGAAGTCATGTTGTCTTAAAGTGGAGTATCCTCCATAGTAATCACAGGGTGGCAAACGTTATGGGATACCATGCCTACTTGATGTAGAGGATCCATCACGCAGTATTGAAATGCCTTCCAAACACCTGCTGAAATAGAAAATGTATATTAATTCCTGAAAGTAGAATGTATGGAATAGGCTATTAAGCAGGTTGTGATGACAGTTGCATGGTCTTTATTTTGAGTAGTAAGTAATAAATCCAAGAATCTGCTTTTGTCCTAGAAATAATTTGTCTGTACAATGGAAACATCACAATTAGAAGACATTTGGCTGCTGAACATTGTAACCCCTGTATTGGCAGGATAATGGAGAAAAGGGGAGAATTATATGGAGATACTGACTTGTTACTTCTTACAGCTAGCAGAATGAGAAGGTGGTTAAAAAGTAGATCCTAGATGAATATGCATCCCTAGGATCCAAAACATGGAACCCATAGAAAAAGTTGGACTGTGATGAGGAGCAGGTATTGCTTAAAAGTCTTTTCAGGCATTGCTTGTGAGAATATAGGACATAGCAGTGCATTTAATCATCTGAGTGCCATGGAGCTAGAAAACCAATGTGATATATTTATGTTTTACTTTTCACACAGAGATGAACAACCCGAAGAAATATAAAAGAAATCAGTTTCTGATGTACTACCTCAGCCAACCCACTAGGGATGCTGGTCATCTCTGGTTGAGCATCTCTGGTGCTCATGAATATCAGGACCTGGAAGACAACAGGAGAAAAAGAGGAATGGCAAACATTCACTGAGAACATTGGGTACAATTAGGCAGTGTTTAATGTCTAGTACACTGGGCAAGATAAGAGTGTAATCATAGGAGAGAATAAAACATGATTGACTCAGCAGGGATCTTGAGATTGGTATGGTACTTTGATGACTGATGAATCTCTATTATGAACTTTAAATAGTAGAAGTTCTGGCAGATCTGAATAACTTAAATTTACAGTGCTTCTCGAACTTCATGATACTTTGACCCTTTAATACAGTTCCTCCTGTTGTGGTGACCCTCAACCATAAAATTATTTTTGTTGATACTTCATAACTGTAATTTTGCTACTGCTATGAATGGTGATGAAATATTTCTGGAGAGAGAGGTTTACAAAGGGGATCACTACCCACAGGTTGAGAATAGCTGACCTATACTATCATGTAATAGAGTTTGTAAATTGCTGAAGTCACCAAGAATGAAAGAGAGAAAGGGAATAGACAGAATACTGGCCAGGACACTCAAAGGCAAATGTAGCAAAATTTATGTTGAGCTGGGGATCTAGGGGAAGAAACAATTAGCAGAAAGTGAAATGTGTGCTAATGAGCTTCTAGAAGGTTTTAGGACCCAAGCAGCAGTTCTTAGAAGACATGGATGAGGACACAATGCAGGTGAAAGAGATTAAGCTAATCCTTGGTGTGAGTAATTATCTGTTCACTACACCTTCTCTTGCAAGCAAGTATACTGATTTAGAATAGTGTTTACTCAACCCAGGGTTATTTCAGCTGTCTGGTGTAGCTGATGGAAAGGTCAGCACCACAGTTTTGATCAGAAGAATGTCACAACTGGGGATCCAGTATGAACAGTAGGTACAGCACACCAAAGCACAGACTTCTCCACATTTCAGGCTAAGCCAGCTCCAGGGAGACCATGATAGCAAGAAAAATGCAATGCACCATTGTACTCCAGATGAGGAGGCTGAATTTCTCATGGAAAATGAGTGGACTTTGAAGAGCTAATGTTGGGAAGTGTCACCCACCATAACACCATATATAACATTGCTATTTTGACAAAAAAGAAAGAAAAGTTAGAAATGATAGATAAGACCAGTTTATACAGTATTAGATATCCCTTTTTGTGTGTATTCTTTTAGATACCCCCAAATCAACTGTCACTTACTGAGAATGGTTGGCAGTGATTTTCAGAGACCCTGTCTATCTTTGAATTACATTTTGACCATTAAGTGTCTCACAGGTTTGGGAAAACAACTGGAAAAAAAGAGAGTGAAATACAAATTAAGGAACATGAATGAAATGGCACAAGAAATGTATAGATATTAGGTGAGAATTTCACTGCCCAGGATGGGCTCTACGCCCATTAATTGTTGTAAAGACTGCTGAAACCCGCCTAAACATAAAGACTATTGACTGAGCCAGAACTATATGGTGACTCTTTTTTATTATTATTATTAAAGACAACACATGTTTTAGCTACAAGACACAGAGAAATCAGACTAAAAATACCTATGCTCAACATATCAGGGAAGATGTGCTCCCCAATACCCATAAGCAGAGGCAAGAACTGTGCCTGATAATTGGCCTCTAACCTCTACATACATGCCATGGTATATGAACAACACACACACACACACACACACACACACACACACACACACACACACACACTTTTCTGACATGCTGCTAGTGTAACACATGAATTACACAAGACAAACAGGGCTGCTAAAGGCAAGCATCCACTAACGACAGCATGACATTTTCTGGCACTATGATAGAAGCCAGCCAGTGTGAAGAAAGGTTTTAGGTCAACTATTCCAGGTGCAACCAACTACTGTCAGATTATATCTAATGCTCAGTCAACGGAAGGGAACTCATGATTAGTACTATAATATAAAAACCTGTGTTGTAGAGGTCATTGACACCAGATGGAAAGTACCTGCTATTCTGTTATCTAGACCTGATGATACACCTGCTAAATTGTTTTCTAACTGTAAGAGCTTATTCACATAGATTACTGTTGCTGTTAGCCACTGTTGGTAATGGAAGAATCTTTAAAAACACCATTCACTACAATTTCTTGTAAGTGTGTGCATGCGTGTGTGTTGGTACACACATGGAATGCATTCATGTAAAGATCAGAAGTTATCTTGAAGGTATCAGTTCTCTCCTTCCCCATGTGGTTACTGAGGAGTAAATTCTGATAACCAGATTTGGTGGTAATTTCTTTAACCTTCTGAGCCATCTTGCTGGCCCAGGGACACACTTTTTCCGAAATGAATAAGGCACTGCCGAGACTCATAGATTATCAAGTTCCTGAAAATAAGTGACATGCTGTGGCATAGTATCCTAGAATTCAGCCACAAACACAGTAAAGTTTTCAAACATCTATACCACAATCCAAAAGTGTCAGGAAATATTGCAGAAAAGGGAATGGGCGAAAATGTGTAAACCAGAAAAAGGTTTTGAGTGTTGGGTAGTTATTTCTTCTGAATTGAAGCATTCATTTTGGAGGTATGAGGAGGTCTCACATGACTCAGGAAGTAAATAAAACATACAAACTGCAACAGTTAAACAGTATTAAAAAAGACATAGGAAGTTTCTGAATGTAAGGAGTTCAAAGAGCCATCTTAAACTTCTAAGTGGAATCATTTTCTGAGAAGAAGAGAATCTGATTGGTCAAGTTGACAGTTTGCTAAATAAGAAGCTCCAATAATCCAAGGCAGATGCTTCACCTACCAAAAGCCCAGCCCAGCATCGGTGCTAATTCACGGAGCTGGTGGCAGCTCAGCTAATCACGACATTTCTTTTTTTTTTTTTGTCTTATTTATTTATTTATTTATTTATTTATTTATTTATTTGTTTATTTAATTTATTTATTTTCCCCCCTCCCATCCCCACCCCCACCTTCCCCACAGCCCCTCCCCTCCATTCCCATGTCCTCCAGGACCAAGGCACCCCTGGGGATTCATTTAAACCTGGTGGATTCAGTAGAGGCAGGTCCTGTACCCTCCTTCCAGGCTGAGCATGTGTCCCTGTGTAAGCCCAAGGTTCCAAACAGCCAGTTCATGCAGTAAGGGCAGGTCCTGGTCCCACAGACTGGGTGCCTCCCAAATAGATCAAGCTATTCTATTGTCTCACTTATCCAGAGGGCCTGATCCAGCTGGGGGCTCCACAGCCTTTGGTTCATAATTCATGTGCTTCCATTTGTTTGGCTATTTGTCCCTGTGCTTTTTGCAATCTTGGATTCAACAATTCACGCTCTTGCAGTCCCTCCTCTTTCTCGGCAGTTGGACACCTGGAGCTCCACCTGGGGCCTGGCTGAGGATCTCTGCATCCACCTCCATCAGTTATTGGATGAGAGTTCCAGCACAACTGTTAGGGTGTTTAGTCATCTGATCACCAGATTAGGTCAGATCAGGCTTTCTCTTGACCATTGCCAGCAGTCTACAGAGGATATATCATTGTGGATTTCTGGGGACCTCTCGAGCACTCTGCCTATTCCTGTTCTCATGTGGTCATCATTTATCATGGTCTGTTGTTCCTTGTTCTCCCTTTCTGTTCTTGATCCAGCTGGGGATCTCCTGCTCCCCTAAGCTTTCTTTTCCTTGTGATGGCACATGCCGGTAGGATTTGCTGAAGGAGGCAGAGGCAGGAGGAACACGAGATTTCTTGACTGAGCACAATTGTGTGTGTGTGTGTGTGTGTGTGTGTGTGTGTGTGTGTGTGTGTGTGTGTATGCCTGCATGAATGTGTGTACACCACATGTAGGGAAGAGGCTAGAAGAAGGCACAGGTAATATGGAACCAGAGTTACATAATATGCAAATGTGTGTGTCTTCAGCAACTACAGCCGTGACCACAGTCTTTATCACTCTGATATTTAGTGTGCCTAAAGTTTGTTTCAGTCACATTTTTGAAAGCATGTTCAATAGAATGTAAAACTGAATTATTAACATCATTAAGGTTTAGAACTCTGTATGTCATGCATGGAAAACATATTTTTTCCATACACTGGAAGCACATGAGTGTTAAAGTTTAAGAAACAAAACAAACAGACCTTGACTACATAATCATGACTTTTCAGGGAAGTAGGTATAAAAAGCAAGTACTCAGATCAATTTATATTATGTCAATGATCATATATTCTATGACTAAAATCAAGTCCTTTTTCTACAAATGGAATTGTGAAGGTTTTGAATAAATCTATAGAGGATTACAAAAGGCCCAATGTTGTGAGAAAAAAATTAAGATTTGTCAAAACAATGAATGAGTTATGTCTACCTCTTGGAAAACAAAATTTTATTTTATTTTCTGTACCTTCCTGTACTTTCATATCTTATGACCAAAACATGTGGTAAAACAATATTTAATATTAAGATTTGTTGTATTTATAATTTCTTCTATCTAAGAGAAGCTCCAACAATCTTCTTATTCTGTTTCTTTATTAACTGAATTCATCATAAGCAAACAGAATTTTGTTACGCTACAGTAAAAGATCTCAATAATCAGTTTTTCAGTGAACAAATTAAGGAAGAACATTTTAGCAGAATACAGAAACAAACAAACAAAAATACATGGTGTTGATTCTGAGTGTGCTCAAGGAACAGAAGGAAAGCCAGTAGCTAATGTCAACAAGTAGACACATATAGGTGCAATAAGCTACTATAGAAACTCCGGGTCAACCTACCTTTAGATCTTAATCAAAGACTATGAATCGTTCCAGGGTGAGTTGCAACACCATCTGAGGACTTAGGAGATTCCTTTTACAGCAGCATTAGATATCCATTAGTGAAGCAGAAAACCAAATGTTTAGACTAATGTTACATTGCTTTCATTGGATTGTGGGAAACAGAGAAGGAGGTAGTGACAAATGAGGCTTTTATATACATATTTTTAATCATTACATTTATTTATTGTATATTGTGTATGTATGCATATGGGCATGCATGTAAAAGGGTATATATGTGAACTTGGTTCTCTCATTTCAGGATGCTGTGTTGGAGATTGAATTCAGAACATTAAGCTTATTTTCAAATGTCTTTACCCACTGAACTCTTTGATGGCTCTCCATATATATTTTGAAGATATACTATGCTATAAATGTTGATGAATTTAAAAGAAGAAAGGTAAATTATAATTCAATCTACTTTGTAGCTTAATGCGAGCAAATGGGAATAAGAATTTCTCATTTCTGACCTCTGAGGTCAGAAAACAGAATGAATGGAAAAGTTGGAAGTTTTAGACATATTAGGAATCTAAGAGATGAGCAAGTAATGAGGTATTTAAGGGGTTTTGACTACAGTATTGTCCTTAGATACAATGTCAGAGATGAAGATGTAAAGGCAAAATAATCCTGGACACAATAATATTTAAATGTAAAGGATTTGGTGTTATCTCTTCAAAAGTTGTAGGGACAAATGTTGGAGGCACTGAAATTCCAATGTCAGACACCTGCCAATCCATCCAAACCACAAACGTGAGGGACCTGCCAAGTGGGAGACACAGAAGAACCAAGAAGCAAGCAGGGAAATCAGATGCTGTTCAAATTGATGCAATGAGTCAAAGAAGACTCATGAGCTGTTAGATGAAAAATTAGGAAAAAATAAGTAGAACGAGTCAATTAACAATTAAACTTGACAATAGTTAATAGATGTCAGTGAAGATGTTTCACTGGACAGAGGAAATAAAATTTATACAATTGAAGAGGAAATACAAACAACGGGAGTTTAAATCAGCATTATAATTACTTGTTGTCCAAGAAAGTCCTAGAGACAGTACAATTAGTCTTTTAACTGATGTCTCATTAGAAGCATTCTCCAGGTAGTGATAATCTCATTTTATAAAGAATCTCCCATGATTCATATCTAAATCACAACTCTTGAAATCCAGGCTTGAGAATCTATGTTGCATTTTATGAAGAACAACAATATAAAGTATCTATTGGTTGACAGAGAATGTTTGTCACCAGATTGGATGACTGGATTAGACATGTGGAAAATAAGAGCAACAGAGAAGGGACATTCAGAAGTCAAGTCTGTGAGTAGTTCAGAGCACCAACTTGGGTCCTGTAAGCAGGTAGAGCGACTCATCATGCAGAAGGCACCACAGTTGCCAGAGAGAAGGAAACACCAGAGATGCAAGGACCAAGTTGTCTACTAACGTCCATGAAGAGCTGGGAATCTTTTCTTCTGTCTGAAATGTGAAACAAAGTCATTAGCAGAATGTGAGGAAAGCAGTAGTATATAAATGAAGACATGAGTAACTTTTTCAGGATATTAAAAGAAGTAATGGACAATATTAGAAAAAACAGGCTAAGATGAATGGGATATTGGTATAGAGCCTTTTAAATTAGTGCAGGTAGACTGAAATAGTATCAGAAAGTCTCTCTGTGTGGCTTATCTGAAAACAGGTTAATAAGAATGATTAATTTAGCAGACTGAGAATCTTGCAGACTCTGATTTTTACATTTCAGTACATAGTGATAAGAATTTTAGGGCATATGAATAATGTTAGAAATGAAACACCATGTAATTTATAAATTATATAAATGGGGAAATGCATTTAAGGGAGTCTTAAATTGGAGAAAATACAATAAATACAAAGTACATTTTAATAGGCAAGTAACTTACATGAAACCATCATAACTTGTAATTCTATAAGGAAGGAGGTGAAAAGACGGGGAAGGCTGCAGCCCTGCTGTGAAATGCTTGAGGAGTGGAGTGTGGTTGCTTTCATCATTGTGGTGCTTTGATATAGAGAGGATATATATGTCATAATGAATGACCAGGCATTTTAAAAGAGGTGTTCTTAATATAAATAACAAGTCTTCATATGTAAAAGATTATTATTTTTACCTCAAGACAACAAATAAATCATATCCAGGTGCAATGTTCCAGAAATAACAGAAATAATTCAAATTAAGATACTTAAATTACAATCCTATTAAAATCATCTAAGTAATTTTTTATTGTAATAGGATTCACAGCAGGGCTTCTATAAAACAAATCACCTCTGCTAACCTAATAGGTGTATACGTCCACACAAAACTGACAGGGAAAAGCTGTATTTCTTTACACTCTATTATTATTTCCACAAATTCTTTCAGTCAGTCCTCTAATGAAGCATCAAAAATTTTCAAAGCAGTTCCAAGTGAAATAATGTCATGCAGCAGGTTGGGCACTTTATTCATGTAGATTCATTTTAGCCCACTTCCTTGGAAAAATGCAGCTATTATACTCAAAGCATAGGCAATACAAAGACATGACCAAGTATGGTAGTACTTTGTCTTTTGTCTCTACAGGGAGATAAAGAAATGGTTGCTAGGAGCTCTGTGGAGGTCTCCAAGAGGAAGCCAGCCAGCACAAGGAAACTGAAGAAAGCCAGCAGTTTCTCCACCCAAGCTTTATTATTACTTTTAGAGTTTCCAAAGGGGCAGAATTGCTCCAAAGTAAAGGAGACACTTTTTTGTAAGCTCTCAGTTTTAATTTTATGATAAAAATAAATGTGTGAAATATTGATTTTTATACATTTCAGATAAAAGACTATGTAAAACTATCAATTATAAATATGTCTTAACAATTTTATTATTGGCTCACTTACTAGGTTTTTGAGTTGTAACTATGCACAATATGAAATATTTGTAGTTAAAAAATATTAACTGTTAAATTAATATGAAAATTTACAACAGTCTGCTTTTCTACTCATAATGACAGGATTTTACTAGAATGGCAAGAAAGAACCAGTATGTTGCTTTGCTGTTGGGATCCAGGACTCAGTAACTAGTGCAACTCTTAAAAATTCACTTGTATTTAATGGAGAGAATTGTTTCCTCAGGAGGAGAAAAGCTATGGGCACCATCAAAACTGATGAAGGTTTGCCTCAAATTCCAAGATTCACATGTGGAAATGATACATTTCTTCCTAGAGCAACAGAAAATCAAAGAAGAGAGTTTTCAAAAATCTTGTGGTGAACACACGTCTGTTGATTGCTTATTTTGGAAGACATTTTACATTTGAACTTATATATTTTTCTTTTCAGTCTCTTACTTTACAGATGATTGCTATAGGGATTGGGGCTTGGATATACACATATTGTAAACATGTAGTTTCTATGATCTTACCATCAGAGAGATGCAAAACACTAAGCAGAAAACTGCTGTAGAGTTCAGTGAGTCCTGCTATGTGGAGAGTTATAAAATGTTTCAAGCAATGTTTAGAAATACCACCCAATACATGAAATGTCTGAAAATCTTTCTGAAAAATAGTTTTCTGAAGTCAGACAAGAATAATCCCTAGAAATCCCCTCAATGTGAAGAAAAGACTCTAGACAATTCAAAGGAAATTGAAGAATCAATGTAGAAACAAGGGGATTGAAAAGTTGGCATCTAGTACACACAGGAAAATCAGAAAGATTGTAAGTTATTTGAAAACAGTCTATACTGAAGTGTACCTTCAGCTATTGGATAGCATTACTTATACAATTTCATGAAATTAGCAAAAGTTTAGCATTTAATAATTAAATTTCAAAAAGTGTAAAACCTACCAACCTAGGCAAACATAATAGCTGATTTTATTAACAATTTAGAGTGAGGCTGTAACAATTCTAATTTTTAAATTTCTCTCAATGTGAAAATATCAGCAACATTGCAAGTACCTAAAATATTTTTCATATATTATGTAATTTCTGATAATTTGAAACCTGCGAAGTAGAAGATAATAAAAAGACACAGATGATTTCACTTTCTAATACTAACAAATGAAATTATACCTTACTCTGCCTTTACTATGATTTATCTGTCAAGATGTGATACAGTATAGCCTATAGTAGTAGGCAAGCATAGATGCTCATTTTGGATCATACATCTTCTCCAGAAGGAATACTTGCAGCAAATTAGTGACAGATAATGAATGAGTGCTCTTAAGAAATCTAAAATACTTGGAGAATATTCAGTTTTTCAGTCATCCCGCCAAGTTAAACTAATATAACACACAAGCTATGAAGACATTGAATGTCCTCATGCCCTCTTGTATTTATTCTCTTTTAACACATACTTTTGGGAATATCTGAAGTTCAAGCATGTTTTCAGATACATACAGCATCTTACTGATATAGTTACTATATTGGGACAACTTAATTTACTCATTATCCCACATGTCTTTACTTATTAGTCTAACCTTACTGCATATATCACAGCTCTGTTGCATTATATTTAGAAGAAAAAGAAATTGTGAAGACAGAACTCTGAGATGTTTTTACTTTGGGCTGTTTCCTATTGTGTTGGATTTGTGTGTTTCTGAGGAATGAACATAGACCCTCTACATATTAGGTAAGCCACTGACACCAAGGTATATATCTCTGTTGAAGAAATACTCATAAAAGTAGCAAGGTAATGACACAGGAATATAAATTAGGTGGAATAGATGAGACCATTCATTTTGACTATTGGAAATCCCTAATGGAAAAACAAACAACTTCAAATATTGAATTCCCAGGTATTTTTCATCCATAAGTCATTAGAAACATGAAGAATCACAAACACATACTTACACACATAAAAGAGTTGGTAATTTCAGTCACTATAATCTATCTCCAATTGATAAATACTTTCAATGGAAATATTAGCTTTCCTCAATAGAGTCTCACTGAGTATACAAACCACACTTAAGGACAGGCCTCAAAAATATTAAAAAAAATATTTGTTTCATGGAATTATCCATAAAATAATAAGAAAAGAATTAATATTTATATCACATGTGGCACTTCTCAACACTAACTGAATTGAGAAATTGAGCAAAACTGAGGCAGAAGAATAGCTACCAACCATGAGCAAGCCTAGCCTATATTGCCAGTTTTAGGCAATTGCAAACTACAAAAGGATGCACTGGCTTAGACAGATGTTGTTAAGGGCGACCAGACCCTGTATTTCACAAGAGTAGCCCAGTAAAGCAGATCCCGTTGTTGGCATGGGTAAGCAGGCCCTGAGGGGAGTAAGCATGAGAGACCTGGCCCCACTATTCTTTCAGGTGGAGGCATGGATGATGAAGAGATGCCCCACTCCTTGTCTCTTCCTTACCATCTGTGCAGGTGGGAGAGTAGCTTCCAGAGCATGAGCGTGGGAGAAATGGCTGGCCCTGCCTCTCACCCACTGCAGCACTTAGGTGAGCAGATCCTGAACCTCACCTGGGCAACAGAGTAGAGCTGAACCTGGTGGTATAGGTGTGGCTGAGTCAGCCCCTGGATCATGAGAGGTGGAGACTGGGCCTGCATGTTGTTGCTTACTCCATAGGGTGAGCTAGCTAGGGCTGTGAGAATGTGCTTTGATGGTGAGGATGAGGGAGAGCTGCTAGGCTGATCAACCCAGTTTCCACTCAGGCCCAGAATCAGGGCTTTGAGTTGGCCCACCCCAACATCCAACCCATGAAAGGGCAGGTCCTGCAGATCAAAAGCTGCAGGATCTCCATGACACAGGGCAACAGTAGGATGTCTTTTAAATTTTATTTTGTTTTGATTTTAAGAGGAGGTTGAAGGGGCAGAAGGCAGATGTAGAGGTATGGGAAGATGAATCAGATTGGGATGAATGATGTGAAATCCACAAAGAATCAATAAAAAGTAAAAAAGGAAGAGAGAGAGAAATATAAATATTGATAGAAGTTACTAAATCTCATAAATTCACCCAAAATTTTTAGTGTGGTTATTATGTGCCAAACATATCTATACATTACTGTATTTATTAACTTATTTAAATTTCAAATATTATCTATGAAATAGTCAGTTATTCTTAAACCCATGATTTGGAAGTACTGAAATTAAATAATAGCACAAAGTCAGGAAAATGGAATTGGATATTAAATCTATGTTTCTTGGGCCACGGAAATGATGTGGAGCATACATATGTTATACATATAATGTAAATAATCCTAAATAAATAAGTGGATAATAGGTTAATGTAGAACATTATATATGGTTCTTACTATTCTTCTTTCTCTTTATCAATGCATAAGCTAAATAACCACATAAGAGACATAAACTTATCTTTTACCTTAAACTGCATTTGAGGACTCAATTCTTCAATAAGATTAATTGACAAAAATTAAAAAATAATTCTTCATCTTATTAAGAACTCGATGTCACTGAAGGCATTTTTAAAAATGTAAGGAAACCAGGATGGAACTGTAATAAAGCCATCAAAAACTGTCAACATCTCAAAGAGACACCTAACTGAATCCATTTCTAATAAATCCCCCTCCTGAGGCAGCACCATCAGAGGTGCTTATAAATAAAAGATGTTCTAGAACAAGACTTCTGGCAATAGCTAATTGAAAAAGAAATTACTCGGGGCCATATCATGATGTACAAACAGAAACAAGATACTTGGATTGCCCTTTTAATAGCCAGTAAAATTCAACAAAGGCACAAAGCCACTTACTCTGCTAGCCTCTAGGGTTCTTTCACTACATGTACAAGCTGGAGAAAAAAACAGACAGGCAAGGTTACATGATGAACTTGTATGCAGCCATAGACTTGAAGCTGTTTATATCCAAGCACTGGCATCTAGCCAGGCCCATAGTCACTCTGCTTGCCACGTTGAAGAGTAATAAATAAAATTCCCCCTAGCATGAAAACTTATTTAGAAACACATGAACCTGTGACTTTGCCTTACAATTAGCAAGTCTCCATTTTCCAGCTAAGAAGATTTTAAGCGAGGTTCAATATTCAATAGACATGCTGATGCATCTTTCTGTGAAAAAGCATTAGGGACAAGTTACTTCTTATTTAAGGTGAATTACCTGAAAATATACACAAATTGATATTTATAACAGAACCCTCAAAAATTAGTGAGTTAATGGAGTAAAGGGATAGCTCAGCAATTTGAAGTTTGTGTTTCTCTTACAGAAGACCCAGATTTGATTCCCATCAACCACATGGTGGCTCACAACCACCTGTAACCCCAATTTCATATTATTTGATACCTTCTTCTTGCCTTAAGGGTCATCAGTGTGCATATAGTATGCATACATATATGAAGGCAAAATACATATATACAGTAATTATATATACATAAGTATAAAATAAAATAATTTTAATGTATTAATAAAGGTACAATTTACAAATGGAAATATGTGTAAAGATTCAAATGACATCAGGTAGTGTTTCACAGTGATATTTGTATGAACTATGTGTAGCAGACTTCTAACAATTGTCTCAAGGTAGGTGATCTGTCTGACTGAATCATGTATTATTGGTAAAAAATTTAAAGTGTGTGGAAGAGAAATAATTGTTTAAACTCCCTAGTTGTGCCACACTACATTTGTTCAAACTACCTCTGTGTCAGATATAGGGCCTTAACTACCTAACACATTTGCACTGATATACATATGGGCTTGGGCATATTCATGTGGAGGTCAGAGGACAATAAATGGATGGGCTCTATCTTCAACCTCTGAGGGCCCAAGGGAGTGAACTCAAGTTGTAGGCTTGGTAGCCACTGAGACATATCACCAATTCTTCATGCCCCCTTTTAACCTCAGGTCCTATTACTTTTTTTTCTGAACCTCTCTAGAGTTGCTGCTTTAACTGGCACTGTTCACACTTTTGAAATATATTTTCTAAAACTCTCACTTCCACTCCTGTTCTTTTCACTGCTGGAAACTGTAGTATTCCTATAGACCATATGAATATAAGTCACTGTCATCAGTTTAATAAAGAAGCTGACTAGCCAATAGCTGAGCAGAATAAGGTTAGGTGGGTGATCCAAACAGAAAATGCTGGGAAAGCGAAGGGCAGAGTCTGTAGTCACAGAGGCAGAATGAATCAAACTGGGCATGCCATACTGAGAAAAGGTACCCAGCTACATGGCAAAGCATATATAAGAAATACTGGTTAATTTAAATGTGAGAGTTGTGTGGTGGGTATTGTGTTCCCTGAAATATTGTGTGTTCCCAGAAATAAACATATCTGGGGTCAGAGAACAGACAGCCACTAGAACAAAGGCAAAAATGGTGGCTAGAAAATGGGAAGAGTAAGCCATAACACAAGTTGGGCGGTGGTGGTGCACACCTTTAATCCCAGCACTTGGGAGGCAGAACTAGCTGGATCTCTGAGTTCAAGGCCACTTTAAAAACAGCTAAGCATGGTGACCCACACCTTTAATCCCAGAAACCCAACCTTTAATCCCAGGGAGTAGGGGCAGAAAGAGAAAGGTAGATAAGGCGTGAGGACCAGGAACTAGAGGAGTAAAGCATGTAGTTAGTTAAGCATTTGGTTAGTTAAGCATTTGGCTGGAGAAGCATTCAGGCTTTGGAGCAACACAGTTCATTCTGGATGAGGTTTCCAGTCTGAGAAAACAAGACCAGCTGAGGAACTGGTGAGGTGAGGTAACTGTGGCTTGTTCTGCTTCTCTGATTGTCCAGCATTCACCCCAATAACTGGCCTCAGGTTTGATTTTATTAATAAGACCTGTAAGATTCCTGCTTCAGAGTTGACTAATAACAAGCCTGAGCTATTGACTGATCATTTGTAATTAGTGTACAATCTCCCTGTTGGTTATTTGGGATCTGGTGGGTGGGAAAGAAAAGTCCACCTACAGGAAGATGTAAACAAAACCAATACTGGCACTTTATACAACTCAGTGAACAGTTCAAATCTCCATTTAATTTTCCTGTCAACAGCATAACATCTGAGGTGTTTGCTGTGCCCTCTTTGTGGCATATCCTTTTTTCTGGCTTCTCAACATCACTGTCCTTCCACTGAACTGTCCTTCACGGTGTCCTGCATACCAGGGTTTTGCTCCTAATTTCTCTCCTCTACTGTAATTGTTGTAATTCCTCATTACATTGTACATTCAATTATTTTTCTACTCTGTAATTCTTCTTCACTGACCAGCTCCAGGTTAATTAATGTGTATGATGATTATGCAAACAAAATAAAAGCATCTTGTTATATAATTACTACTGTTCCTTTCATGAGCAGGGGTCCTCCTTTGAATACATTCGTTGTAATATCTTTCTTAAATATTTGTTTGCTAAGTATAATTTTACATTAATAATTATAGTTATATATGTTTAGAAAAAGTTTCTTTCACTGCATGCAGCATGGCAAAGATACATGCTTTGAATTACCTACAGATGCCAATAGTTTTTACTCTCAAATGAAGTATCAGTTCAGAGTAGGTTTAGATTTAAGCTGATCATTTTAGTGATTACTCATTACTGAATGATTACTAACAATTACTAATTATTTTAATCTTAAATTTAAAAAGACATGCCTATGAAATTAAATGCACATTACCATTCTCCATGTTTCTCTAAATGTTCAAAGCTCTGCTACAACTTTCTGCTGGTTCAAACTAGATAAAACTGAGAAAATTTTTGTGGAGAGATATTCTTGTTAATTAAAAATAATTTTTTTTGCATTTTTTGTTTGTTTTTTGTTTTTTTGCCAGAGCTGAGGACCGAACCCAGGGCCTTGCGCTTGCTAGGCAAACGCTCCACCACTGAGCTAAATCCCCAACCCCTAAAAATAATTTTTGAATACAAAATATTAAATAAAAATAAAATTCTGTAATAATTACATATTATAAAACTAACTAATTAAAATCTTCATATCTGTGGACAAAATAGCTATATATTATAAAAATTAATAAAAGTAACTTCAGAGGACTGGAGAGGTGATAGTTTCAGAGTGAAGTTTGAACTTTCCGTTAAGATGGTTGAGAAGAGCAATAGTGTGAATAATTTTACTAAGTTAATTATTGGTACACAAACTGAAATATTACTGTGTTTAGATGTTTTCTAGGTACTAGAAATAGAATTGTGAACAAAAGAGATAATAGTCTTCTCCTCCACTCGATTTCACTCTGAGGTGGGAAAACAGAAACAGATACATGTTTTAAATATCTGTTATTGATATAACCTGTACTATAATGTGTAGTTTGTTAAATGAAAAGAAATGAAGTAGAACAACAATAAAAAAAAAAATCGACGGTTCCAGTGGTGGAGCAGTGTTCATCTTTAAACAATGAACTAAGAAAATGTCCAACTGTGCAGAGCAAGTGTTGAGACTTTAGAGAAGAGAAAGATGTAGCAGGAATGACATCACAAAGGAAAGAATCCCGGAATATTAAGTTCCATGGAGGACTTTTAAAGTGATATAGATACTTCCAGAAGAAGGGGTTTGGCAGAATGATATGCTCTTACTTATCTTTAAAATCAACTGATTGAGTCCCCTGCTGTTTGTGGTAAAGATAAGGCATAGTGAGGACCAGAGAGAAGGCCAGTGAGATCACCAAGACAGTAACAGTGAAACATACAAGATTACTCAGATTTTAATTATATTTACTTTTTTTAGAGAAAGTTTGATTTTTTTAAGGGACTAATTTTGAATGTATGAGAGAAGAGCTGTCAATTAAAAAATACTGCAGGTATTTTATTTTGGCTGAAATGAAGGATAGTCTGATAATGTGGGAGTGATATGGGAGAAGAACTGGACATTATTATGGAGCATGTGAAGTCAGACACTTACCAAGAGAAGACGCTGCAAAGCTCAGGATGCTCAGCAAATATTTTTATACTATGAAGCTCACATAACTTACAAAACTTAAGTCTTTGAAAGTTACAATACACAAGAGGCAGTTTCCCAAAGTTACATTCCCAAATGTTAAACAAATTGCTCCAGAAGAGAAGCAGTTTTCAGTGGAAATGCCTCTACGGTGGGCAGGGGCCTCCCTGGATGTAACTTTTGTGACTCATCACTCATGATAGGGTGGGCTTCTCAGTAATGCCACTGTTCTTGAAGTACCTATGCATCTGTGAGTAAACCCTCCCCCATGCTCCTGTAAGTATCATCAATAAAGTCGTGGGTTTACCAGTCTAGATGAGGATGCAGTTTTCTTTGATATGTCTGGAGTAAATAGACAACTGATCATTTCTTCTAAAGGAGATTCATGGAGCTCATCTTGTCAGGTTCACACCACATTGAATTAAGTGAATGTGGAACATTTTAAATTTTGTGTTAAACTACAGAATCTTGTGAACATATTTACTTCATTATCAGGAGGTAAGAAAGTATAAGTGTTTCAAAAATTGCGGCTGAGATAGAAGATGGTTCTTAAAAATATTTTCTAATAATAAAATGGTGCCATAGGAGGTGCGTGGTAACATATTTCTTAAAGAGAAGGACTTCCTACTTTACTTTATTTCATTTTGTTTGCATGCATGCTTATATCTGTGTGTACAGGTTCATATGTATATATTTTGTTTGCTTATAGGGAAGTCATAGAACAGCTGTAGATGTATTTTTAGAGGTGTCATTCACTAAGTTTATTGAAAAAGGGTCTTTCCTAATTAGAGTTGCTATTGATTTGATGAAACACCATGACTAAAGCAGCTTGTAGAGGAAAGTGTTTATTTCACTGACAGTTCTATGTAATAGTTCATTATGAAAAGCATCAAGGGCAAGAACTCAATCAAGAAGCAGGAACTGATGGAAAGGCCATGAACCTGGAGTCCATGTAGTAGTGCTGCTTAGTGGTTTGCTCCTCATGGTTTGTTTGCCTGCTTGATTACAGAATCCAAGACTACTAGCAGAGGGATGATACCAACCACAGTGGGCTGATCTCTCCGTTATCAATCACCAGTTAAGAAAATGCCCTACAGGCTTACCTATAGGCTGACATTATGGAAGCATTTATTTAATTGAGGCTCCCTCCTCTCAGATGACTTCAGTTTTGTTAAGTTTACATAAAACTAACTAGCACAGGATCTCTCATTGACCTGGGACATCACCAAATATGCCAAGTTGGCTATGCAGTGAACATCCAGGATCTGTCTCTCTGTCTCCTCAGTACTGGGATTACAAGTGTGATAGGACACTCAGCTTTTTTTGTTTGTTTTTACTAAGCTGTTTTTAAATTGTTTGATTGTTTCATATACATATATGTAATTTTTTGTTCTCACCCCAGTTCACCCTATTCATCTCTCTCTCTCTCTCTCTCTCTCTCTCTCTCTCTCTCTCTCTCTCTCACTAAGGTTTAAATCCTTCCAACAAGATTTCCTCACACTTCATTCATGATTTGTTTGACTCACCTAGTTTAGTTAGTTTCTTATAAGAGCATGAATGGAAAACTGAGCCAGAGTAACATCAATTGCTAACTAAACCTTATCACCTTGCTCAACAAATATTGGATGTTGCTAGTCTCTGAGGGCCAGTTAGGGCCTTATGGAACCATCCATAATCCATGACAAAATGTTGAGAGCCCCAATGTTGTGCAATTCTTCTGGAAATAATTACATACAGTGAGTCTATGAGTTCAGCAGCTTCTGAGTCCAGATGTCTGTTGCTTCCTATCACTCACTCTGTGTTTTGGTGCTTGTGTTCTTTCCATGCCCTGTTCCATGAAGCCCTTGAGCTTTCCAGAGGTTCACAAAATCTTCCTATTCTGAGCTGCATGCTCCATTTTCATTCATTGTTAGGCCTTTGATGACTCATTTTTTTGTTTGTTTTTAATTAATCACCATCTGTTGCAGTTAAAAAGTTCTATGATAGAATCTAGGGAAATCACTAATCTGTGTGTATAATTGTATTTAGAGTATGATTTTATAATATTACCATTGAGCAGAAAATTGGAATAGGTTTCCCCCAACAACCTGTGACCAAGCCAGCCATGCATTGTTGACTAAGTTGAGAGAGGGAGGTATGAGTTCTCTCCTGGAGTGGAACCCCAATCCAATCACAAAGTGGCTGGTTACCCCCATTATCCTCTTAACCAGTCATGTCACTATTACACTAGAGGATCCACCTCGTCTGACAGGTAATTATTATTGCTCACAGGATTCACATCTGGGCAAGACAGTTATTAACTTTTCTTCCCACAGATGGCATGACACTTTCTCTCACTGGAAATGCCAGCTAATATGGAAGAAGCTTTCAGCTCAGCACCCTATTGATTCCTTCATAGTCTGTGACCAAACTGAGTGCTTCAGCAGGATAAAGCCTTGCCATCACTGAAAATAAAAGAACTTTAGAAAACCAAACAATCCTGAGAGTGGAATAAATAGTCTTCTGCAGGGAAGAGTTCCCAAATGGATTATTTAATACCAAGATAATTCACAAATTTTGAAAGAGACGAGTTGTTTATAATTTTATGTTCTTTGTATTTTTGAATAGGCATAAACTTCCTTTCTGAGATTAGGTAATTAAAATTTTTGTTGCTGTTATTTTAAAATTCAGGTCAATTTACTACTTGTCCTGGAGGTGTTTGCAGCATTCAGGAGAGAGATTGTATTGGGACTGAATTAATGCTTTCTTCTTGGATATTGTTTTTCAGAACTCTAAGCTTTATCCTCCCATCATTTACTGTGGGTTGAGTACTGTTTGCAACCCTACTTACTTTTCAGCAAAGCAGCCACTATTAAAACATAATGTGAATTGACTACAGAATACTCTTATTTTCCTTTACCACCAATTCTTTAGGGGACAATAATAGTATTGTATATATTAGTAGGTTGTTAATTGTATATATGAGTGCACATTCATAAGAAGAAAGAAATCATGGTGGGATTAGTGGTTAACAGTAGATTGCTAAACATGAAATAGAGGAAAGAGGCATTCATAGAAAGGAGGAATGGAAGAAGAAAAGACAAAAAGTTGTGGAGTATCACAAAAGGTGCTGGTTTAAATTTATTTTTTTATAATTTTAAGGTAAATACATTAACAGCAGAGCTATGTCTTTATACCTATTTCTTTTGTTTTTATTTCTTTTTAAGGCCCAGCATAAAATTATTAGTTCAAATGTCATATTTCAGTTGAATTTGATGAAGAAAATTTAAGTAGAAATGAGCCTCTTGAAATCACTTCAGTGGCTTAGACATTGATAGTCACAGACCTCTGTTGCCTTTAGTATTAGGCATAGCTCCTCATGAACCTCTAATCTTGTACACATCATCTGGCATTCATGAGGGAAAAGCACTTCATTAAAAATTAATGCTGGCTGAGTAGCTGGAGAGCAACTCAAGGGACAAAAGGTACTGGTGTTGCTGAGGGCCATTGAGTGCTAAGCTTTGCTAAGCTTCACTGGCTTTGTTGAGGGTATCAAGAATTACCTACAGACAGTGGGAAGTAGCAAGCACTGCCACATAATTTGTAGGTTTAGGGGTGTTAACATAAATTAACACAAATATATGATGAAACATTTTGTCTCAAAGTTGTATAAGAATTTTAATAAGAGGAACATTATCAACCCAAGAAGCCACACAGAACGCAATCTCTCTGCTTGTTTCTTCATTTTCCCTTAAGATGTACTCACTACTAAAACACTTTGTGTTGCTCCTTACCTCTGAATGGTTCCGTTTCACACAAATGCTTAATATTTACAGAATGATTTCAACACTTACTTCCATGTTAATCTCACTGTAATTAAATTTTGTCTGCATTTGTGGATTTATAACTCATTCATTTATATCATGAAAGATATGTTGAACATATTCTTATGTCAACTTTTGAAGGCACAGAGACAAATTCTGTGAATTGTTGTTATGTCCCACTATTGTATCAGTATCCTGATCAAAACACGAATGACTGAATGAATAAGCATCACATCTGATAATTACATTACAGAATTCATTTTTATTAGATAAGGGATTGTTTTTCTAACTTACTTAAGTAAAAAGTTGATAGGAACATTTTTATATAGGTTTTGCTTCATTAGCTGGTTAAAGAATTGTAGAACATCAACAACAACAAATCAGTACAAATTGGAAATGCTGCTTCTATGATTAAATGTCCTTTTGTTAAAGTAAATGAAAGTCCCAGAGCTTTTGAAGCCTTTATGAGTTGAAGGATTCTGTTAGTCAGAGATTGCAGCATGTCATATTCAGTTCTTTGGGATTTATAAATTTTATTCCCCAGCTTTCCCACTGCAGTGATGATTTCTTCCACTCTCCCATCTCTCTCTTCCCCTATCTCTTTCTCCATTGCTCTTTGTGTACACATATCAGAATGGAAAGATACATCATTAAATATTAGATATGTCACTAAAGTATGAGAATTAAGAACAATCCCAAATGTGTAGAAATGTAAGCATTACTGCAGTCCTTGATGGAATTATTAAGAGGTAAGAAATAGATACACTGATTTTTTAATGGGAAATTGAATAAAATATTCTTGGAAAATGTTTTTATTTCCAACAATTGCATGTATGTAAATCTACAAATACATTTAAATAATTTATATTGTTTGTCATATTTATCTTGAGATGAACTGTTATTTCCTTAAGTCCTGTCCAGTGAAATATCATTTCCTGAAACTTCAGAAATTCCTGGTATTTGTAGATTTAAAGTATCCATATGGGGCCATATTGGGGATGATCCATCTAGTATGGCTTTCATCATTATAGGAAATGTTCAGCACAGGTGTGCATGAAGAACAAAAGAAAGATAGTCTTTGTGAGCTAAAAAGCAAAAAAAAATCTGTGGGAAAAACTCACTGATATCATGATCTCAAACTTCCATGCTAAAAAGTGTGAAAAGGGAAATTTCTTATTTCAGCTCCCAGAAGTGGGCTGCTTTGTGATGCCAACCCGCACACACTAATAATGTGCACTCTGAAGATAGTGCTCACTTTGATGATTGTAGTCAATAAGAGCAGGGAAAATTAGTAATGTATTTGTCTGCATTGTCTGAATGATGCACCAAAAGTTATATATTGTCTTACTTGATGTGGGAAAATATTTAGTAAAATTTATACACTGAGTGTTAAAAGAGAAAGTCCCTTAACCTAACCACAGCAGCAACCAAACAACACAAATGGCCATGTACCTCAAGTTTCAATGGTGAAAAATCATAGTATTTCTTTTAAACATCAATGTCAGGCCATGTGTGGCACACATCTTTTACAAAAATATTTTAAATTGAGTCAATCAGGGTTTTTTTTTTTTTTTTTTTTTGGAGCTGAGGATCGAACCCAGGACCCTTGTGCTTGCCAGGCAAGTGCTCTACCACTGAGCTAAATTCCCAACCCAATATTTTAAATTGAAAATAAAATCTCCTAATGCTTTGCTAGAGCTTTAATTGTTGCTTATTTTTACTTTACAGGCCCTTTGGGTATATATTATGGTTTTTAGTTTTGTGTTTTTATTTGGGTACTCTGTGTGATATTGGAGTTTGAGTGTGTGTGTGTGTGTGTGTGTGTGTGTGTGTGTGTGTGTATAACTTTGTCTTTGCATCTACATATGTTTCTTCAGCTTTATTTTTTCAGATCCTTTTCTTTTGTTTGATTGTCTATTATGGTTTATTTGTTTTTATTTTATCTAATTTTATTCATTTATATTTTTTCAAATGCCCATTTGTATCCTAGTGAGACATAGAATGAAAAGGCCAGGATTCTGGTGGGTGGAAAAATATGAAGGATCTAGGACAGGTTGGGTGAGAGTATACTAAATGACAATATGTTGAATTTAAGAAAATAATTTCAATAAAACAATCCACATTCAACATTATGCTAATTGTATACAAATATTTAGCCTTCCCATAGCAAATCCATGTACAATTATATGTAAGAAAAGTTTAGAGTGTTATCACAGCCTGATGAAACTAAATCTAAAGCTTACTTCATGTAGCTTTATATTCAAGCCATGAGTAATTTTGTATTTCTGTTATTGTTTTGAAAAAAAAAGGAAGTTATTATCATACAAAAATTCTGATGATGGTTTCCCCTCTCTCATAGCCTGCTAGATCTTTCCCCACCTCTCCTCCCTTCCAATTCCAGGCCCTTTTTTCTCAGTCCCTGAAGACAACAAACAGACAAGCCAAAGTAACAAACAAGCAAGGACAAATCACACAGATAAATGAATAAATAAATATACAAACAAAAATAAACTGGGAAAGACCATGATAGATTCACAAAAGTGTAGACACACACACTACACACAAGTAAAATCAAAATCTATAAAAACTAAAGATTAGAAGCCATATTTAAAAGCAAAATACCATTAATGGAAGAGAGAGAGAGAGAGAGAGAGAGAGAGAGAGAGAGAGAGAGAGAGAGAGAGAAAGGGAGGGGGGAGGGGAGGAGAAGGAGGGGAGGGGGGAGGGGAGGGGAGGGGAGGAGAGGAGAGGAAAGAAAAAGGAAAAAGGAAAGGAAAGGAAAAACAGGAAAGGAAAGGAAAGGAAAGGAAAGGAAAAACAGGAAAGGAAACAGGAAAGGAAAAAGTCTGGCTAAACACAGTAATGTGAAACATACAATCTCCAAAAATACCTTTGAGTTTGAATTTGTTTTCTTTTGGCCATCTGTTGCTGGCCATGGAGTCTGCTCTGAAGTGTGCTTTTTATACCTAATGCTACTCCCTTGTAGAAACACCAGCTCCCCTTTGTGAATGGTTGTTAATCTGGGATAGCTTCTTGGTTGGAGATTGGGGCTCTTGTCTACTTCTCCATTTCAGCACTATTTTGGATTTGAGCAGGAGCTATGTTCTAAGGTCTCTTACTCTTTGCACACTGTCCTGTCATGGGTCTCACTATTAGTTTCCTTCTACTGCAAGAGACATCCTCATTAAAGTTGGCTGAGTAAGACATTGCTCTATTAGTATAATAGAATGTCCCTAAGCTTTCCTTTAGGAGAAAAACAGCATTTGGTTTTTCCCTAGTAACATGGCCTATCAAATTTCAATGCTTGACTATGCAAGCAGTGTCAGGCTTGTGATCTATATCATGGAGTGAGCCTTACATCCAATCAGGAAGTGATTGATTATTCCCAGAATCTTTGTACCCATATTGCACTAGGTCACCATTCAGACAGGTCACCATTGCAGATGTGACTGTTTGTAGCTCCATTGATGTTTGCCTTTCTCCTCTGGTAACATGCAGACTACCTTCAAATCCTATGAGTACTGGTCAGTAGAAAAAAAGGCTTTAGGTAGTTACAGGCTTGACTTTCTGTGTTCAATGTGATATTTGGGTATTATTTTCAGAAATACAACCTTATAATCATATTGTGAAGAGCAACCAATAGCTTTGAAAATATTCTGACTTTTTTGGGAGTTTCCATTGTGCCACTTTAGTAGTCAACAACTCAATTATATGTAACCCATTCCTGGAACTTGGCAATTTACTTAGTGTAGAATGATATCTAGTTAGTGTCTCCAGTATTTGTTTTTTCTTTCTTTCTTTCTTTTTTTTTTTGGTGATTCAATTCAGATTTCTTTCATATGTGTATATATATATATTTTTAAAGTTTCTACTATAGTAGGTTTCCATATAAACTATAAACCCTCAAATAGCCCTTAGTGTTAGTTGTCTCTACTTTCCCACTGGCTTCTGTCTTCCACTCAATTTAATCGTTCCTTTCCATTATTACCCCTGTTTCTCTATAACTAGATATTCTATTTGCCCTTTCTATAGAGACCCTTTCCTTTGCCATAGTCCCTTACTCTATACTCTACCTCTGTCATTATTTAGATACATTCACATATAATAAAATACATATAAGTTTATTTCTCTAGTTCCATTTACTTACATGTAAATAATAATTTCACTTATTACAGCTAAATAATATTCCATTGTGTAAATGTACAACATTTTGCTGATCCATTGATGGACATCAGGAATAATTCCAATTTCTGGCTATCATGAACAGAATAGCAGTGAACATGATTAAGCAAGTGTCACTGCAGTAGGAAGAAGAGACCATTGGATATATATCCAAGAATGGAATAGCTGAGTCATGATCTATTCCCAGCCTCTTGAGGAACTGCCATGCTCATTTCTATAATGTTTTTAGGAGTTTGCACTTCCACTTGCAACTCTACATCATGCATCACAAGCTGTCATTTATTTTATTAATATTGACCATTCTGATTGCTATAAGATGAAATCTCAAAGTGATTTTTGATTGCATTTCCCTGATGACTATGGATTTTGAACATTTCTTAAGTGTTTCCAAGCCATTAATTTTTTTATCTTCTAATAACTCTGTTCAGTTCTATATCCCATTTATTAGGTTATTTGTTTCTTAATATTCAGGCTTTTATCTATTTTATATATTAACCCTGTATTGAATCTATAGTTGATAAAGATCTTTGTTCCACACTGTAGACTGCCATTCTGTCCAAATGATGATATCCTGCAGCATATAGAAGCTCTTAAATTTTATGAAGTCCCATTTACTGATTGTTGATCTTTGTGTCTGTGCTATCCATGTCCTGTTCAGAAAATCTTTTCCCTGTGCCAAAGAGTTTAAGACACCCCCACTTTTTCTTCTATCAGAATCAGGGTGTCTGGACTTATGTTGATGTCCTTGATCCATCTGGAGTTGAGTTTTGGGTGGCCCAGAAATACATGAGAGGTAGGCAGATTTCTGTGAGTTCAATGCCAGTAGTCCACATGGAGAGTTCCTAGACAGACAGGGCTATGCAGATAGAGAGACCCTGTCTCAAAATTAATAAATAAACTATTAAACTAAGAAATAAAGACCAGGAGCATGGAAAGAGAGACTATAGTCATGGTGTCAACTCTGCATTATACAGAATTATTCAGCTGGAACAATAGAATGAGGAAAGAAATAACACAGGATTGTAATTGTATTTTCAAGCAACTCCCATATGTTGTATCTCAGGGAATGCAAAGGAATCAGTTACACATTCATATTTGGAACCCATCTCATTTGTCTTTGATTCATACCACCACAGAATCATTCTGCAGCAAATAGAGTGGAACCTCTCTGTATAATGTTCACATAAGGACAAACTACCTTTTGAAAGACAATGATGTTCATTGAGGTTGGTTGGCAAAATAAGCTTCCTCTACACCTGTCTCAAACAGCAAGAAAATGTTTAACACATACCTAGAAAAGGTCATATATTTCCTTTGTAAATAAAAATATATAAACAAACATAAAGCTTTAGTTGAAGTTGAAAGTTTTGCTGTATAAAATAATTTTCTCTAAATTGATTAAAAGTGAATAGTCAGGCCAAGACTGAGGTAAACAGAAAGACCAATTTTGAAAGTAAAGTTATATATTTTATTAATCTTTAGTATAAACAAGAAAGCATGACATTTGGGCAAAAGAAGGATGATGAGGGGCCGAACTGAAAGTTTCAGCTGGGCGGTGGTGGTGCATGCCTTTAATCCCAGCACTTGGGAGGCAGAGGCAGGCAGATCTCTGTGAGTTCAAGGCCAGCCTGGTCTACCAGAGTTCCAGGAAAGGTGCAAAGCTACACAGAGAAACCCTGTCAAGTTTCTAAACAAAAGCAATGTAATTTTTATAAACTTCTTTCTTTTCTTCATTTATAGTAGAGAAATTCACATGATTGATTGTATTGAGTTTATATAAGTGTGTTCTTTTACTAAAATTGAACATGAAGGTAAATTAATTTCCATACATATGAGCGATATCCCAACAACTGCAATTATGACTGTGTGAAGTATTGGAATTTAATTGCAAGGTTAAAGAGAAGAAAAACTCATTGATACTATATAATAGCAATGAGACTTTAAAACAGCCTTTGTGTTTGCATATTTACCAATTTATTAACTCTTAGATGACAACTGAGAAGTGAGGAACAGAGAAGATTTGAAAATTTTGTAAAATAATCAGCATAGAGTTTATAAATTGCAATTAGCTTCTTTATATCTACAATTATGATGGAAATTGCAAAAATAAAGAGTCTAGGTGAAATTAGTTGCCACATGATGTTTAAATATACAATCCAATTTATTACATAATACATTGGCATATGTTTATAACTTAAACTTTGAAGAATAATTCATCTAAGCTTCTTTCAAATATGTGGATACAATTACAGCTAGGTGATAGAATGCTTACCTAGCCCATGAAGCCAGAGATTTCATCCTTAGTGTAATAATTAAAAACAAACCAATTCAATGAAAATGATAAGGAAAAACAGAGACAAGGTATATGACATCTTAAGGCGTGTAGTTTCCCACAATCAAAACAAAATTAAGCATAAAGCTCACTTGGACTCAGAAATAAGAAATTAGCTTGGAAATGTATAGGCTTTGTATGTCTCAGTACTTCAGTAGCTTAGAAGCTTCAGGTAACACTGAACTTAACTACAGATTCTTCCTGCTTCCATATCCCAGCAGACAAAGAATTGAGTTAATATACAATAAGCTGCATGCTTTATTGCTTTAGAATGGATACCACAGCAACATCTTTTCATATGTACGAAAAAATAACTCCCTGACTATTATAATCACATCTTTTCCTATAAAAATTTGAAGGCAAGTTTATGCATTGGTATTTGTTACATCTTATGTACATAATTTCTTGAGGACAGTTCATTTGAACTTGAAAAGCCCTGGATGATAACTCATGTCTGAACATGTCAGCAATCTGGAGGCCCAATTAAGTGGTCCAGAACTCTTTCCCACAACATTTCTAGTGACTGGTAACCTGCTTCTTGAATTCTGTATATTTACATAGTGATCTTTTTAAAAATTATGTTTTTCATTTAAACAGAATTATAACACTTCCTTCCTTCCAGCTCCTCCTAACTACTCTTCTTTAATTTGTACATGTACACCACTCTCAAATTGACAGCCTCTTTTTCTTCTTCTTCTATTATTATTATTATTATTATTATTATTATTATTATTACACCAATATGCATATATGCAGCTATGTGTATATCTACATGCTATATGTATGTATAAATGTATACCCTACTGAGTCTCTTTTTTTATTTGCATTGGCTGGTTTTCTGAAATGTGGATGTCATGCTAAGCCCCATATTAGCTATATATAACTAGCAAGAATTTTAAGTTATTCCAAAACAGTCATTGATATGTTAATTTCAAGCTTGTTGGATGTTTTTCTATTGTTAGTGCTTTGATTATTTTTGTTAGTGCTTATTTGGCTTTTCCTACTTTTCACAATTAAGATGTTTAACTTTTACTCTCCACTATGCTTGATTAGTTAATAATTTCAAGGATGCTAAGAATATTGCAACTTTTATTGCTTCTGAATACTACTTAGAATGACTGTAAGACTCCTTTTTGTTCATTTTATAGACTATTTTATTAATGTAAAATATTCTTCTGTATGTACTAAATTCTAATTTTTTTTCAGATCGTATCACAAATGGAAATATTTTAAATGGAATTTCATTGATAAATACTATAAAATTCTGTGTATATGTAAGGCTTTTTGTATGTTCAATAACTTTTTTTGATCTAATGATAGTTTTTCTGATATGGATCCATATTCACTTAAAGTTATTTCTGACTAATAAAACAATTTATACCCTATCAGCAAGAACATATAAACATTTCCAAATCAATAATTACTAAGATAAAGAGTCATAAAGACATACTGTTAATGATGCAGCACTAAAAGAAACAATTGCTTTTCAAACTATTTGCCTTTCTGTAGCAACATCAAGACATGTGACCAAATTTAGCTATAATATATAAAAGCTAAAATCTACCTCTGTCTACCCAGTCAATATCCTACTGATTTTTATTAAAGAAAGTATGTATTGAACATTATACATGAAATGTATACATGTATTTACTTGTCCTTCACAAGTACTCTTGAGATATGTGCAGGGTAAATTAACAGTAATAAACAATTACAAGTAAAGAGATGGAGTGTACAAATGGCTCAGTACGTTTGGACTTTTTACTCAAGCATAAGAATCTTTGTTTGGACACCCAGTACTCACATAAAAAAAAAAAAAAAAAAAGCACTGAGGATCAGTCTGCTTGCCTGTGATTCCAGCTTTTCAAATGTTACAGATCCAGGAAGACCTCTAGTACTATCTGATCTGAAAATCTAACTCAATCTGTGAGCTCTATCTTCAGTGAAAGAACCTGTCTAAATGATTAAGGTATAAAGTGGGTAATGAAAAATTTCAATATCAATATCCAGCATCCATGTGTGCACATGAACACAAAAAGACTGAGATTCACACATACAAGTGCCCACATACACACATAAAACATACACAGAAAGAGAAACACACATACATACACAAATACCCAAATACATACATATAGCACCCCTCATAAATATATACATACATGCATACCACATACACAGACAAATACACACACAATGAATAATTAAAAGAAAATGATTATGAAAGAAGTACAGATAAATTTAATATCTGAAATTTCACTATAATATTATGATATAATTGACCCAAATATGCCACCTGAATAACTTCCAGTTACCTTCACACCCATGTGACTTACGTGTATTGGTAATAATTTAAAATAAACAGAACTTCAGGCACAAAATTGTAAAGTTGGAAGGATCTTATAATAAATAGAAAGCACAGTTTTAATCATGATTTTGTGAACAAATCATAAAAATTCTTCCAAAATTCAAAATCTGAACCTATTTAATATTAATTCACAGTTGATCATTGAACTGATTACAAATCTATCAAAACTATTGTTTTATTTCTATTAAACATATACCAGAATATGGGACAAAATATTACAAAGTAATTGTTATACAAAGTATAATTTCTGAAAAAAATGAAAATATTAAATAAAATTTTAGTTAAGATGTGAATTTTTCCAGTGGTAAAATAACCTTAAACAACTATTCTTATTAATACCTTATTCACCAAGTTTAAGTTTGCCTGATGGTATCTTTAAAGTTTATTAATTTCCAAAGGAAAATTGTAAGAACTAGGAAAAACTTAAGTTCTAAATTTTGCATGAGGAATTTTTTTAAAATGTGGTTCGATTTGAAGAGACCCCATTCTCAATTTTCATAACTCTGATTCATGGCTGTGTAGACAGAGTTAAACTCAAGATAATCCTGAAAGGTGTAATAGGTGTTAGCTTCACAGTGATTAATGTCAAGACAAGGTATCAGGCATCGTAGAGTTGAGAAAGTATTAACTTGAGAGAAACCTGAGAAAGCCAGAGGGAAAAGTAAGTCACAGGAACAGAAGGCAACAACAAAGCAAGGCATTGCTATGGCATGTATTCGGATACATTCCTGGATCCACACTAACTCTTGAAACACATTTCAACTCGGTGTTCATGTATGCTGAATCTAACTATGAACATGGACTAAAACTACAGCATCAATGCAGTACATTTTGATAAATAATATATAGAAGAATACAAGTAAGTTTTGCTTGTATTGATTACAGAAAGTTATAAGATGTTTTAACTCTCACAAGATTTATGTGTTTTCAAACAAAATTTATCAAATAGGGTGAGGTAGAAACTAATGCCAAGCAGATACCATAGGGAGTGGTACTACTAGGAGGTGTGGCCTTGCTGGAGGAATTATGGCTTTGTGGAAGGAACTGTTTCACTGGAGGTAGGCTTTGGGATTTCAGAATCTCTACCTAGGCTCAGTGGCTCACTCTTCTAGCTGCCTGAATATCTGTATGTAGAACTCTCATCCCCTCACCAGCACCATGTCTGCCTGCACTCTGTCATGCTTCCTGCTGTAATGACAATGGACTAAACCTCTAAACAGTAAATCATCCCCATTTTAATGTTTTCCTGTAAAGTGATTACAAGTGATTCCATCCATCGTCACAGTATCTCTTCACAGCAATAGAATACCTAACTATGAGACTACATTGCCAGATAATCTATCTCAACACTTAGAGTTTACTCAATCAACAGAGTCATGTCATATGTCTGAGTTGGGGAAGAGATAGGGAGGGAGGACATGAAAGAGACAGAAGGATTTAGGATGCTTTCAACACATAGAAAAAAATCATCAAGGAACAGGTTGATGTGTTGAAGTTTATTTCAACCTTATAGGATACAAAGACCCACTACAAGAAAAAAAAAGGACTCTGGCAAGATGATTGCCAAGACATGATCAGGCCAGATTTTGGTTCAGTATTAGCAGATTCCACTGGCAGTTTGGAAAATTCTTGTCAACTAAGAGAACTGTAGTTCCACATAAGAATATATACACACTCCAGCGCTACACACAGGCCATCCTGGGAGGACCTGACCAACTTGGCCCCAGTTTCCTGCCAATCAGCAGGCCCTGCAGGAAGGCTCCCCTTTTCCAAGACTGCAAGCAGACCCTGCAGTCTCCACACCCTGCCCCCACTCCCATCTGCCAGAGACCCCAGACACTTCCTGAGAATCAGAGACCAACCGCAAGCTTCCATCCTGCCCTGGAACTCCCATCTGGACAAGAGACCAGAGGAACTCCCATCTGGACAAGAGGAGCTCCCATCTGGACAAAATAAGCAGACCCCAGGGACTTCCCGAGACTCAGAGTCCAGCCCCCCAGCTCCTATCCGGCCAGCACTCTCATCTGGACCAGCATTCCCATCTGGCCCAGAGCTTACATCTGGACCAGAGAGAGGCTCCCTAAATCTGTCAGCTCTGTCTGGACTAAGTACACTGATAAGACCAAGAACGAACCCAAGAGGAAATGGGCAGACGTCAAGGCAGAAGTACACACAACAAAATAAAGAGCAATACAACATCACCAGAACCTAGCCCTTTTCCAACAGCTAGACCTGAATATCACGGAATTGAAGAAGAAGAAGAAGAAGAAGAAGAAGAAGAAGAAGAAGAAGAAGAAGAAGAAGAAGAAAACCTTATAAGTAACATGATGAAGAGGCTAGAGCCTTATATAGAAGAAATCAAAAATAAATTAGAGGAACAGACAAACAAAAAATGGGAAGAATGCTATAACAACAACAACAACAAAAAAAAAAAAAACTAGAGGAAAGGACAATTAAGGCAGAAGAAAACAATAAGTCCTTGAAAGAAAATCATGAAAAAGCAAGGGAGACAATGCAAGACCTGAAGAGGGAAATAAAAAAAATGAAGAAGACACTAGCAGAAGGAATGCTGGAAAGAGAAAATCTGAGTAAAGCAACAGGAATTTCAGAGGCAAGTATAACCAACAGAATGCAATAGATGGAAGAGAGGCTCTCTGGTGTTGAAGATATGGTAGAAGAAATAGATTCATCAGTCAAAGAAACCACTAAAACCAACAAACTCATGACCAAAAATGTCCAAGAAATTTGGGACAGCATGAAAAGACCAAACCTACAAATAATAGGGATAGAGGAAGGAGAAGAAAATCAACTCAAAGGCACAGAAAATATATTTAACAAGATCATAGAAGAAAACTTTCCCAACTTAAAGAAGGAAATGCCCATGAAGATACAAGAAGCCTATAGAACACCAAACAGACTAGACACCCCCCCCAAAAGTACCCTCGCCACATAATAATTAAACAGCTAAACGTACAGAATAAAGAAAGACTATTAAGAGCAGCAAAGGAAAAAGGCCAAGTGACTTATAAAGGCAAACCCATCAGAATAACGCCCAAATTCTGAATGGAGACTTTGAAAGCCAGAAGGACCTGGAGAGATATAATGCAGACACTAAGAGACCATGGACACCAGCCTAGACTAATATACCCAGCAAAACTTTCAATCATCATAAATGGAGTGAACAAGACCTTCCAAGACAAAACCAGATTTAAACAATACTTATCCACAAACCCAGCCCTACAGAAAACACTAGAAGGAAAATTCCAACCTAAGGAAGGCAGATACACCCATGAAAACACAGACAATAGATAACACCACAGCAGTAACCCCAAAGAAGAGAAGTCCACACACACTACCACCAAAAAATAAAAATAACAGCAGGAATGAACAATCACTGGTCATTAATATCCCTTAATATCAATGGACTTAATTCACCTATAAAAAAAACACAGACTAACAGAATGGATAGGAAAACAGGACCCATCTTTTCTGCTGTATACAAGAAACACACCTCAAATTCAAAGACAGACACCTCCTAAGAATAAAAGGCTGGGAAAAGTCTTTCCAATCAAATGGTCGTAAGAAGCAAGCTGGTATAGCCATCCTAATATCCAGCAAAATAGACTTCAAGTAAAATCAATCAAAAGAGATGATGAAGGACATTACATACTCATCGCAGGAAAGATCCACCAGGATGAAGTCTCAATTCTGAACAATTATGCCCCAAACACAAGGGCACCCACATATGTAAAAGAAACATTACTAAAGCTTAAATCACATATAAAACCCCACACATTAATAGTGGGAGACTTCAACACCCCACTTTCACCTCTGGACAGATCAGCCAAACTGAAACTTTAAAGAGACATAATGGACTTAATTGATGTTATGGCACAAAAGGACTTAATCAATATCTACAGAACATTCCACCCAAACAAAAAAGAATATACTTTCTTCTCAGCACCCTATGGAACCTTCTCTAAAATTGACCACATACTTGGCCACAAAGCAAATCTCAACAGATACAAGACAATGGGAATAACCTCCTCTGGTCTATCAGACCACCATGGTTTAACGTTAGATTTGAACAACAGAAAAAACTACAGAAATCCTACAATCTCATGGAAACTGAATAATGCTCAACTGAATCACCAATGGGTTAAGGAAGAAATAAAGAAAGAAATTAAAGACTTCCTAGAGATCAATGAAAATGAATACACCACATGCCCAAACTAATGGGATACTATGAAAGCAGTGCTAAGAGGGAAATTCATAGCACTGAATGCCCACATAAAGAAGCTGGAGAAATCTCACACTAGTGACTTGACAGCACACCTGAAAGCCCTTGAACAGGAAGAAGCAAAGACTCCCAGGAGGAACAGACACCAGGAAATTATCAAATTGAGAGCTGAAATCAATAAAATAGAAATAAAGAGAACAATACAAAGAATTAATGAAACAAAGAGTTAGTTCTTTGAGAAGGTGAACAAGATAGACAAACCCTTATCCAAACTAACCAAAAGACAGAGGGAGAGCATCCAAATTAACAAAATCAGAAATGAAAAGGGGGACATAACAACAGACAAGGAGGAAATCCAGAGAATCATCAGGTCATACTTCAAAAACCTCTACTCCACAAAACTGGAAAATCTAAAAGAAATGGATAATTTTCTGGATAGGTACCACATACCTAAGTTAAATCAAGACCAGATAACCCATTTAAATAGTCCAATAACCCCTAAGGAAATAGAATCAGTCATTAAAAGTCTCCCAACCAAAAAAAGCCCTGGACCTGATGGTTTCACTGCAGAATTCTACCAGATCTTCAAAGAAGACTTAATACCAATACTCTTTAAATTGTTCCACACAATAGAAGCAGAAGGTATATTAACAAACTCCTTCTATGAGGCTACAATTACCCTGATTCCTAAACCAAACAAAGATGCAACAAAGGCAGAGAACTACAGACCGATTTCCCTCATCAATATTGATGCAAAAATACTCAATAAAATACTGGCAAATGGACTCCAAAAACACATCAAAACAATTATTCCCCATGATCAAGTAGGCTTCATCCCAGGGATGCAAGGGTGGTTCAACATACGAAACTCTGTCAATGTATTATACCATATAAACAAACTCAAAGAAAAGAACTACATGATCATCTCACTAGATGCAGAAAAGGCATTTGACAAAATCCAACACGACTTCATGACAAAGGTCTTGGAGCGATCAGGAATACAGGGAACATACCTAAACGTAATAAAGGCAATCTACAGCAAGCCAACAGCCAACATGAAAATAAATGGAGAGAAACTCAAAGCAATACCACTAAAATCAGGAACAAGGCAAGGCTGTCCCCTCTCCCCCTACTTATTCAATATAGTACTTGAAGTTCTAGCCAGAGCTATAAGACAACATAAAGTGATTAAGGGGATAAAAATTGGAAAGGAAGAAGTCAAGCTCTCCCTATTTGCAGATGACATGATAGTATACATGAGTGACCCAAAAATTCAACCAAGAAACTTATACAGCTAATAAAAACCTTCAGCAACATTGCAGGATACAAGATAAACTCAAAAAAATCAGTAGCCCTCCTATATACAATAGACAAACAGGCTGAGAAGGAAATCAGAGATACATCACCCTTTACAATAGCCACAAATGATATAAAATACCTTGGGGTTACTCTAACTAAGCATGTGAAGGACCTATATGACAAGAACTTTAAGTCCCTGAAAAAAGAAACTCAAGAAGATGTCAGAAAATGGAAAGATCTCCCATGCTCATGGATAGGCAGGATTAACATAGTAAAAATGGCAATCTTACCAAAAGTAATCTACAGATTCACCACAATCCCCATCAAATTACCAACACAATTCTTCACAGATCTGGAAAGAATAATACTCAACTTCATATGGAAAAACAAAAAACCCAGGATAGCCAAAAGAATCCTGTACAATAAAACAACCTCTGGAGGCATCACAGTCCCTGACCTCAAGCTCTACTATAGAGCTACCATAATAAAAACAGCTATGTACTGGCATAAAAACCAACATGTGAACCAGTGGAATCGAATTGAAGACCCTGACATTTACCTGCACACCTATGAACATATAATTTTTGACAAAGAAGCCAACAATGTACAATGGAAAAAAGAATGGTGCTGGCATAACTGGATGTCAATGTGTAGAAGGCTGCAAATAGATCCATATCTGTCAACATGCACAAAACCTAAGTCCAAGTGCATCAAAGACCTCAACATAAAGCCAGTTACTCTGAACCTGATAGAAGAGAAAGTTGGAAGTTCTCTTGAATGCCTTGACACCAGAGATCACTTTCTAAATATAACACCAGTAGCACAGACACTGAGAGAAACAATCAATCAGTGGGACCTGTTGAAACTGAGAAGCTTTTGCAGAGCAACCGACACGGTCAACAAGACAAAGCGACAGCCTCCAACCCCACTTCTGACAGAGGACTGATATCCAGAATATTTAAAAAACTCAAGAAATTAGACATCAAAATGCCCAACAGTCCAATTAAGAAATGGGCTATAGAATTTAACAGAGAATTCTCCACAGAGGAATTTCAAATGGCTAAAAGACATTTAAGGAATTGTTCAACATCCCTAATTATCCAGGAAATGCAAATCAAAATGATTCTGAGATACCACCTTACTCCTCTCAGTGTGGCTAAGATCAAAAACACAGAAGACAGCTTATGCTGGAGAGGATGTAGAGCAAGGGAAACTCTCCTCCACTGCTGGTGGAAATGCAAGCTTGTACAGCCACTTTGGAATTCAATGTGGCACTTCCTTAGAAAATTGGGAATCCATCTCCCCCAAGACCCAGCTGTGGCACTCTTGGGCATATACCCAAGGAATGCTCAATCATACCACAAGGACATTTGTTCAGCTATGTTCGTATCAGCTTTGTTTGTGATAGCCAGATCCTGGAAACAACCTAGATGCCCTTCAACTGAAGAATGGATAAAGAAAATATGGTACATATGCACAATGGAGTACTACTCATCAGAGAAAAACAATGACATCATGAGGTTTGCAGGCAAAAGGAATGGATCTAGAAAAAAAAAAATCATCCTGAGTGAGGTAACCCAGGCTCAGAAGGACAAACATGGTATGTACTCACTCATAGGAGGATACTAGATATAAACCAAAGATGACTAGACTGCTACACAACTCCAGGGAGGCTACCTAGAAAATGGGATCCTAGGAAAGACACATGGTTCGCCCAATGACAGAGAAATGGATGAGATCTACATGAACAACCTGGACGACAGTGGGAGTAATGAAGGGCAATGTTTGAGGGAAAGAAAACTCAAGGGAGCAAGAGATCACAGCTGGATCAAGAACAGAAAGGGAGAATGAGGAATAACAGACCATGATAAATGAAGACCACATGAGAACAGGAATAGGCAGAGTGCTCAAGAGAGCCCCAGAAATCCACAATGATATATCTTCTAGACTGCTGGCAATGGTGGAGAGAAAGCGTGATCTCACCTAGTCTGGTGATCAGATGACTAAACACCCTAACAGTCGTCTTGGAACTCTCATCCAATAACTGATGGAAGTGGATGCAGAGATTCTCAGCCAGGCCCCAGGTGGAGCTCCAGGTGTCCAATGTTCAAGAAAGAGGAGGGACTGCAAGAGTGTGAATTGTTGAATCCAAGATTGCAAAAAGCACAGGGACAAATAGCCAACCAATGAAAGCACATGCATTATGAACCAACTGCTGAGGAGCCCACAGCTAGATCAGGCCCTCTGGATATGTGAGACAATTGAATAGCTTGATCTATTTGGGAGGCACCCAGTCTGTGGGACCAGGACCTGTCCTTAGTGCATGAGCTGGCTGTTTGAAACTTGGGCTTACACAGGGACACATGCTCAGTCTGGAAGGAGGGGATAGGACCTGCCTGTACTGAATCCACCAGGTTTAAATGAATCCCCAGGGGTGTCTTGGTCATGGAGGAGATGGGAATGGAGGGAAGGGGCTGAAATTGAATCTAAATATTATTTTATTATCACTTTTTATAGTTTCCAACATAAACAAGAGAGGATACTTTTACTGCACAGATTTAAACAATACCTTAAATTACACTTTAGTACATGCTAAATGCTCCACCTTTTCATACAGGAGCTGTCAGTAAAGAAATGTACTACCCTAATTTGTCTAAGAGTAAACCATAAAGTCATCTTTCCAGAAGTATTCAAGGTTCATAACCATAAAGCATAGAATACTACACAAAGAGGCTACTAATATGAAAATCATGCTGGGTTTCCTTTCTCTACCTGTCACTGTTAGACCAGATCTTTTAGTACTTACATTTTTGTATGGATAACTATTACTTATTAATTTGAGCAGGAGGTGAGAGATGACTCAATTATTAAGAGAAATTCCTGTTCTTCCAGAGGGTCCATGTTTGGTTCTCAACAATCCTGTGGGGTAAGTTCCTACTCACTTATGACTAGTCTTCTGGCTTCAGTGGGTACTCATATACATGAGGAATACAGTCACATCCATGCACACACTCAAAAAATTCAAATAAACAAAAAAACAGTATTTTCTGTCTGCCTGGCAACCTTTGTTGCTCTAAGACTCAAGCTGCACAACATTTTAATTAAATAATTAAATAAACTTAGTGTGCTTGTTTAAAATGGAAAAGTTTTGATTTGTGGATATTTTTCTTCATATATACAGTTCTTTTCAGAATGTTACATGTAATTTGGCTCAGTGGTCAATGGTTTCTGTCTTGCTCTTGTAACATGAAAAGCAGTTTCACTGGTGGAATGTGCTAACAGTAATGGCGCATTGTGTTACACAAGTTTATAAGACACCATGTGCTCCCTTTTTCACCAACAACATGGCTTAAACCATTTATTTTTGTGCCTAGGGAAAGGCAGATTTGCCTCTACTTTTTTTTTTTTCCTATTTTAGACTTTATCCTCATCAGTTTGTTGCGATTAATCTGATATATTAACTGTAAACAGTAGATCATGACTTACTGATTGGAAATGAAATTTTTGACTCACTGATAGATTTTAGGTTTGATTCTTAACTTCACAAATTATCATCCACATCTAAAACAGTTGTTAATCATTTCCACTTGTCTTATGTTTCATAATAATCTGTGTCCTAAGAAAAAGTCAGAAAATGTAAAAGATTCCTGGAGCCTCTGCCAAACTTTGTCTAATCTGCTTTTTACCTTCATTGAAACATGACCTCACAGATGTCATGAGTGACAATTATTTACTCCAGTTTGCCTAGACTTTCTTTTCATGAAAAATTCAAGGTTGGTGTTTTGCTGTCAATAACTTATGTAGCCAAGATCAGGATTGCCACCTTATCAGGTATGTTTGCAATAAATAATGAATTGATTATAAAATCTTGGAATAGTAAATATATGATAATAATAATTTAAGAAATGTTTCCAAATATTTAATAATCATAAAAAGCACTGGATTTTTAAGGGCTTTCTGAAATGTTAGAGCTTTCTACTACAAAAAAAAGAGTAAAATTAGGATACTTTACTGTTTTTAATCTACTCAAAATAGAAAGCTACAACTAGCTTATTTGATCTTTATTTTGAGGAGATTCAAATATATAATGAAAGAAAATGTCATAAGGCATGATCTGTGTAAGTAAAGCATAACTTCCCCAGAACCTCGCTTTAAATAAATGAAATCAAAGCTTCATCCTGGTGGGTGTCGTTTTGTTTTCTCTCTCTGTGCCCACCTCCATTATTCCTCTCTGCCCCTTTTTATGCTTTGAAGGAATTTTTTTCTGTACTTTGGTCTCCCTCCTCTTATATCCCTAATTTTTCTAACAGCTTTTCTGGGACCTATTCCACATGGTAGATACTAATTAGCACTTGCAAATTGAAATTTTAAAAGCTGAGTATCTTACTCACTTTAGCACATCACAAAATTCTGTGATCATAGGCAGATTTCAAAATCGTGTAACATAGAAGATAGTAAATGCTAAGAAATCTGGCTTTCAAGGAAAGTGTGAGAAACAGGACGTGTGTCTAAAGTTCACGCTTATTTTCACAGTGCATGTCTAATTCTGCCTTTGCCGTACAGTTTGAAAACAAAGCACTCTTTGTTGGGTACTAGTTTGGGGGTTACTGTTATCAAAATCATGGCATATCACTCTTCCAGGACAGCACAGATGTCACTGAACTTATTATAATCTTATTGGGTTCCCTGATGTTTGTGTACCAATAATCCTCACAAATATTGCTAGGAATAAAAAAAAAAGATACCTTATTGGACATTAGGACAAAGTACAGTACACTTACCAGGTTCAGTTCCAGGTAGCATATCTATATTTGAACTTCATTTTGAAGATGTCATAAATTGTATACTCCAAGAATCAGAGGTTAAGGCCAAGTGTAGTGTGTAGCAGGGAGGAAAGAAAGTATCCTGGACAGAGGTTGGAGTGCTTGTACATTCAGGTATCTGGACCTTGGTTGAACAACAAATTTCCAGAAGAAGAAGGAAAAAAAAAAAGGACAATCAGTGTTTTCTCTCTGAAGTATAACTTTGGGCCTGTAGACTTACAATCCTAACAGGTAACGGAGCACAGAACTGGGAAAGAGGGTTCTCAAAATAAGTAATAGCTTCTCATCCCTGGCCATCCTGACAGGGACATTAGCACTCCAAGAGACAGGATGAATGTGTCACTCTTTGAGGGACATGGGTGATGGTTTTGCTCATTCATCATCACAGAAATGTGTCCCATACCTACAGTTCTCATGATCAATGTTTGAAATCATGAACATAGGGAAATTTGACAGACTCAAAGATTATACTAAACCTGTAGTTTTTATTTTATTCAAAATATTATTTATCTTCACTCAAACTGTTAACTTCAGGCCATTGATACTGTAGTTTCTTCCTGCCTTCTTTTCTTTTTGGAAATCTGTGGTTAATAAACTGGAGATAAGGATATTGATATTATTGGTCTCACTGTTCTTTGTTGTGTGCTACATACATTACTTAAAAAGGATACACCCAGCTCAAAGTTGGAGTGAAAACAGAACCTGAGGCACATACTTATAGAATTATTCTATAGCATTTGTCATAGCAATTATTAAACATTTGAGAATACATGAAAAAATCCATTAATTTGCTCCTGTACCCCTTTTCCCCCATATTTGCCATGCTTAATTCAAATGGGGAACTTTAAGCATCAATCAAAATGCACTATTTGACATCTCAATAATTACTCAGATGTGTCTTTAGCACCTTCTTGTTCTGTTACTAAAAATGTTCAACAGATATTTGAATAAATAATAAGAGATGATTTGAGTATAGTGATGCACCATTTTGGTAGATGCTCAATAAGCAAACAAAACAAAACAAAAATCCCTTGATTTATGTAGGCTTAATTTACAAACAAGAACAAGAAAGTAAGAACCTGAGAGTGTAGCTTAGAGATGCAGCAATTATCTACCATGTATAAAGGTTCTGCTTCACACTTCAGCAGTGAGAAAATAAAGCTTAAAACAAAACACAAATTTCCATTTTGATGATAGCTCCTGTCATCAAACTTTGTCAACTGCGCTTGTCTTGCTCTGTAAGAAACTTCACATAAAGTAATAATAATAATAATAATTATTATTATTATTATTATTATTATTAAAAGTTAATATTGATTTTTGATTTTTTCTTTCTGGTAAAATGTTAATTTTTATATTTTATCAAATAGCTTTTATTCCCAAGGTTTAAAGTGGGGGTTAATATTAACTTAAAAATTTTGTCATTTATATAAAATAATTTATTAATATTAATCTAAAATAAACATATATATCTTTTTAAAGAATTATGGAAAAACATGTATTTTTTTAATTACTTTTTCTAAACTGAATGACATGTTTTAAAGTTGAGCCAGGTTCTGCACTTGAAATAATTAAGCTTCCTCAAATATATCAGATGTTTATAGAAACTACTAATGTAAGATTAATTACATTGCACCTAGCCATGCATTACCTCATTCAGGATAATAAGATGTAATTAGTTGACTTGACTGGGCATTGTCAAACTATATTTCAGAGATCATGCCATGTAATTGAAAATGACATCTGTCTATAGTCAAAATGTCATTTAAAAGATTCGTTGTCTGCAACCTGAATGGAACATCATTGTTCACACACAAGTTCTAACAGAGTAAATGCAATGAGGAACGTCTATGCATTAGAATAGTCTGTTAACAATATCATTCCATTGTAAAATGTTGGTAACATGAAAGTCTATCTTATAAATTACTGTTATTAAATATATCATATACTTGACCCCATGTCAGCAACCATAGAACTGAAATTATTGAAACCAAAGTTGAGCAACCAGTCAGACATAGGGACTTACAATTCCAGCCCTTGGGAGGTTAAGTAGGAGGTGGGTCTGTGAAGAGAGGATAGTTTGAGGATAAACTGGGCTGCATAGTTAGGCATATTGTAAAAAGAACCATTCTCAAGCCAGGCTATCACAACTATCATGATATAAATTCTAAGTGTGAAGACAAAATTTAGAAAGAAATGCGTGATTTTATTTGCAAGTAATGAATAATAAAGTTTGTAAAAGTTTTAAAAAGAAGATATCATGCATGGAAAATTTGGATAGGTTTTATGTTCAAAGTACTCACACATGTATCTTGAGTTTTTAAGCATTCAGTTGAATAAAATCCATGTGTATCTATTGGCTGTACATTTTATATAATATTATATATTTTATTTTCAAGTCATCAAAGAGCATCAATATTCTCTGTTTGTGGATGAAAATATGAACTGGTGGATCTGAATCTCAAGAATCTTTCTTAGAATCTATTGAGGAACTTGCTGCTGCTTAGCTTTGTTGTTTACCTCCTGAGCACACGGGGCTACTACAGAATTGGTGAAATTATTAAGGCCACTCCATGTAGTTAAAAGGGAGGTTTATTTTGTGGGGTAACTTACAAATGAAGGGATAGGTTACAGGGTTTGGGAAATGTATAGTGCAGTCCAGCAGTGTTCTCTGGAGAACTCTGCTCAGTGTACCTCCAGCATCCAGCGTCTGGGAACCTAGAGAGCCAGCCCATCTGGATCTTGATTCTTCAGGGTCCTCTCTCAGCCCTGCCTTGTAGGCTTGACAGTTACAGAAGCCTCAGTGGGGGTTGGAACTTCCAGATCAAAGCTGGACCCACTACCCATTACACTACAGTGCTTCTTCACCTTTTCAGATTAGACATGGTTTAGGATTGGCTTTCTTCACTTAAAGATATACAAATGGTATACACAGCACTAATGATAGCAGCTATTAATTGGTAGTGGATATTTTTTGCAAGTTTACCTTTGCGAAATAAGAGAAAATTTGGCTGATATTCATGTATATGGCTGAATTATTAAATGCTGACTGTGATTTCAATTGTCACCATATGAGGAATATGTAAAGTGTTAATACAGTTTCCATGTATGAATGTATCTGTGGTATATGAATTTATGCGTGTGTGTTTTAATGAGTGTAAAAGCACGTATGTGTGCAGGTATAAGCACATGCATATGAAGTTTGACATCCTGTGTCCTCTTTAGGGACTCTATTTTTTATTCTGAAGGTTTATTTGTCTAGCTTTCTACAGGAATCCTGACTCCTTCTAACACAGCACTGGAATTACAAGCAGGCTGAAAAACCTACCTATCGTTCATATGAGTGCTGTGAATCTGATTTCTAGTTCTCATGATTGTGTAGCAAGTATTTGATCCACCAAACCACCCTCATACTCTTCTTTCTTATTCTTAATTATTGTTATTGTTTGTTATGTTATTCTGACACACCCATCAAATTCTCACAAATGAACAATCAGTAACATCATGGAATTTCCAGGCAAATGAATGGATCTAGAAAATATCATCCTGAGTGAGGTAACTCAAACTCAGAAAGACAAATATGGTGTGTACTTACTCATAAGTGGATACTAGATATAAAGGAAAGGATCACCAGACTACAACCTATAGCTCCAGAGAAGCTAGGTAACAAGGGGTACCCTAAGAGGGATCCATGGATTAACTCTGAAAAGGGGAAATAGATGAGATCTCCTAGGTAACCTGGGGCTGGGGGTGGTAGAGGGGAGGAAATGGGGGAAGGGAACATGAAGGAACTGGATGGTTGAGCTGGGGAAGGGATGGGCTGGGAGAACAATTAAAGAGATATATTTGTAGAGGGAGCCATTATGGGGTTAGGGAGAAACCTTGTGATAGGAAAATTCCCAGGAATTTATACAGATAGCCCCAGCTAAAATACTAGCAATAGTAGAGAGGGTGCCTGAACTGGCCTACCCCAGTAATCAAATTGGTGAATACCCTAAATGTCATCACAGAGCCATTAACCAGTAATCCATGGAAGGAGATGCAGAGATAAATAGCCAAGCACCAGGCCAAGCTCCAAGAGTCCAGTGGAAGAGAGGGAAGAGGGATTATATGAGCAAGGGGCATCAAGATCATGATGGGGAAATCTACAGAGACAACTGAACCAAGCTTAAGGGAACTCAAAAACTGTAGACCTGCAGCTGTGGAGCCTTCTGCACACTAGGCCTTGTGCATGTGGAAGACAGTTTTGTAGCTTGGTCTGCCTGAGGGGCTCCTGGCAGTGGGATTAGGATTTATCCTCAACTGAAGTATCAGGCTTTGTTGACTCTTGATGGGAGGCCTTACTCTTTTGGAGGAGTACTTGGGAGTTAGGTTGCCGGGGAGGTGTTGGGAGGGAGCAGGAGGAGGGAAGGGATGGGGAGCTATGGTTGATATGTAAAATGAAAAAAAAAGAATTTAAATAAATTTTAAAAAAAGAAAAAAAAAAACTTACTGTGTGCTATACCATCACGGAACCAAGCCAAATACTTTTATGAAACTGATAATTTCACGTACAAATCAAATCTAAAGATGCTTATATATTCTATTCCTAAATAACTTTAGTGCAAATATTTCAATTATGTCAGCTTTTATAAACAACAACTATTGGATCAGCTTTTTGCTCTCCAACTTAAACCACCTACTCATTTCTGTTGACTTTGACTGCATTACTCAGCTTTGATTAAACAATGACAAGGCATATCACATTGATGTTAAACTTGGATCTATAGTGTCTGTTTTCCACTTGTAACACTTAGCTCTAAGGTATGTGTCTAGATTATTATAGACAGGTTTATTGTAACCTAACCTCTGAAATTTCCACTATTAGTATTACTAAAAATGTAACTTTAAAATTTCAGTCTGACAATGAACAAGACCTATTTCTTAATGATCACTGAAGCAGCCAGTAACTCCCTTACCATTGCATTGACTTCTTACAATGTAACCTCTTCAAATAATTTGTCTCCTTCTCCATCAGCCTAAGACTACCTTGAGAGCATAGATTGCTGATTTGTCTTTGATCTCTGAGTTATCTTCTTATCCTAATCCTTGTCTAATTCCATAGATTTAACCTCAGAGAGAATTCTCCTGAAATTCCAGCAGCCATATGGGAGTAAAGGTAATAACACTTGAAACCAGCATGTTCTGAGCTGACTCAAATTAATCACTTTCACAAATGCTTTAAGAAATTTGTTACTAAGTGTCCAATTTCTATTTGTGATGTTAATGTGAACTAAACTCACAGAATTTGATTCTAAACTTCTCCACAATGAAGTTTCTGGTACTCATCTCAGAATTTGCAGAAACCTACTCAATGGTAGTACATTAACAATTGGGAGTTCACAGGATACCTAATTTAAGCAATAGATCTTTTATATATATATATATATATATATATATATATATATATATATATATATATATATATATATATCCAAAAAGCAGAGAACTTTTTTTAGGATTCTTAGAAACCCTTTATAAAAACAAATATATTTTTATTATTATTAAGTAGAAATATCATCGCATCATGTAAAACTCCAGGTAGTTATTATACACTTTCAAATTTAGCAACATTGCCTGAGTTATTTTAATCACATGTTTATCTTAGAGATTTTTGTATGTATGCACAAATAAGAATTCTATGTATAGCTACCAAAATTCAATAATATAGATAGCATAGAATTGGAGAGACGACTCAGCTATTAAGAGTACTTTACTGCTCATCTGAAAAACCTGAGTTCAGTTCCCAAGTGTCTCTAACACCAGCTCCAGGGAATCCGATGCTCCTGTTTGACCTCCACAGACACCTATGCTCATATGCACATACCCACATAGAAGAACACATACACATAACTAAAAATAACTCTTAAAAAGAGTTACCTTTTGGTAACTTGGTCATAACTGTGTAAAAAGAAAATTGTACTTGCAAAATAATCTTAACAAAGAACAATTGAAGTAAAATATTTATGGTATGTTCATAATGTTGATGTTTGAGAACATTTATTCTAAAAATGATTTCACATATTCTTCAATTTACTAAAGTTGGAGAGAAACACTTGTGCTTTGATGAAATTATATTTGCAGTTGTTCAAGAACTAATAAGTCAGCTCCTGCTAAGTGAACTTTGCTAAAATTAATTGAGCAAGACATACCTACTGATTTGAAAGTCCAGCTGCAACTCTCCACGAGAGAGTAAGGCAGAGGGTGTGCCGAGAGTGAATATCAAAGATACTGGTGATATTCTGCTAATATGTTTGCTTAGTAGAAAAAGTAAAACAATAATTGTTTCTAGTAATGCACTAAATGCCAGTGTTATCAATTCAAAGTAATTTTTCTCACTACCTGTGTATTTTCTAAAACAGAAAAACAGATGGACCTAAAGGCCTTCTATTTAAATATGAAATAAATGACTAAAATATTAAATATATAATAAAATGACTAAAGAAACAAATGCAGACTCTTTGTGAACTAGTAGTCAAAGTAGGCAAATGATTAAGAACTGATGGTTTATTCACAGTTTCTACCAGTATTTGAATATAAGCAGAAGAGTGTAATATTAAACATGACAGAATAGTAGTCAAATAAATTCATAATGCCATTCAGTTGCCTACATATAGTCACAGACACACACACACACACACACATACACACACACACACACACACACACACACACCCCACACACCCCTATATAGTAGCTACTAAAGAAAATAGGCTATAAATAGGAAGGAGCAAGGAGTGGTTACATCTGAAGGTTTGGAAGGAGAAAAGAGAAGGAATATATATTGTAATTAGATTATAATCTCAAAGAATAAACTAAAAAATATCAGATAGGGAGACTGTCATTAAATTGGGTACTTGCAACAGCCACAGGAGCTAAATGGAGAACTTACATTGATGTTCTCTTCATGACTGAACTTCTTATGGCTATTTATCCTAGGACTGTGTTATCATTTCCTTCTCCAGCTCACAGTTTTAGTTCTTTGTTGTACCATGGGCTCTGCAGCACACCTTGAAGTAAAAATGCTTAAGTCTTAAATGGTGGGGTAAGCCTACTTCAGTGTCAGCTTCTCTATGAACAAAAACCTTGCAATCCTTCTTCACCTCATAAAAGACTTTGTTTTCCCAGTTCCTACCCTTGTCTTTAGACTTCCCATACTTTAATTTCACATCAGTTGACAGAATTCTCAAACTTTTCACAGGTTGGTTATCCTTTGCTCGAGAATGTAGGAGTCACCTTATTTGAGGGACAACATTAAAACCTTAAAGAAGATCACTGAGAACTGAGCTTTCCTTGCTTTTCTGAATTCACACTCTGAACTTCTACTTGTCTAATTATACTACAGCCATATTTTATTTTAAGTATATTCCACTAGCTAATTTTTGTCTAGACATTTATTTCCTGAACACCTGCAGTGTCTAATTGCTGTTCCTGCTTCAAATCTTCTGAAAGAATTCTAATCTCCCACCCAAAAAATCTCATTGAGATCATGAAGCAGACCTTAAATATCTTTCACAGATGATAAATCTGTAAGATTCTCTCAGGAAAGAAAGATAGCATGAAGGGAGGACTGTTAGGAAGAGAGAGATGAAGAGGATGAGGAAGCAGTGAGCAATAGAAGGTGAATGTGACCAAAGTATATGTCTGAAAGCAAATGTCTCAGTGAGACTCACTATTTGTGCTCTTTATGTTAATATGGACTAATAGTATTTTAAATGCTAACAGCAAGTAGTGTACACAATCATGGTTATTTACTATATTTGCTATTCCATCTCTATAAGGAGGAATCAGGTTTCCTGAGTGAGAGTGGATGACTCTTATACTCTTTGAACTACTACTTCTCAGAATTGAAGAAGTACAAATAAATGTTAAACCCCTTTTACACAGATTCCACATAAAAAAAAAAAATGTAAGGTGTTAAGTTTGATATTTTTGATATGTTTAATTTCTGGTAAAATATTTTTCAAGATTTTTGTTCTACCAATTTATGGCCAATATGTATACTGAAAAAAAATATTTCTGAGAAATTAAAAGGTAACTATCTTTTCACTATTTTTCTTTTCTATGTATAACATCCTTAAGAAAATCCTTTATATTCTTTAAGGTTACACATTTCTTTAAATATATAATGTAAGAAATATAATCATCAGTTGCAGTGGCATTTAATAGTTTTGAATTGTTAAGACCTAGAAAATGCCGTGGAAACAGGTAGGCTAATTGCACATCTTCACTTCTCCCTTGTCTCCTCCAAATCCAGTCCTCTAGTCTTATTCCCAGCTCTGTAACAGACCACTTGTTACAGCCTCCCTTTCTTCTCTCCCCAGCTCCACTGGATCACACAGATCTTCCACTCCAAACTTTCTTCCTCCCAGTCACCCATTTTCCCTGCCCCAAGCTCAAGCAGGCATCCTCTGGGAACCTTCAGGCCACTCAAGCCAAGAAAACAGTAGACAAAGGGCAGATTTCCACCTCTTTGTCCTCTCTTACAAGTGTATTCTGTATTTCAGCTACAGCTATATAGCAGGCAACGTGCTGCTTTCCCCTACACCCCACTCCCAGTTCCAGTGAATCACATACACCTTCTTCTTCAACCTACTCTCCCCCAACTTATAAATTTATCTCATTTCCAACTCCTTCCAGCGTTCCCTGTGAATCTGCCAGCCAGAGAAGCAAGTAAGTCAGCAAAGCGAGTAGGGAGCTTCAGAATCTCACTGCCCCTCCAGTCCTCTGAACTGAGTCCCACAATTTCATCCCAGCTCTATAGCAGACTACCTGTCATATCTTCTCACCCTTTGCCCACATTCCCAAGAGACTAGTAGACCCTGCCCTAACACCTTGTTTTCCTTTCTCTTGTGGGCTCCCTCATGCCCCCACACCCACTACATCATAACCTTTCCCCATTCATCACTGTCAGCTCCCAATATCTAGAAGCTCACTTTATGCAGAACCTCAGCGACCACATATAACATGAGCCCTGAAGAATTCCCTATCAGACAACAGAGAACTTCCCTACCATCCCATGAACCATGGAGGGCAAGAGAAGCTAAAAACAAACAAACAATAACAACAACAACAATATCACCAGCAATACAACAAAGGGAGGACTAGATATCAGAGCTAGTATTACAGTCTTTCTCAAACCCAAATACCTAGACTCCAGTGTAAAGCAACAATCAATAACAGGAATCAGCAAACAATGCTCCTAGATAACGCTCCATATCAATGGTCTCAATTACAGAATAAAAAGATACAGAATAGCAGATTAGATGTGAAAACAGGATCCATCCTCCTGCAATATCCAAAAGAAAGCACATTAATATGAAGGATAGAAATCACCTCAGAATAAAAGAATGGAAAAAGATATTTCAAGCAAATGGACATAAGACACAAGCTGCTGCTGCAATTTTAATGTCTGACAAAAAAGAATTCAAACCAAGACTAATGAGAAGAGATAGGGAAGGACACTACAAACTCATCAAAAGAAAAATCCACCAAGATGACATTTCAGCTCTTAACATCTATTCCCCAAATACAAGGTCAAACAAATTCATAAAAGAAACATTATTACAGCTTAAATCACATAATGACCTTCACACGCTGATTGGGGGACACTTCAAAAACCTACTCTTGCCAATAAACATGTCATTAAGACAAAAATTAAACAGAGAAATTCTTGAGCTGACTGAAATTTTAAATAAATAGACTTAAGGGATATTTACAGAAGATTTCATTAAAATAAAAAATAATATATATTTGTATCAGTAACTCATGCAACTTTCCTAAGTCTCACTACATACTCAGACAAAAAGTACGTCTTAACAGGTGGTATTAAACCTAAATAACACCCGGAATACTGTCTGACTTTAATCTGAGGTATTAAAGATGGATATCAACCACAATAGACACAACAGAAAGCTTAGAAACTCATGGAACCTGAAGTGCAGAATACTGAATGAAAAGTCAGAAATGACGGAAGATTAAAGACTTTCTAAAATTGCATGAAAATGCACACACAACATAACCAAATGCGACACAATGAAGATGATTCTAAGAGCCAAATTTATTGCATTAAGTGCTTCATTAAAAAAAAAAATAAAAGACTTATAATACAAGTAAGCTTCAAACACACTGGAAAGCTCCAGAACAAAAGGAGGAATTCACACCCAAAAGGCTACATGCCAAGACATAATCAAACTCAGAGCTGAAATCAATGACATTTAAACAGAAAAACAAACAAACAAAATATAAAGTATCAATGAAAGTAATTTTTGACAAAATTAGTAATATTGGCAATCTGTTTCTGAATGAACTGATAGGCAGAGAGATAATAACTGAATTAACAGAATTAGTAATGAAAGGTGGGGGCACAACACTACATGCATTGAGAAAATTCAGGGAAAAATTAGGACATACTTTAATAACCTGTACCCCACCAAAGTGGAAAATCTGTAAGAAATGGATAATTGTCTCAGTATATATGTCTTACTAAATTAAACCAAAAACCACATAAGCAATTTAAATAGACCTATACCTCTAATGAAAGAGCAGAAGCCATTAAAGTCTCCCAATCAAAAGAAGTTCAGGGCCAGATGGTTTCAGTTAAGTTATTCTTCCAGACTTTCAAAGTAGATTTGATGTCAATCCTCCTTTAATTATTCCATAAAATAGAAACAGAAGTTATATTTCCCAATTAATTTTAGGAGGTCACAGTTTTGCTGGTAGCTAAGCCAAAAAAGACATGAAAAAAAGAGAATTACAAACCAATTTTACTCATGTACAGAGAAGCAAAATTTCAAAATAAAATACTTGCAAACCTAATCCAAGTACACATCACATAGATCATTCACAGTTATCAATAGGCTTCATCTCAAAAGATGCAGAGATTATTCAATATATGTAAACCAAATAAAGTAATGTATCATATAAACAAACTAAAAGATGAAAACCACAAGATTATCTCATTAAATGCAAAAAAGGCCTGAGACAAAATTCAGCACCCCTTCAGGATAGAAGCCCTGGAGAAAAGAGGGATACAAGGAGCTTACCTATTCATAATAAAGATAGTTTATAGCAAGTCCATAGACAATCTTAAACTAAATGGAGAGAAACTTAAAAAGCAATTTCATTAAATCAGGAACAAGACAAGATTTTTAGCTCTCTTTATCTATTCAGTATAGTTGTTGTCTTAGCTAGGGCAACAAGACCACTGAAGTAGATCAAGGGGATACAAATTGAAAAGCAAGAAGTCACAGTATTGTTATTTGCAGACTATATGATAGTATATGTAAGTGACCCTAAAGAGTCTAACTAGAAACCTCTGCCACTGATAAACATTGTGAGTAAAGCAGCTGCATTAAAAAAAAAATCAACTCAAAAAAATTAGTAGCTTTCCTATATTCAAATGACGAATGGACCAAATCAAGCAAATAACTCCTTTTACAATAGCCTCAAAAAATATAAAGTATAGCCGGGTGATGGTGGCACACACCTTTCATCCCAGCATCCCAGGAGGCAGAGGCAGGTGGATCTTTATGAGTTCGAGGCCAGCCTGGTCTACCAAGCGAGATCCAGAAAAGGCACAAAGCTACACAGAGAAACTCTGTCTCGAAAAACCAATATATATATATATATATATATATATATATATATATATATGTTTGTATGTATGTATGTATGTATGTACGTACGTACGTATGTATATGTATATGTATATGTATGTACGTATATGTGTATATATATGTGTGTGTGTGTGTGTGTGTGTGTGTGTGTGTGTGTGTATGTATATGTATATTGTGGTAACTATATCCAAGCAAAAGAAAGAAATACTAGTGTGACAAAAACTTAGACACTGAAGAAATAAACTGAAGAAGATAACAGAAGAATGAATGACCTTCCATGCTCATGGATTGGTTGGATTATTATAGTAAAAATGACCATCTTACCAAAAACAACATATAGATTTAATGCAATTCCCATCATAATTCCCACACAATTCACAATTCAATTCTTCATAGATTTTGAAAAGACAATTATCAGCTCCATATGGAAACACAAATAACCCAGGATAGCTAAAACAACCCAAAGTAGTAAATACCCCAACATCAACAATAAAAACAACATAGTACCCTTCCTCCCTCTCCCTCTCCCTCTCCCTCTCCCTCTCCCTCTCTCTCTCTCTCTCTCTCTCTCTCTCTCTCTCTCTCTCTCTCTCTCTCTCTCTCTCTCACACACACACACACACACACACACACACACTACATATGGAACAATGTAATAATAGAATTTAAAACACAGACATAAATCCAGACACTGATGGACACCTGATTTTTAATAAAGAAACCATAAATAGACACTTGAAAAAAAGATAGCATCATCAAACTGGAAGACTACATGTAGTCCACATAAATCTGTACTTATCACCATGAACCTATATGGATCAAAGACCTCAACATAAAACTTGATACACAGAGACTGATAGAAGAGAAAGTAGAGAATATCTGTGAACTTACTGGAAAAGAAAAAAGACTTTCTGAACAGAACACCATTAACACAGGCACCAAAAATCAACAATTAATATTGGGAACCTCATAATACTGGAAACTTCTATATGCCAAAGATACCATCATTTGGACAAAGTGGTAATCTACAGACTGAAATAATATTCTTTCTGCTACATATCAAATAGGGGACCAATATCTAAAATATCATCTCAAAAAAATTAATCTTCCACAAGAAAAAAAAAACATAATTAAAAATTGAGTAAAGGTCTGTGGGAGCCCCTAGTGGCTCCCTACTAAGAACTTACTCAAGGTCAGAGAATTCATTCTTGCTTTACCTAGCAGGACTGCATAATAGGATGATTTGGCCAGGGGTGTGTTTACCAGGAGTTTTGAAGGGTCTACACTATGCTATATGTTGTGCTTTGATCTTGAAAGGGGGAGGTTTTCCTTGCCCTTCCCCTTTGCGTTGTATGAAATGCCCCTTGGGATAAATCTCAAGGTGACTGGGTATTGACCCAGGGCCCTCCTGATACTATACTATCCTGTTTCTCTGTTTTTCTTATCATCGCCTTCATCTTTCTACATAATACTTCCTCATACATCTCTCCTCCCCTCAACAACCCTTTGAAATGTGGGAGATAGACTCCCACAAAGGTCTCAACAGTTTATTCTCAAAATAAGAACTGTAAGTGGCTGAGAAACACTTAAAGAAATGATAAACATTCTTAGCCATCAGCAAATGCAAATCAAAACTACTTTGATATTTCATCTCACAGCCACCAGAAAGACAAAGTTCAATGAAACAAATCACAGTTCATTCTTGCAAAGACATGGAATAAGAGGAACAGCCACTCATTGCAGGTGGGTTTGCAAACTTGTGCAGTCACTAAGGAAATCGCTGTGTCAGTCCCTCATTAAGATGTAATCAATCTACTTTACAATTCAACTCTACAACCTGTGGTGGTTGGAGTAAGAATGGGTCACATAAACTCATGTATTTGGATGCTTGGTCATCAGGTAATGGCACTACTTGAAGAAGTATGACGTAGTTGGAGTTGATGTTCCTTTTTGGAGAAAGTGTGTCACAGGGAGTGGTCGATTTTGTGGTTTTCAAGGGCCCAAGCCAGTTCCAGTGTCTCTCCTTGCCTGCTGCCTATGGATTTTTATGTAGAACTCAGCTACTCTCCAGCACCATCTCCCTGACTGTTGCCATGCTACAGAGTGATAATGGACTAAATCTCTGAAACTGTAATCAAGCCTCTGTTAAATGCTCTCTTTTATAAGAGTTGTTGTAATCATGGTGCTTTTCACAGCTATAGAATACTTACTGCGTCACTACTCTTGGTCATATACACAAAGGACTCTACAAGCTACTACAGAGACACCTGCTGAAACATGTTCATTGACATTCTATTCATAACAACCAGAAATTAGAAACAACCTAGGTGTCTCTCAACAGAAGAATAGATAAAGAAAATGGGGTACATTAACCTATAGAATTTGAAATTTGCAGGTATATAGAAGGATCTAGAAATATTTATCTGAATCAGGTTACCAGAATGACAAGTATGATATGTATTCACTTACATGTGGATATTATTTGTTAAGTCAATTATAACCAAGCTACAATCCTTAGAACCACAGAGGTTAGACATGGAGTAAGGGACTAGAGGTTGGTGGTAAAGAGAACTCTTTAGGAAAGGGAAATAAAATAGATAGTTATGGATGGATGGGTGGCTAAAAAAAGAGAATAAAGTTGGAGGGGGAGGTAAGGGAGAGATGTGTGAGGGGATACAGGGAGGGACAGCTAAAATTTAGGTACATTTGAGGAGTAGTATGGACACCCAATATAACAAAATCTTCCTAAAATATATACATCTATGAAGATGATCTAAATGAAATCTCAAAATAATAATGGAAGAAACAGAGCACCAACTGGACATCTATTGCCAAGGAAAGAAAAATCCAGTACCAGGATTGGGTTACCTCTAATTGAGTGGTTGGCCAAAGAGGTTCCAGTTAATGCCCAAACCAACCTGGCTGTTTTCATGACTATATATTGTCTCCACAAACTGACCCTTCTAAGACCCATTGCTGAAGACGAAACCTACACAACTCATTGAACATGGAGAGGTGTAACTGGCTCCTACACAGAGATTTTGACTTGGTGTTGCTGCGTCTATATTACAGTAGGGTACTCTGCAGGCTACCAAATATGAAATGTCAACTCCTGCCCATCAACAAACCCTTTGGTCTACAATGGGGTCCTTCCTGCAAGATTTGCCAGAGTAATGGTGCACAAAGCTTGAGGGAGAAACTAACAAATATCTGATTTCTGATTTGGCTCAAGACCCACTCCATGAGCTAGAATCCATACATGCCACTGCTTAAGTTACCAAGAGCCTGAAACTATAGAGCCAAGGGATATAGAACAAAACCAAATACTATTGTTCTAAAAAAAATAAAAACCATAGGAATAAAAAGAATCTTAATGACTTTCTATGCTGATAGATCATTGCCTTTCTCATTCAACTCCAAGGCAGCTTCCTCCTGAGGCAGATGGTAGCAAATACAGAGACCAAAGACATGACACTATGCAGAGAGTGAGAGACTTCGAACCTTCAGCCCTAAATGGGATGTTTCCATCAAATACTTGGGGTTTGGGGGTAAAAGGAGAAATGGACACATGCCCTCATTCCTAATTAACACAGAAGCAATCTCCAATCAATTGATAACCACTGACATACGAAAATGTAATTCTGTCAAAAAATGTCTCAGTGGGAAAACAAACTACTTTTAAGGATAGGCTGCATGCCCAGCAGGAGATGAACAACAGAAAATGAACACATAGGCATTTTTTTTGGGGGGGGGGTTCTTATCTCATAATGTATCATGGATTTGTTGTTGTTTTAGTGTCTTTTAAATTTATACATATATATGTATTTATACATATATATGTATATATACATATATATGTGTGTATGTTTATATTTACACATGTATTTGTATTTATGTATAATTTAATTTTATATATACATATATATGTATATATATATTTTTTAAAACTATTTATTTTATCCTTCAGATCTTTTGCACATATATTGCTTCAATTTAGTGTTGTAATGGAATTGCTGTGTGTGTGAAAAGTTGCTCTCTAAGTGTTTCTCTCAGCTTTTCTTGGGCTCTTTCCCTTTTGAGTCTTTCTTTTGTTCTAGTCTGGTGTTTTAGTTTTCGTTTGATTGCACTGTTTTATTTTATTAATATCCTTTAGAATCCTGTTTGTTGTCTAATGAGAGATATGAAGGGATTAATCTGATAGAAAGGAGTGTTGAAGGAATTTGGAGGAGAAGAGTGAGGGGGAAATGTAATAGGGTTATATTATGTGAGGAAAATATCTATTTTTTTCCTAGGGGGGAATAACCTAGGAAACTTATCGAATTGTATTTATTTCAGTGGAATTAATTGAGCTACACTTTTGAATTTTCACACACACATACACACACAAATAAAACCATTCCAAACTAGAAAAAATAAATAGATACGTATATCTTTTTAAAATTTTCCTTATTTATATAATGTACATTGGTGTTTCGCCTACATGTATGTCTGTGTGGCAGTGCTGGATCTTCTGGAACTGGAGTTCAGACAGTTGTGAGCTGCCATGTGGGTGCCGAGACCTCAATTTGGATCCTCCTGAAGAGTAGCCAGAGTTCTTAACCTCTGAGCCATCTCTCCAGCCTCCAATATGTATTTCTTTATCATTGAATTTTCCAAGGAGATGAGATACTCAGGTAATCTTTTATCAAATATGTACTATCTGGGTAATGCAAAAATAAGATCAGTACTAACTCTTGGGGGAAAAGTATTTTTTTTTTTCCACACTCATAGCCAACGTAGAAAATTTCTGCTAAAAAAATTATTTCCTTTTAAAATATTTTTCTTGTGATTTTTATTAAAATGTTGAGTGTTTTTATCAAGAGAAGATGAAGACCTGTTTCTGTTAGTGTTTGTGAATCACACTAGCCAATTAACAATGAACTAAAACAGTTAGCCTTGAGAATTCAAGCATCAACAAATTTCTCACTATCCTCAGACAACTTTCCTCCTCAGCTATACATAGCTGGCTATTCTGCCAGGCATCTGTTGGGGAAATGATGTCAGTAATTTCCACAGATCTGAAGGCTCAGCTTTAGCCTAAGTTTAGAAATTACCACATCTCACTGTGACTTAAAATCTCACAAAAATTGGAACAGACTTTTCCCAGGTGACATTACATAATGTATTTATAGGTTTTTAAAACTTGTATATATTTGCAATTTAACTGTAAAATAAACATTACTCAGGAAATGGGTGTTTCTAGAAGTCTGTTTATTGATACCATCTTTCTTAAAATGTGTCTATTTTAAAGGACCTGAAGGCAACAGAGATGTTGCCTGTATTCAAACAAAAAGGTGCAAAAAAACTGAGTATATTATTATTCTTTGAAAAGATGTCTTCTATGACTGGCCATTGGTGTATGTGAGAACATTTAAAGTCATAAACTATTTTTCAGTTTCCTCTTCTCTAACAGGAATAATGGGAAACATACAAAAGGGTAAATATAAGGTACTGTTTTGAAATTTGACTGTGAATGATTCATGACATACCATGGTGCCAGTATTTAGCAAGCATTGAATAAACTACTATTACTGATGTATATAAATTGCTTTTTTTTAATTTTTTTTTTAGTTTTTCGAGACAGGGTTTCTCTGTGTAGCTTTGCGCCTTTTTCCTGGAACTCGCTTGGCAGCCCAGGCTGGCCTCGAACTCACTGAGATCCACCTGCCTCTGCCTCGCAAGTGCAGGGGTTAAAGGCGTGCGCCACCACCGCCAGGCTTTGCTTTTTTAATTAGTGACACTATTGTAGCTGGAAGGTTTCTCTAGTCCCACCCAGCCCCGTGGTCTTGCAGTTGCTTAGAATCACTCAGAGGCTTATATTATTTACAATCTGTATGGCCTGGATCCCGCCTGGATCCATCCTGCCCTGTTCCAGGCTAATGCAGCTTTATTTATTAGCCAAAGGGAGCAACACATATTCACGGCATATAGAAAGACACCTACATCATAATGGAGAAAAATTGTTTTCAGGCTTTTAGTGGTAAAAAAGAAAAAAGAAAAAAAAATCCCACTTGATGCTAGCCACCTGGCATAGGTCCTTCCAAGGCATCTGAAAAGTAGAAGCTCAGGATGGAGACAGCTCCACAAAACCAGCTGAGTAAAAAAGACGCCAAGAATAGGAGCCCTGGGAGCCCTTCCCTTATTGCCTCAGAGTTTCAGACCCCCAGACTGGCCAGGCAGCTCTGCCCAGAACTGCTCATCAGTGCAGTATCCTAGCCACCTCCCTCTGCACCTCTGCCTCTGAGCAGCTGCAGTTTCTGCAGCAGCTAGGAGAGCTGCTGTGTGACCTCAGATGCCCAAAGGAACCTGTAGCCAGATATAACTTAAATTGCTAAAAGTCTTATTAATAAAAAAACACCCAGAGCCAGATATTGGTGTAAAAGCTGAAATATCAGAGTGTCTGTCTGTACAGACCTCCAGACCTCTATGATTAACTAGTGGCTAGCTCCTCCTGATTTTCAGGCAAACTTTATTTGTTAGAGAACAAGTAAAATGTCCCCACACACTATGTTCCTTGATACAAGCAGATCAATCTTAGTGCATATTTTTAAAATATATATATATTTAAAGTAAATTTGTATGCTATTTATTTAGAAGTTAAAAAACAATTTGAACTTTCTAAGCAATTCAGATAACATAAAGATTGATGGTTCATATAAATACAATCTAAGACAGCTGAGTGAATCTCTGGTATCTGAAGTAGAAATCCCTTCAAGTATGTATTGAAGAAGGCACACTTTTATATGGGCATTTAATTAATATAGAAAAATGGTCATTGATACACTGTTCAGATTTGAAGTTAAAGATATACAAGAATGAAACAGAAAATTTTCAGAACTAATAAAAATGAAGCTGAATATTTATTCTAAAAGTATAGATTTAATTTAATTTAATAGGAGAAAGTAGGTGGAGGCCAGTGTTTATAGCATCTTTGATAACTTATTGAGATGTTGAGAGAATAAGTGTGTTTCACTCTAATTGGCCTGTTTCAATGTCATTGCAGTTCATACTGATGTTGATAATTATTCAGAAGGATGTTGACTACAAAACATAGGAAAATAATGTTAATATTTTCTCTGAAGCAATACCAATTGGAAAGTAAATTGGTTTTGACCCTAGAATGAAGGCCAAGGAGAATGTGTGCTCATAAATGTTTTCTGTAATCTTGCTTAAAATTGAAAATATAATAATCTATAATACTTCACTTCTAGTTGTAGTGTTTATGACATGTTAAATTGTACATTTCATAAAAATTTAGCATTTTATGAATGCTAAATGAATCAACCAGATAAGAAATATAAGATAAAAATAAAAGAAGATATCTGTGAATTAGTGCCCATTACATGTTTGATATATGTATGGTAAGTATGTTGAATATATTCATACACCATAGGTCTTGTCTTACTTTACATTACCAAATTACCAAATTACAGCAGTACATTATACAGACAACTTTATAATATATTGCTGGTTTCTACACACATCAAATTTAGTCAGACCACATATGTTTGAATATGACTTCACTTAATCATTATTATGGCATGGAAAACAAACTATATTGCTGGGATCAGGTGTGGGGCAGATGGGGGGAGAGAGTACTTGGAGAGACAAGTGGAATGAGGTAGAAACCTAGAACAAAGGAAACTCCCAGGATTATATGCAGGTGACTGACCCTAACTAATACTCCTAGCAATAGGGAATGTGGACCCTGAACTAGCCATCTCCTATAATCAGGCAACATTTCCACTGGAGGGTCTTGGATGCTAACCCAGCCACAAAACCTTCAACCTGCAATTTGTTCTGTCTATAAGATATGATGGGGGTAAAGATGGTGCAGACATTGTAGGAGTAACCAACTGTTTACTGGCACAGCTGAAGACCCCATATCCTGAGAGGGAGCTCCCCATTGAGGGCTAAGACCCAGGAATGGTATACCCAGGAACCTAGGATAGAACCAAACATGAATGGCAACAACAACAAAGTCAATGAAATGACTCCTGGTGTTCCTCTGTACTCAGAGATTGGTGCCCAACTGTCATCAGAGAGTCTTTACCCAGCAACTCATAGAAACAGATGCAGAGACCCACAGCCAAACATCAGGCAGAGCTCAGGGAATCATGCAGAAGATGGGGAGGAAGAAGGGCAGGACCCAGTGCTGTCAAGGGCACCACAACGAAACTGAGAAAACCAACTCACCTGGGCTCATAGGTGCTCACAGAGACTGATCAGACAAACAGGAATCCTGCATGGAGCTAACCTGGGCCCTCTGCATATATGTGACAGCTAGGTAACTTGGTCTTCCAGTGGGACACCTAAAAGTGAGAACAGCTGGATGTCTCTAAATCTGTTGCCTGATTTTGGGTTCCATGACTCCTGCTGAATTGCTTCATTCAACCTTGGTGGGGGAGGGGTACCTGGTCTCAGTGCTGTTTGATATACCTTGGCTAGCTGATATCTATGGGAGGCCTACCTGATCTGAAGAGAAACAGTGGATGAGAAGTATATGGTATGGAGGAGGGAAGGAGAGAAATAGAGAAGAGGGGGATAGAAAAAAGGGGTGGGGGAAGCTTTGTTTAGGATGCAAAAACAAGAACATAAATAATAAAAAAGAAGAAAAGGAACTACATATTAATATGGAAATAAAATATTTTATTGTATTTGTATATATTTTCAAATTTGAATGAGATATATTTTTATATATAGTATAATAGCCATATCAAAGGCTAGAAGTTCAACATTTTGTGCTGAAAGAGTATGTGAATAATGATCACCAAAGCATGATTTTAAAAATATTTTGTAAATTGAATTTCAATATCTATAAAAAGACTAACATTAAAAATAGAGAAACATTCTTATTCAAATGATTTTTCAAAAATCATTAGCAGTTTAAAATATTTCTTTTATAACTTATGAGCTTTTTTTTTAGTTTTTTTTTTAATTATATTTGTGTTTTAATTTTACACATCAGCCATGGGTTCCCCTGTCCTCCCCCCTCCTGCCCCCCCTTCTCTTCATACCCTCCCCTCCATTCCCATCTCCTCCAGGGCCAAGACTCCCCTGGGGATTCATTTAAACCTGGTGGATTCAGTACAGGCAGGTGCAGCAGTGAAAAACTTATGAGCTTTTATGTAACATGCCTTGAGTTTTCTACAAAGCTCTCATACATATAATCTGAAGTGTACTAAAGAATAGTGTGCAGTCTTGCAATATATAAATGTAAATACTAGGTATATTACTTTAACAAAGGGCACTTTTTTGTTTTATTTATTTATTTATTCTTAGTTGGGGTAAGTATAAACATGGATGATGTTGCATGAACACAAAGAAGCCAATATTAAATGAACTGTTTCCATTTTTGGGAACAAAAGCTCTATTGAATTAAACAATTTTTAAAAATGGTTGCTGCTTTACATTAAACTTATTTCAGTTCTATTCCTAGGTTGGATTATTTTCATTTCAACAGTTTAGATTGAGGGTATCACTGCAGGTATGACTCTGGGAAGCAAACACAGAGGAGAGAAAGAAAACTCAGTTCAGATTGATTTCCTCAACCTGGATCAAGATTTCTACATTTTCTAATTAAGAACTTTTTTATTCATTTTATATACCATTCATAGATCCCCCTCTTCCCTCCTCCCATCCCTCCAGTCTTCCTCCACTCACCGCCCATTCCCTCATACCAGAAGGTAAGGCCTCCCACTGGGAATCAGCAGAACCTGGTACATTCAACAGAAGCAGATCCAAACTCCTCCCCCTGCCTCAAGGCTGTGCCAGGTGTACCATCATAGGTATTGGGCTCCAAAAAAGCCAGCTCATGCGCCAAGGATGGATCCTGATCCTACAGCTAGGGGACCCCTTAAGCAGATCAAGATACACAACTGTCTCACTTAGGCAGAGGGCCTAGTCCAGTCCCATGCAGGCTCCCCAGGTATTGGTCTAAATTTCATGAGTTCTGATTAGTTTGGTTTGGTTGTCTCTGTAGGTTTCCTCGTCATAATCTTGACCCCCTTTGCTCATAGACTCCCTCTTCTCTCTCTTTGGCTGGATTCCAGAGCATGGCCTATTTTTAGGCTGTGGATCTCAGCATCTGCTTCTATCAGTTACTGGAGAAAGAATCTATGATGACAGTTAAGGTATTCACAATCTAATTACTGGGGTAAGACAGTTCAGGCACCCTCTTCACTATTGCTAGTCGTCTAAGCTGGTGTCATTCTTGTGGATTCCTGGGAACTTTCCTAGCATCCGGTTTCTCCCTGTCCCCATGATGTCTCCAAGACTTCTAAAGAGTTTACACTGCAGGTATGAGTCTGAGAAGCAGACAGCAGAGAGGAGAGAAAGAAAACTCAGTTCAGATCGACTACATCAACCTGGATCAAGACTTCTAAAGAATCACATTCTAAGCAGTTCATTGACCACATATTTTAAACATAGTATAATTTTGGGGAAAAGTTTCCTGGTGTAATACTATCCCTTGTGCATGAGGAAACATAATTATATCAAAACTGACTCATAGCCACCCTTGGTTCTGGATATGAGAGCTTGGGGTGCCTCTGGCTCTACAGATAATATAAGGGCTATTAAGACTATTATGTACCTCTGTTCCTGGTTGTGCAAGCTTGGGGGAGTCCCTTGCTGTAAGGGTCACTTAGATTATTGCCCACCCCCAGTCCTGGTTGAAGAAGATTGATATGGCCTGGTCCAACAGATAACACAGATTACTAGGCTATTAATCATTTCAATTTCCCAGATTTCTGAATGGAAGAACAGGTTTTTCAACTCTGCCATTTGAAAGGCAATTGCATACTTAATATCTCTGGTTTCTTTGGAGCTCTGACTGCACCAGGTCCTTCCTCTATGTTCCTGACTTTAAAAGAAACTATGTCTTTCTTTTAAGCTTTTACAAATACATCAATGTATTGTTATTTATAGTTTCTTTCTTTATTAAAATTAAAATTCTTAGGTCCTTTTGCCATGTCTGATACATGGCCACCACATGAAACATGTTCTGTCTTCAGTCCTCTCTTCCAGTGGAGTAACATGTGGCTTGGGTCCATTATCTTCAGAAATCAAAATTCATATCAAATAGAAAACTGACTCATAATAAACATATGTGAGTATATTATAATATTCTTTAGACAAGGAGATTAAGTCAGAATAATACTAGTATGAATAGTTAGATAAAATCAGTAAAACTGGAGGATTGGATGGCAGGAGATGAGCTGATAAAAAGTAAAAATTAATAGTTACAATGTTTGTATATTCTGTGTAGAGTTAAAAAATGATCTCTTGCCTAGAAGCCATGAGAGATGTAGAAAAGAAATTACAGGCTTATTAAAAAAAGAAAACAAATAATTAATGACACTTGGAATAAAAACAAAACAATTTCTAGATAATCAAAGAAGATACATCTGGAAAGTGGTAAAGAAGTACTTATTGATACTGCAATGTATAGAGTATTTAGCTTTATTTTTAAAATAACAAAATGTTGAGTTATTTATCACAGTGGAAGTTAGACACCATATAGTAGAGTAGAGAAGACTTACAGTCTAATTAATAAAAACATAAACAGATGGAGCAGTACAACATGTTACAATTATGAAATGCTGCCTTTGGAACTCACATAGAACAATAGTTAAACAAAAGAAAATAGAGAGTTAAGAACTAGAATCTAGGAAAAGTATTTGTATTTGTAATTAATCTACCACTCATATGATGCAATGCTGAATGTGTTTTTTTTTTCCTCAGTTTTTGCTCCAGTGGCGAACACACAAACACACATACACACATATAATCTGACAACAACAAATTTGGCTTAAAGATATCTGTGCTGTGTAAAGGATTTAGGAAGCAGTAGGCAGTTGGTTGGGAAATCAAAAACAAAACAGCACTGTAGAAGATGACGGCCTTGGGTTTCCGGTTTCAGACGGAGGTGCAGAATCCAAACGCTGCTGTGTGTCCTGTCACCTCAGCACTCTGGAGGCTGAGGCTGGAGGTCGATTCCAAATCCTAATGTAGCTTTGACAAAGTAACCAAATCAGGTTTCTAAATATATAATAAACGAACAAACACACAAACTAATTAACAACTTAGGATGACTCATAACATTAGAAAACTAGTATTACAAAGGTCAGCATTTGAGTGTGATGACAATTATGCTAAGGTTCTGGTATCTTGGTGGTCATGGCTTGTAAAATGATTTTTAAAAGATTTTAAAAGAGCACCAAAACCATTTACACTGGAAAGAGAGAATATGGAGGAAAACTGCCCAACATTTACAGAGGAGAAACATGAAAACAGTAAGAAGGAAAAAAGAAAATTCTTGACAAACATTAGCGATCAGGAGAACTGAGATTAAAAAAGAGAGCTTCTCAGTGACACGTGTAATATTTGTCTATCAGTACAATTATGAGGGAGAGTAAGATATGTGGCCCCTTGTGCATGTTACTTGGCTCAATGTACAGGATTTTTATTTTGTTGTGTTGTGTTTTTATAGAAAACTGAAGAGAAATCTAGAGATTTGCCTGGATTTCACAGGCTGAAATAAAAATGTTCTGTGAAGGATACCCAAAATGATTGTGACACTTATGTCCATGTAAACTTGCTCTTCCAGAAACTTCTTCCATTCCCTCAATCTAAATATGCATTGGCACCATCCTCACCAAAGGAACTGTGAAGTGTGACTTACGTCTTCTGCTGCTCAGGGTATTAGGACCACACGGATAGGATCGGACCAACTCTCCCTCCCTCTTTTTTTCCAGTTACTATTATGAAGGAGTCTCTTTGGATCCTCAGTTGCATTATAAGGAAGCAGACAGACAACCAGAAATCTTTTAGCCAACGCTGCCAGTGAACTTTTCAGCTCATAGCCAGCATCATTATCTGAATAAGCGAAGTCCAGATGAGTCAAGAATCCAGTGCTTGAGAGTCCTGAGGGCCAATGAACTGAGAAAAACAAAAATACAACTGCTGAGACACAAACAGAAATAAGTGTGATCATTTTTATGTCACTAAGATTAGTGTTGTTTCTTTGCCAAAAACAGACCAGTATGACCTCTGAAAGCATTTGAAGGGACAAGACCATAGCTATTAAAAGTGCTGCAAAGTTTGAAGAAGTTGTTGAAAATTTTGAATGCAGAGTGCAAGTGCACTCTATTTTGATTTAGGAAGACACCACCTCAGATGTACAAGGAGAATATGAACACCTGATGTTATACTATAAATGTAAGAAGTTGAAAGCCTTGATGAAAGCCTATTTTTCAGGGGGACTAAACCATTTGTCACCATTCACACTAAACTTAATTTATAGGTATCTTATAAAATATAAATTACAATGGAAATGAGTTAATTACCATTTCTAGTTTGGAAGAAGCAATACCTGGTGCATTGAAGACAGCCACAAGTAAGATTTCTTAGTCACAAAATCATGAAGTTAAAGCTACAGGTAATTCTATTGTAAATTAAAACTTTAAAATCAGCCAGAATTATTTGTGACTATGACCTATTAGTGCTAGGAATCAGGCAGGTTGATAAGGCGTCATAACGAAACTCTTGCAAGGCATAATAGAGGCCCTGAACTGATACCTGGCAAATTCACAATAAATTGACAGAACTAAACGTAAAAGAGGATGGGAAAATAGCTTAACGGGCAAAATGCTTGTTGAACAAGTCTGATGACCTAAATTCAGATACCGAGTACCTACAGAAAAAGCTAGTTTCACAGCCTGTTTCTGTGACACTAACACCGAGGAGTTAGGAGTGAGTTAGAGAGAAGCACTCATCCCTGTGTCCTACTGGCCAAACAGTGTAGCAGAAACAGAAAGATACACATTTCCAGGAAATGAAGTAGGATAAATGATGGAGAAAGCCATCCCAAGTCAGTCAATTTCTGTACTCCATGCATGCAAGAATAGGCAAGTGCATGCACACAAACACCACACACACACACACACACACACACACACACACACACACACACACACACACTTTTATATTTTATATGACTCCTGGAGGGAAGGAAGGACTGTGTTTCATTTGCTCATGGACTGTCTGAATCCTCATTAAGTGTCATGGACTAGATACTCAGTAACTCTGACAAGGAAGGGATTCCATGAACAACTAATTATAAATGTTCATTTGAATCAACAAATATTTAATGAATTCTAAATTTAAGAAATTTGAAATCTGAGGCTGGAGAAATGGCTCAGTGATTGAGAGCACTGGTTGCTCTTCCAGGGACCAGGATTCAATTCCTAGCACCTATGTGGCATTCTAAAATTATCTGTAATTCTAGTACCAGTAGATCCAATGCCTTCTTCTGGTTTCCTTGGGTACTGTTCACTGGTCGTGCACACACACACACACACACACACACACACACACACTTTTATATTTTATGATACCTATATATTTTATATACATGAAAATTGCATATAAAAGTTTATTACTGAATTTTTCACCATAGCTGTGACATAAAACCAGCCTAGATGCCAGTCAAGACAAGGATGATAAAGAAAAAGTGGTACCCATCTCTGAGAGAATTTTATTAAGCTTCATAGAAATAAAGCAATAGATGACATTCATAGCAAGATAGAAAGAATTAGAAATCATTGGGTTACATGAAATAATACAGATTCAGAAAACAATGTTCCATTTGTTTTCTCACATACAGAATCTAGTTTAGACAGGATGAAAGAAACAAACAAAATAGAGAGACAGAATTTATATGATATGTTTGTATCATGTAAGCATAAGTGAGAACTATTTTGGAGGAGGAAGAAGAGCAGTAAGAGAGAGGGGAATGGGGAGAGCAATAGGTATGGAAATGAGAAACAAAACATGTTACATGGGCATGAATATATCATACTGAAACATACTATTATATTCTAATTATAAAACACATTTAAATACCTATAAAGCTGAAGTAATCATCAGTATGCCACTGAAGTTATTAGAGCAGAGATTATAGAAAGTCAATATATAGACAAATGTACTGTATTAAATTCAAGTTTCTACACAGTAGAGGCTAAGAGGAGATAAAATGCTAAGCTACAGGGAAAACACAATTGCAGTGAGGATGGCAAAGGATGCAACTGTTGAGTGCTGGTGCTCATGATGTAATTGATTGTTGTGACTTTGGAAAATAAAATGGAGTTCCCATAAAATATAAAGATAAATCTGCCATATAATGTCCCAGATTCCACTGTGCAAGACATATGTCAAAGAGAAATATACATGTCCACACTCTCTGTAGAAATGCTCACAATATCCAACAAATTGATTCAAGTTGTGTCTATCAAACAATAAATGCCTAAAAAGTATTTGGAACATATGCACACATACACACATATGTGTGTGTATGTGTAGAAATATATGGTGTATATATATAACATGTAAAATATAAAAAATAGAAATTCTATCATTTACAACAACCTGGAGGGAACTAGATTTTATTATGTGAAGTGATATTAAACCAGCACAAAATACCATGTTCTATGCATTTTTGAACACATATACAATATAAAAAGTTGTTGATCTCAAAGAGGCTGATAGTAGAATACTGTGAATTAAAATCAGGTTAAGGTGGAAGGGAAAGATTCATCAAAGGCATTAACTGACAACTTGAAAGAAACAATTTCTAATGTGGTCTCATACACTAGTGTGATTATGGATAAAAAGAATGTTCTGTATACTTGGTTTTGCCACAATTAAATGAAGGATGTTTGAACAAAGATATAGTTCTGTATTTATATTTTAATATATTTCATTTGTAGGAAATTAGCTATACATTATTCCATCTTATTAGTTACCATTCTATTATGAACAACCATAATGAACAAGGCAACTTACAAAAGGAATGGTAATTTAGATTATGATTCCACAAGATTAAGAGTCCATCATGGTAGAAAAACAAGGTAGCAAGATGTAGGCAAGAAGGTGCTGGAGGGGGAAGCTGGGGATTCACACCCTGAACTATAACAACAAAGCAGATAGAAAGTTAGGAATGGCACAAGTCATTAAACTCTCAAGGCCCACCCCCAACAACATACTTCTTCCAATTAAGACAATATCCCTAGTTCTACCCAGAAAAGTGGCACCAAATGAAGACCAAATATGTAAATGTCTGAGAACAAGTCGAGCATTGCTAATTCAATTACCATATCCAATTTAAGTATACTTCCTTACATTTTTATGTGTCACTTATACTAAAATTTAAAAATTAAATTTGAAGTAAAAATAAACATTCTTGGGATTGCTGTGTCATGTATTTTATTTAAAAATAATAGCTAATTAAAGAATATCATAGACCTGAACACATAATTTTAGAAATCTATGCCAATGCTTTAATTCTTAAAATATCAGACAGAATTTTTCACTATCCTACTACAAAACCTGCTAAGAGCACTGAGTTAAGAGACTTTGAGAGGAACAAAAGGGTGAGAATTACTATCATATTGGAGTTACTTTGGTTACCTGCCAACATGAAGGCATGATGGGAACAGAGAAAGGTCATTTTCACATATGCATGCCCTGGAAGTAACTTGGCGTAAAAAATGGCAGCTGTAACACAAGGCATCTGTTTTAGACAGTGAAACTATGAGAGATGCTCCAAAGAGTCCACTCACCAGGCCAGCCTTGTTATCAGGGCTCTTGCACCAGAAAAATAATCAGATGTGAGCAGATTTAAATACAATTTATAGAGACAAATGTATTCATTAGATTTTTTATTCTTACACAACTTCCTTAATTCATATACAACAATGACTATGTCAATTTATATGTAGTTATGGTTATATTTAATGAAAAATTAAACTATGGCACAATTTGAGATCAAATGGATTAGCTATTTGCAAAGATTTAAACGTTTTTATATTTAATATGAAAATGCTTCACCTTTTAAGAGTTTGTAAAACTGCTTTTGAAACTATGAAATATAGAATTGGTTGGGTAATTCAAGTGGGTTGGCCATAACCAGAAGGGCTGCAGTCATTTGGAGTCTGATCGCACTGCTCAGCTAAATTCATTAAGGAATCAATTATCATATTATCCACGTAAAGAGTTTTCTCTTCAAAGTACATGGTGTTTCATGGCTCATATTTAAAATGAACTTATCAACAGTACAATAGAATAATCCAATTTTCTACAAATAAAGGTAAAACTTTTTACAAGTTTAGTTTTTTAGATTTTCAATTTCAAGTTTTTATAGTAAAAAAAAAATTGAAGCCATATGTTCAAAGATGTTCATGCTTCTGAAAAATTGGTTTATGACATTTTCCCATAAAACACATTTCAAATTCCCAAGATAGAATAATTAGGAAAATGTTCCATCGTGAAGTTCTGTAAATTGTCACACCTGTGTAGTTCAACAAAGAATGAAAATATGCAGACTTCAACAGAATTCAAATACTCATTAAAAGGCTTTACACTTAACCAACAGAAAATACATAATATAAGGGAAACATCAGTCATTTTTCCAAGCAATTTGCAAGTGATTTTTAAATCACTGAAACTGACAAATCAGAAGTGGAAAATTATCACAATTATATAAGAAGTATTTCTGTGATGTATAGAACATCTGTTATCACTGATGGTCCATTCAGCTTCTGAAGAGGCATCAGAGTCTCCAGTTTTGAAGGCTGAATATAGTGACTATATTTCTTGACTTTGAAAACAAAAACAGTGATCATCTAAATTTCAATGTATTAAAACTATATGTAATCTGAGTAAAGAAATAAGAAAATTTTCATATTTTCTTGGTGGTGATTTGTAGCAAGCCCATAGTTTTGAATTTAGGAGATGGCATAGTTCTTTCACTGTTCTAAACTTCCAGTAAGACACAGGGAGTTGAGATTCTTTTCTTTTGCATATAGCATTAACAATATGTAGTACTCAAATATAGCCCTAGATAAAATACTGTATGTATTCAAGTATGTATTCTTTCCTATTTTCAATTAAATTTGTCAGAAGAGAATCAAAGTACTTAGAAATTCTCTTAAAATTTAGAATATCCCATTGCCTCTTTTTTTTAGTTATCAAGCATTTATTCAATTTCTTGTATGTGCTACATACTGTACTGTAAGTTTTAATTGATGGTAAATCTGGTCAGTAATTGTCAATTAGCAGGAATAATAAAAGACGGAGTTTGAAGAACGGAAAGAGTGAGACTAACTGAAAATATATAAAAGAGAAGCAAAAGGTAGAAGTTGTGACTGATTTGGCCTTCAATGACATGATCATGAGAAGTGCTTGGGTAGAGAAGGCAAATTGTTTAAGAAAATACTTTGGTATCTTTATAAATATATACTGAAGACTATTATGGAAGCATGGAATTATCAAGGGAAAGACTACTGGATGTGATAATATCAGCAATATTAAAGAAATAAACATAAAATAAAGAGACATTATACAAAGGAATCAAGAATAGCAATATTAAAAAAAAAAAAACAGTTTTTCCCAGTGTATCTGCAGTTTTTTCTAGGACTGTATGTGGATGATTCAACTAAAAATTAAATCATAAGTGTGCTGGAAAGATGTCTTAGAGGTTATACATTTGATTCCCAACACCTATGTTGGTGGTGTTTTGTTTTTTTTTTTACTCTTGGGGGGCCCACCATTCAGCTCCCCAATACATCATTCATGGAGGCTTATTCTTACTTATGAGTGTCCAGCTTTTCTTAAATTATCCTGTCTATATACTGCCTCTGGACTTTTCTATTTCTTACACCATGGCTTGCTGTATCACTGGGTGGCTGGCCCCTGGAGTCCTCCTCCTTCTGAGGCTACTTCACTCCTCCATCTCTTTTCTTCCCCCTTTCCCAGATTTCTCCTCCTATATGTTGTCTCGGCATATCAGCCCCACTTTCTTCTCTATCCTGCCTTGCTATTGGCTGTTAAGTTATTTATTAGACCAATCAGATGTTTTAGATAGGCAAAATAACACAGGTTCACAGAGTTAAGCAAATGCAACAAAAATAAAAGTAACACACCTTAAAATAATATTCTACAACACACCTATGTGGTAGCTAACAACTGTAAATCCAGGGTATCAGACAACCTCTTTTGTCCAATGTGGAGAATGCATGTGTAGTGGGTAGCCATCCCAGCATTGGCCTGGAAGTTCCAACCCCCACTGAGGCTTTGGTAATGGTCACGCCCACAAGGCGGGGCAGAGGAGGAAGCGGAAGACGAAGGATCGGGAAGTACTCACTCTCTTGGTTCCCGGACTCTGGACGCTGGAGGTAGACCGAGCAGAGTTCTCCAGAGAACAATGCCGGATTGTGCTATACCCTTGCCAGACCCTGTAACCTACCCCCTCATTTGTAAGTACCCCACAAAATAAACCTCCCTTTTAACTACGTGGAGTGGCCTTAATAATTTCACCAATATGCATGCATGTGGCACATAGATATACATGTAGGTAAAACACCCGTATACATAAAATAAAAATGAATAAATCTTTAAAAGAACAAATGAGGTCTTAGCATTGATCTCTAACAATTTATCTTTTAAGAATTAAATTTAGAAACCCCAAATAATACTAAGTGATTAAAACTCGAGGGAGTTGAAAAGATATTGTGTTCCTATATTACAAAACTAATTCTAGTGATAACACTCTTTGGACTTTTTTTATGCAGCAATTCTTGCCTTATTCATTTCACTTAATAAGCAGGGAAGATATACTGATTTTTCTCACATAGGTGAGGAATTGCATGAAGACTACAGTATTTCTTAGAAGGATAAAGTATCACAAGAGTGTTTTTGAGATATAAAATAACTTTTAAAAATACATGCTTGGGAAATCAAGCTGGCCATATTGTGTAAAGCTATTTAAGTCAATAGAAAATGTTTATCTCACAACTCAACGCAACTTTTTTCCAACTTACTTTATAGGCATCATTCCATTTTCTGCAGCTGCCTCAAAGATATCTTTGAGTTTTGTTTTTTGCATAATTAACAGGAACAGAGTCAGAGCCACTTTAGATTGATTTTTAGGCCTAATTGCATATACTTTATTTTAGTTTGCCAAAAATTTTATCTTTGTACTTGAACTGTTCCATTTAGAGTTATTGACAGCTTACTTGTTAAAGTGAAGAAAAAGAAGAATCTGGAAATGGAGTAAGGAGAGACAGAGAACATGGGAGAAGGAGGGAGGGAGGAGGAAGGAGTGACAGAGGGAAGACAGACAGACAGAGGAGAGAGAGAGGGAGAGAGAGAGAGAGAGAGAGAGAGAGAGAGAGAGAGAGAGAGGAGAATATTTAACTGGTGGCATCATAGTATAAAACCGTATAAGAACACATTAAATACCCTGTTCAAAGTTCTTGTAAAGTTAGTAATACTAGTACTAGGCAGAACAATACAGTATATATGAACTAAATGATCTATAATTGAGAATTATCTAATAAGAATAAGGAACAAAAAGAAAATCAGAAAAGGGCCAAGATGGAATGAATAAATCTTCAATACCTAGTAGAAACTTATTGAATCTACTATATATACCATCAGGTACTGCAAGGGAGCAATATTTTGGAAGTCAAATTACTTCAAAATAATGGTGTAAAATACCTGAAAATGATGAAAAGGCTTGAGATATGAATATAAGAGTGATGCTTATCTCAGTGGAGAATAAAGAAAAAATAATTAACAGACCAAGTATAATCACTATTCAAAAACTGAAATATTAAATCAACAATCATAAAATATATACCTATAGAAATGATGATATAAGTAACAAATAACTATGAAAATCAATAAAAAATACTGTAACAAGTCAGTGAATCAATATCCATGTTGAAACAACAACAACAAATTAACCTATAGTGTGTAGAAATAAGACAATAATAAATAAATAGGCTAGAAGCAATAGAGAAAATTAACTGTGACAATATTTTGTTAGTGAAAATGTTCAATTATTCTTATTAAATATTAAAATATTGCTCAAAGAAAAGTGATAAAAATATAAATTATCAATATTGCAAATAAAAAATAGATGTTATTTCTCATATTTTTAAAACTAAGTAATAATTATGAACATATTGAACTTCTAAACATCAAGACTAAATACACAATGATAAAATTTCCTTGCAAACCACTACTCCCAAATACGGAAAGTACTGAAAATACAAGGAAATATAATCAATTAATGTAATATCTTTCATTAAAAACCTTTCAATACATATATTCCAGTTGTTTTTACTTCACTAATGCATGAAATTGAACTATGTCACAAAAAAATGATTAATAGTCTATGTGAATATAGAGAAAAAAGTCTGCCCAATTTTTTCAAAAATCTTGCATAATATGACATTGTCACTTAACATGGTATTTGTATTCTCAGAATTTTGTATGTGTTTGTATCTGATAATCTGCAGTGTATGTTGTATGAACAAGGGGACTGTATTTTGTTTCCTCATTTAGTGCAGGAAAATCATCTCACAAATGGCACCTGATTTTCAGAAAGATTTTCCAGAAATTATGAAAAAAGATTATCTTTATTTGAAAAATCCATGTAAAATCTATGATTAATATACTTTTGAACTAGTGACTGTCTCTAATTTATCATTTAAAAAAATTAAATGCCCAAGGTTCTAAACAGTCAGCTCAGACAGGTCCGGGTCCAGGGACACTTTGCTCAGCCTGGAAGGAGGGGACTGGACCTGCCTGTACTGAATCCACCAGGTTTAAATGAATCGCAGGATTTGGGAATGGAGGGGAGGGGCTGGGGGGGAAGGTGGGGCCGGGACGAGGGACAGGGGAACCCATGGCTGATGTGTAAAATTAAAACACAAATATAATAAATAAAAAAGGTTAAAAAAAATTAAATGCTTCTTTGTCATTAAATGTTATGCTGAAGGTTCTATCCAGAGAAAGAAGATAATAGATCATAATTATGATTTAGTAAAAAGCACCTAAAATACGTGATCTCCAAATGATCTACATAGTGGAGATTAGTTACCAAATGTGCTTATGATACTCTCAGTATAGGCATAAAATGAACATTAATAATGTTTCATATGCAATAGCAAATTATAATAAAATAGTTCAAAAACACAAAATAATATGAAACCTACATACAAAATGATCAATGAAAATATTTTAATTCTATAATCTTAAAAACTTTATATCCTTAAGAAACTTTATATTATTACATAAGTAAACATAAAACCACTACACCCTATGTATTTTTAAAAGATTCTGGGTATTATGTGCCCCTCTCCCACCTGCACTACCCTCTCCCTCGTTCCTCAGTTAAAATTGTGCGTCTCTAGGTGTTAGCCCTTCCTCTTCATAGCGCTCCAGTTCTTCTACTCCCTGGTCAAGAGCCACATCTCCACTGGGGGCATGGTATGTTTCTTCTTTACTTGTAAAAGTCCCTGAGATTATAATAATAATCTCATCTCAAATTTTAAAAATTCAGAACAAATATCTCCAAATAACAGGGAACATGCAGCATTTGGTTTCCTAGATGTGAGTTAATTCCCCATGTATAGTCTTCATTTCATCCATTTACTTGCACATTTAATGATTTTATTTTAGCTAAATAATATTCCACTGTAAGTTCCATATTTTCATTACCAATCCTTTGAAAGTCCTTTCATTTGCTTTCATTCCCCAGTTTCTATTACTACAGTGGCTAAGAACGTGGCTGAACCAGTGTCTATGGGGGAAAATGTTGAGTGTGGTGACATGAATTAACTAGTGGTCATAGCAGTTGAATCTTATGGAGGAGATGTCTCTAAAATTAGGGTAAAGACTTCTATCCTTAATTTCAAAAGTGATCATATTTGTCTCAAAATGTCCTCCAGGGTATCTTTCTGGGGAAAGCCTGGCACTCTGGCTCTGTGGGAAAAAAAAATTGCTGTGTATATCAAAAACATTATGACCTTGAGAAAAGATAGAAGGTAACTTCTCCTCAACGTAAGTAACTATTATTTAAAGGGTATTTTTAGTTAAATTTATTTATTTATTTTACTTTCCTAAGCAAAGTTTCCCCTCCTACTCCTCCTCCCTTTCCATTCTCCCAACACCACTCTCCACCCACATCTACTTCTCCACTGTTGTTGTTCTGAAAGGGGCAGACCTCCTGTGTGTATAAAAAAAAGTATGGCTTATCAAGTTGCAGTAGGATTATGCACCTACCACTGTATTACCCAGTATGAGGAATAAGATCCCAAAAGCCAGATAAAGCTTTAGGGACGGCTCCTGCTCCCAATGTTCCACATATTTTGGCAAAGTTTGTCAGTCTCTTTCTTCTGTGTCTCAAAATATTGGAAGGTTTTAACTTTAACATAGTAAAATTGCATATAATAAGATAGTTATCAAGCAAGAATTATGGTTGCAATATTTAGTTTATTTTATTTGCTAATATTAAAGAAAATACTAAAACATCTATTCCATCTTTTGAGTCTAAAGTTTCATGTCTAATTTATCCTTTATCATTATTAGGAAAGCTATATATTAAGGAAAACTATAACGACCTCGGCTTCAACTTCATCAAAGACCCCAGAAGGAATAATATTACCTGTGTAAACAGGAAGTGCAGCAACTTCCAAAACTATAGAAATGACAGAGACATCTGGCTGCTTGGACAGTCACCCGAAGTTCCCCTGCAATGTTGGGGTATCCATATTCAGCCTATGGGTCTAGAGTATCTGGCAGACCAAAGTAAAGCAGGAAATTTGAAGGACCGTCCCACCTATTTTGGCAAAGTTTGCCACTTGCTTTCTTCTGTGTCCTGGAGAATATCTGGCAGTTTCTTCTGTGATGCAGAAACTCTGCAGGACCATCCCACCTTGTTTTGGTAAAGTTCAGCAGTCACTTTCCTGTGGGTCTTGCATGTCCAGTTTATGTAGCATACTGTCAAGCAGTCAAGGCAAATGCAGCTTTTTGCCAAAATGGCTAATTTTGTCACAATGAAAGCAATTTCCTATGGACTTTCTTTGTTGCCCATCACCCACTGTGAAGTAATTAGTGCTGCTAGAGGAGACATGTCTTACTGTTGAGAAAATTCTAAGTTCTTAAAACATTATAAGTGCCATATTCTGTAGGTCTTCAAAGTGTTGAAGATTGCCTATCTATCTGAAATATCTTTGTATTTTAGAAATACCTAGAAAACCTAACTAATATGGCTATACATTTAACTTTTATAGATGACTTACTATTAATCTATATTTTAATTACACATTATATTATTAAATGAGCTACATAAACAAAATACTTTAAACAGGAATATATATATATATATAAAATAAAAATTTACTTTAAATTTTTATCAATAAACTAAGATTCACCCAATGTAAAATATCTTGAGAATAACAGTTGTTTTTTGATTAAAATAGATTAAATAATCTACTCTTTTTATCCCAAAATAATAATCTACCCTTTTTTCATCATTTCCATATCATATCCCACTTTCTTCTTTATAATGAGGTTGACTATGACAAATAATGATTTATAACTAACACCCTTTAAATGAAGCAAGCATTCATAAAATATCTTCCCCAATTGTCATCAGAGAGCCTGCATCCAGTAGTTAATGGAAACAGATACAGAGATCCATATCCAAGCTCTGGATTGAGCTTGGGGAATACAGCAGAAGAGAAAAAGGAAGGATTGTAGGAGCCAGAGGTGTCAAGGATATCATAAGAAAACCCACAGAAACAACTAAGCTGGGCTCATAGGGGTTCACAGAGTCTGAACCCGCCACCAGGGAGCCTGCATGGGACCTACTTAGGCCCTCTAAATATCTGTGACATTTGTTTAGCTTGGTTTACTTGTGGGACTCCTACACCCACATGAGAAAGTGGGTGTAGTTTTCTAGACTGCTTTGGAACCCTGAGAAAATTTAAGATTATGGTCAAATCCCAACTGGAGTAGTCTATGAAGCTGGATCATCTCAACCAGTATCCTTACATCTGTTTTTAATGTTGGGTCATCTTGGCTGTTTTTTCCTTTTTTTAAAATGTCTGGTCCCTTGTTCTCGAAATATATAAATATTTAAAGGTGAAATTTTTCTGTATTAATACAAATATGAGTTATGCATTGTGTAGTTAAAGGTAATTTTTTGTTTTATGTCTGAGTAGGTATAATATATATCACATGACTTGTCAGGATTTCAGGGGGGTCTTCCTCAGTCAAATCTGATCATCTTTAATTTTGAATGAATTCATAGCATCTCCTTTCTTGTGAAAACAAAAGCATAACCTCTCCCCCAAAGTGGCATACCTTTTGTCTTAAACTTTAGAGTCAAGATATTTTGAAAATATGTAGGTTGGTTTCATCTAGCAGCTTCCATAATTAAATGCCTCATGGCTGTCAAAAATTTTAAAGACAACACAATAATTTACACAATCTATACTTTCTGTGCATTTTCTATCCTCATGTGGCTCATTTTCTTTATATTACTTACTCCTGCCCTTTCTAAGGACTTTATATTTTTATTTTAAATCCATATTTTGGTTTAACGCTGTATATACATATTCTCTTTTCTCTCTTAATCCTAAGCACATTTTTAAACACACCATGACAGGTATGGAGGTTTTTTTGTTTGTTTGTTTGTTTTTTATCTAAATCTGTCTTTATTGTGTATCTTTAATCTTTTTCTGATCATTGCTTTAAATTGCTAGGCAGTCATAGCTAGGACCAAATCTGAGGCTTTGACTACTGGCTCCACCCCAATTAGCTTCCCAACATGGAGTAGGTACCTAGGTGAGTCACGTTCACCCATCAGCTCTGGGGTCCATTCTGCCACAGGTAACATGTAGCTGGCCCACAATATATATATATATCATATCACTGTGTAGCTTGGAGATGCCTCTGTGTACCACACTGGGAATGTACCATGCTGTGCTCAAGCCTGAATGCCTCCATGTCTCTGTACTGTGGCCTGTGTGAAGACACTATTAACAAGCTGTTTTTGGCTTCATTTATGTGTTATAGAATACTTTTTAAAATTTTTTTCAGGTCTTATGTGGAAATTCCTGCCCCATGTTGGTTGGATGCCAAATATAGCCAGAGGCCTTTTTGTGTCCCACCATGTCCCATGACTTCTTGTCATTATTCAGAGGCTTGATATTAATTACAAACCTTTGGCCTATTTCTCAGGTTTGTTATTATCTAGCTTTTACATCTTAAATTAATTCATTTCTATTACTCTGTTTTACCACGTGGCTGTGGCATTACTGGTCTGTTGGCATATAGCTCCTTGGGCAGCTGAATGGCATTTTCCAGACTCTGCCCTTCTTATCCCTGTATTTCTGCTTGGAGCCCCCAACTTGCCCTGCCATAGGCCAACGTATCTTTATTCATTAACCAATGGGAGCAACACATATTCACAGTGTATAGAAAGACATCCTGCCGGGTGGTGGTGGCACATGCCTTTAATCCCAGCACTTGGGAGGCAGAGCTAGCAGCTCTCTGTGAGTTCGCATGGTCACAGAAGATGGCCAGTGCAGGCTATATATCCACCTTTGCTGGGAGTCTTTGCTAGGGCCATCCTTGTAGATTCCTGGGAGTTGTCCTTGCAGCAGGTTTTGACCTGACCCTGAAATATACTCCCCTTTCAAGTCATCTCTTCCAGTACTCTCCCCCTGCATCCACTCCCCAACCTAATCCCTCATGTCCCCATCCCTGCCTGTGCCCAGTCCACCCACAAAATCTATGCTATATCTTCTCATAGAGAACATGCTTCCTTGCTTGAGTCCTCCCTATTACCTAGCCTCTGTGGGTCTGTGAATTGTAGCATGGTTATCCTTTACTTTACAGCTAATATCTACTTATAAGTGAGTACACGTCAAGTTTGTCTTTCTGGGTCTGGGTTACCTCATATAGGATGATTTTTTTTTCTAGTTCCATCCACTGGCCTACAAATTCCATCATGTCTATGTTTGTAACAACTGAGTAATACTCCATAATTTTAATGTTCCACATTTTTATTATCCTATTTTTTTTTTTTTTGATCAAGGGACATCTAGGTTCTTTCCATGTTCTGGCTGTTACAAATACTGCTTATATGAATATAACTGAGTGTCTTTTGTGGCGTGAATGAGCATCCTTAGATCATATGCCTGAGAGTGGAACGGGTAGATCTTGAGGTAGATCAATTTTCTGAGAAACTGCCATATTGATTTCAAAACTGGCTGTTCAAGTTTACACTCCCACAAGACATGGAGGAATGTTGCACTTGCTCTACCTCCTCTTCAGTACAAGCTGTCACTTGTGTTTTGGTTTTTACTCATTCTGACAGGTATAAAATGGAATCTCAGAGAATTTTAACTTGCATTTCTGTGATGGCTGAGGAGACTGAAAATCTCCTTAAGGATTTCCAGGCCATTTGAGATTCTTCTATTGAGAATCCTCTGTTTAGATCTGTACTCAATTTTTAATTGGATGATTTGGTTTATTGATGTCTGCTTTATTGAGTTTATATATATGTTGAAATCAGCCTTTGTCAAATGTGGGGGTGGATATCTTTTCCCATTCTGTAGGCTGCTGTTTTGTTCTATTGAAAGTGTCTCTTGCCTGACACTATCAGTTTCATGAGTTCCCATTTTTAATTATTTATATTAATGTCTCTGCTACTGGTGTTCTGTTCAGGAAGTTGTCTAGTGTGCCAATGAATTAAAAAATATTTCTCACTTTCTTTTCTATAAAATTCAGTATAATTCAATTTATGTTGTGGTCCTTTGATCCAACTGGACTTGATTTTTATGCAGGGTAATATATATGGATCTTTTTGCATTCTTATGTATGATGACATCCAGTTATGCCGACACCATTTGTTGAAGAAGCTTTCTTTATTCCCATTGTATAATTTTGACTTCTTTGTCAAAAATTAGGCGTGTATAAGTGTTAGGATGTACATATGAGTCTTTGATATGATTCCATTGATCTACCTGTCTGTTTTTATGCTAACCAGCAAACAATAGACATATGCTATCAAAATGAACATTTCTTCTCCTAAAAATAAATAGATGAAAAGCAAAAGAGTGAAACTAAGATTCTGAAAATCAAGAAGACAATTTAGAATTGGCAAAGTGGGTTGGTCACCTGGCCCCTTAGGGCCTGTGATGCAATGTGCACAGGCACAAATGCGCCTGACTCTTCTTGTCAACTGTTTAATTGATTTTTCCCCGAACTAACCAGAGTGAAAGCATCATATGCTTTCTCATGAGGAATATCAAAAATTATAATATTCCTAATTATAGGCCTATTTATGCCACATCATCAAGTGGTAAAATACTGCTTAGATCAACTTCAGACTCATTTTCTGTTTATTCAATTGCTGCTTATTTTACACTTTTAATAATCACCTAAATATTGCTTTATACGATATAAAAGACCTCTCAGTATATTATCAATTTATATTATACTCTACATGCATTATATAATTTCATTGTCACTCTGAAATCTCATGATTACCATTTATTACATTTCATTATATATGAAATTATATATGAATATGAATAAATATATTTTATCGAATTATTTTGAATGTATATGTATATATATTGTGCTTTTTGTAGAAATATAAAATATGGCGGGGCAATATGCAGTGGTGTAAACACTTGGAAGCATTTTTGACCAATCAGCTTCTAGAGAATTCAAAACAGTAGAAGAGACATAGGAAGCAGTGTGAAAGCCTTACTTTCTTATCTGGGTGGACAAGGCTAGTGAAGGAAGTCATTTTACTTACTAGTTGGATTCAAAGTCTTGACTTTCAGTGTTATATTATTAAAGATGCACATTACTTGAAATGAGGATGACTAGGCATGTTTTTGATGATTGTGAGCAGCTAATCAAGAAGGAAAAATCCTCAAAATGAGGTTTATTAATGAAAAAAATAATAACTCAGAGTAAACTTATTAAATCGCTTTGGCTCTTTTCCTTCTGTTAATTTGTCTTGTCCAATTTTAACGTGATATTTTGTTTTGTTTTGTTTTACCATGTTATATTAAAATAATGAATGAATGGTATCCTTGCTACTAGAATAAAGGTTAACAACTGAACTGTCACTTATACCCTCTGGAAGAGGGAAAGTCAGTTTTATCAAATAGAGTGATACCAAGTACATCAATCACTCCAGGAAAGACCTCATGTTAAGGTATAATTGACCAACGTATAATGGACCTCAGTCTTTTGTGTTTTTTTATTTTATTATAGTTTGGCATTTTCTCTTTTTCTTTTGGGTAATGGTTTTCTTGGTTTTGTTGCAATGTTATGTGTTTATTTTTTGAGTAAGAACTTAAATTTGGATGTGTAGGGAGTGGGGAGGATCTGGAAGGACTTAGATGAGAATAATATGATAAAATATATTTAAATTTAATTTTTTAAATATTAAAATTATATATTAACAAATCTCTTTATTTGATGCTGAAGACATCTCTGTGATTTTAAGGTAAGTTTGGTTAATTTTTATAGCTATTTGCTGCAGAGTTCAATTTGTTATTTTTTAGCATCTGAGCCTTGAGTTTAATATACTCATGCATGCTTATCAGCATGTGTAACTAATATGTGTTAGTTTCACTTACAGAGGAAGAACTAGTTTAATTCTTCACATGGCAGGGGCTAGAGCTAAAGTTGAATTGACTGAGATTAATTTCCAAACCTCTTTTTGAAATGACTCTCAAAATAGGATTAAAGTTCAATTACTGAAAGCAAAAAAAGGATGATATCTGATTTAGCTCCTGCCAGCTTTCCATTCCAGGGACAATATTCTATTCTCCATAAATTCTGCCTGTAGTGGGGATTATGCAAATAGGATACTCTACTTTGTATTGGCAATTCTTCACCCACCCTTGGATTTAAACTAGTAACTAAATGGTACTATTTCCACTAGTCAAAATGAACCTCTGGTTTCCTGTCCAAAACCATACCAAAAGTCACTGCACTCTGAAAATAAGTTCTCTTCTCAATGCCATGTCAGATTGTTCTTTAAGTCACACAACTTGGGTGTAGAGATACCAGGATGTCTAGCAAATATACCTTCTATGATCATGAAAGCAAAGTTGTAGTTTGTAGTTTCACTGGAGGCCACAAATTTTACTTTCAAGAGTCATGTCTTTTTCAACAAAATCATATTTGAAAATAAATATTAAAATTTGGCAATATGTATCATTAGCATTTATTTTAACACTTTCACGAATTTTTCAAAATTTCAAATTACTTTGCAATAAATTGTTTGAAGTTTTAATATTGTACTAAATCACTTTTAAATGGATACGTTAATACTATAGAACATTTGTAAATTTGGGGTTGCAGTGAAAAATGCATTTTTCATAATGTTTTGGATGACATTTTAATTTTTAATTTTACATTACAATGTCTAAGGTTTCAGTCTGACCACCTCTAGCTATAGTGACTCATAAAGTACTTCAGAGTATATGAGGTGTCAAAAAATTCAAGATCGTGTTTTTCCAAGGGCTTGTTCATTTTGTGTGTTCATGACTGGAGAAGCTAGAGGGAGATGCTGAGTTTATTTTATTTATTTACTTGAGGAAAATATGTCTCATCGAATCTGGAGTTACATTGAAAGTTAGCAAAACCAGGCATCATTCCATGAAACACCATGGTTAAAAGCACTCAAATGGATGCATTTGGTTTCCTGTGGTACTAGGTTTCAAACTCAGGACATCATGCTTGAAAAGTACATATTCTTAACCAGTGCAAAATCTTTCCACCTCTTCATGAATTTTTATTTTAATTAATATACTCAATTACTTTTGTTTTCCTTGTGAAATTTGTGAATGATAGTATATTAAATGCTCTCCCAAGATATAGCTATAACATATAATGATACATAAATTCTAAATTTCAAAATAAAAAACAAAAGAATGGGGTTGGGGATTTAGCTCAGTGGTAGAGCACTTGCCTAGCAAGTGCAAAGCCCTGGGTTTGATTCTCAGTACAAAAAAACAAAACAAGAGAGACCATCCCCCAGCTTCCATCCTGCCCTGGAACTCCCATCTGGACCAGAAGTGAGTGCCTGGGGTTGTAGTCAGAGGCAACCACCTCTGGGGCCTACCCCTGGGCACCAGCCATCCCCGGAGGACCTGCCCAATTTGGCCCCAGTTTCCAGCAATTTGTCAGGCCCTGCGGTAAGCTCCCCTTTTCCAAGACTGCAGGCAGACCCTGCAGTCTCCACACCCTGCCCGCACACCCATTTACCCTAGACCCCAGCCACTTCCTGAGACTCAGAGACCAGCCCACAGCTACCATCTGCCCCTGAACTCCTATCTGAACCAGAGCTTCCATCCTGTCCCAGAACTCTCATCTGGAAGAGAGGAGCTCCCATCTGGACAAGATAAGGAGACCCAAGGGACTTCCTGAGACTCAGAATCCAGCCCCCCAGCTCCTATCTGGCCAGCACTCTTATCTGGACCAGAGCTCCCATCCAGCCCAGAGCTTCCACCTGGACCAGAGAGAGGCTCCCTAAATCTGTCAACTCTCTCTGGACCAAGTACACTGATAAGACCAAGAACAAACCCACAAGGTGATGGGCAGACACCAAGGCAGAAGTATATACAACAAAACAAAGGGCAATACAGCATCACCAGAAACTAGCCCTTCTCCAACAGCTAGACCTGAACATTATGGAATGGAAGAAGAAGAAGAAAACAGCCTTATAAGTAACATCATGAAGAGTCTAGAGCCTTATATGGAAGAAATAAAAAATAAAGTGGAAGAACAGACAAACCAAAAAATGGGAAGAACACTATAAAAAAATAGAGGAAAGGACAATTAAAGCAGAAGAAAACAATAAGTCCCTGAAAGAAAATCATGAAAAACCAAGGGAAACAGTCCAAGATCTGAAGAGGGAAATAGAAAAAATGAAGGAACTAGCAGAAGGAATGCTGGAAATAGAAAATCTGAGTAAACAAACAGGAACTTCAGAGGCAAGTATAACCAACAGAATGCAAGAGATGGAAGAGAGGATCTCTGGTGTTGAAGATACATTAGAAGAAATAGATTCATCAGTCAAAGAAAACACTAAAACCAACAAAGACATGACCCAAAATATCCAAGAAATTTGGGACACACGAAAAGACGAAACTTATGAATAATAGGGATAGAGGAAGGAGAAGAAAATCAACTCAAAGGCACAGAAAATATATTTAACAAGATCATAGAAGAAAACTTTCGAAACATAAAGAATGAAATGTCTATGAAGATACAAGAAGCCTATAGAACACCAAACAGACTAGACCCCCCAAAAAAGTACCCTTGCCACATAATAATTAAACAACTAAACGTACAGAATAAAGAAAGACTATTAAGGGCAGCAAAGGAAAAAGGCCAAGTGACTTATAAAGGCAAACCCATCAGAATAACACCCAAATTCTCAATGGAGACTTTGAAAGCCAGAAGGAACTGGACAGATATAATGCAAACACTAAGAGACCATGGATGCCAGCCTAGACTAATATACCCAGCAAAACTCTCAATCATCAACAGATGGAGAGAACAAAACCTTCCAAGAAAAAACCAGATGTAAACAATATTTATCCACAAATGCAGCCCTACAGAAAGCACTAGAAGGAAAATTCCAACCTGAGGAAGGCAGATACACCGATGAAAACACAGGCAATAGATAACACCACAGCAGTAAACCCTAAAGAAGAGAAGTACACAAACTACCACAAAAAATAAAAATAACAACAGGAACAAACAATCACTGGTCATTAATATCCCTTAATATCAATGGACTTAATACACCTATAAAAAGACACAGACTAACAGAATGGATATGAAAACAGGAACCATCTTTCTGCTGCATACAAGAAACACACTTCAAATTCAAAGACAGACACCTCCTAAGAATAAAAGTTTCAGAAAAGACTTTCCAATCAAATGGTCTTAAGAAGCAAGCTGGTGTAGCCATCCTAATATCCAGCAAAATAGACTTCAAACTAAAATCAATCAAAAGAGATGATGAAGGACATTACATACTCATCCCAGGAAAGATCCACCAAGATGAAGTCTCAATTCTGAACATTTATGCCCCAAACACAAGGGCACCCACATATGTGAAAGAAACATCACTAAAGCTTAAGTGACATATAAAACCCCACACATTAATAGTGGGAGACTTCAACACCACACTTTCATCTATGGACAGATCGGTCAAATTGAAACTTAACAGAGACATAATGGTCTTAACTGATGTTATGGCTCAAATGGACTTAATTGATATCTACAGAACATTCCACCCAAACAAAAATGAATATAACTTCTTCTCAGCACCACATGGAACCTTCTCTAAAATCGACCACATACTTGGCCACAAAGCAAATTTCAACAGATACAAAACAATTGGAATAACCTCCTGTGTTCTATCAGACCACCATGGTTTAAAGTTAGATTTCAACAACAGACAACAAGGAAATCCGCAGAATCATCAGATCGTACTTCAAAAACCTCTACTCCACAAAACTGGAAAATCTAAATAAAATGGATAATTTTCTGGATAGGTACCACATACCTAAGTTAAATCAAGACCAGATAAACAATTTAAATAGTCCAATAAACCCTATGGAAATAGAATCAGTCATTAAAATTCTCCCAAACAAACAAACAAACAAAAAAAAAAGCACAGGACCAGATGGTTTCACTGCAGAATTCTACCAGATCTTCAAAGAACACTTAGTACCAATACTTTTTAAATTGTTCTACACAATAGAAGCAGAAGTTCTATTACCAAACACCTTCTATGAAACTACAATTACCCTGATTCCTAAACAAAACAAAGATGCAACTAAGAAAGAGAACTACAGACCAATCTCCCTCATGAACATTGATGCAAAAATACTCAATAAAATACTGGCATACAGACTCCAAAAACACATCAAAACAATTATCCACCATGATCAAGTAGGCTTCCTCTCAGGGATACAAGGGTGGTACACCATATGGAAGTCTGTCAATGTAATACACAATATAAAAAAGCTCAAAGGAAAAAACCACATGATCATCTCACTAGATGCAAAAAAGGCATGTGACAAAGACCAACACCCATTCATGATAAAAGTCTTGGAGTGATCAGGAATACAGGGAACATACCTAAACATAATAAAGGCAATCTACAGCAAGCCAACAGCCAACATCAAATGAAATAGAGAGAAACTCAAAGCAATAACACTAAAATCAAGAACAAGGCAAGGCTGTCCACTCTCCCCATACTTATTCAATATAGTACTTTAAGTTCTAGCCAGAGCTATAAGACAACATAAGGAGATTAAGGGGATACAAATAGGAAAGGAAGAAGTAAAACATTCCCTATTTGCAGATGACATGATAGTATACATCAGTGACCCCAAAAATTCAACCAAGGAAGTGAAACAGCTAATAAAAACCTTCAGCAACATAGCAGGATACAAGATCAATAACAACAAAAAAATCAGTAGTCCTCCTATATGCAATAGATAAACAGGTTGAGAAGGAAATCAGAGATAGATCACCCTTTATAATATCCACAAAAGCTATAAAATACCTTAGGGTTACTCTAACTAAGCATGTGAAGGACCTATATGACAAGAACTTTAAGTCCCTGAAAAAAGAAATTGAAGAAGATGTCAGAAAATGGAAAGATCTCCCATGCTCATGGATAGGCAGGTTTAACATAGTAAAAACAGCAATCTTACCAAAGGCAATCTACAGATTCAACGAAATCACCATCAAATTACTAACACAATACTTCACAGATCTGGAAAGAATAATATTCAACTTCATATGGAAAAAAAAAAACCTAGATAGCCATAATAATCCTGTACAATAAAACAACCTCTGGAGGCATCACAATCACCAACCTCAAGCTCTACTATAGAGCTACCTTAATAAAAACAGCTTGGAACTGGCATAAAAAACAAACTGACATGTGGACCAATGCAATCGAATTGAAGACCCTGACATTAACCCACACACCTATGAACAAGTAATTTTTGACAAATAAGCCAAAAATGTACAATGGAAAAAAGAAAGCATCTTCAACAAATGGTGCTGGCATAACTGGATCTCAATGTGTAGAAGGCTGCAAATAGATCCATATCTGTCTCCGTGCACAAAACTTAAGTCCAAGTGGATGAAAGACCTCAACATAAATCCAGTTACTCTGAACCTGATAGAAGAGAAAGTAGGAATTATTCTTGAACGCATTGGCACTGGAGATCACTTTCTAAATATAACACCAGTAGCACAGACACTGAGAGAAACAATCAATCAATGGGACTTGTTGAAACTGAGAAGCTTTTGTAGAGCAAAGGACACGGTCAACAAGACAAAGCAACAGGGTCAACAAGACAAAGCAACAGCCTACAGAATGGGAAAAGGTCTCCACCCACACCACATCCGACAGAAGGCTGATATCAAGAATATATAAAGAACTCAAGAAATTAGACATCAAAATGCCCAACAGTCCAATTAAGAAATGGGCTATAGAACTAAACAGAGAATTCTCAACAGAGGAAGTTCAAATGGCTGAAAGACATTTAAGGAATTGCTCAACATCTCTAATTATCTGGGAAATGAGATCAAAACGACTCTGAGATACCTTCATACACGTGTCAGAGTGGCTAAGATAAAAAACACAGAAGACAGCTTATGCTGGAGAGGATGTGGAGCAAGGGGAACTCTCCTCCACTGCTGGTGGGAATGCAAGCTTGTACAGCCACTTTGGAAATCAATATGGCACTTCCTTAGAAAACTGGGAATTCATCTCCCCCATGACCCAGCTGTAGCACTCTTGGGCATATACCCAAGGAATGCTCAATCATACCACAAGGGCATTTGCTCAGCTATGTTCATATCAGCATTGTTTGTAATAGCCAGAACCTGGGAACAACCTAGATGCCCTTCAACTGAAGAATGGATAAAGAAAATGTGGTACATATACACAATGGAGTACTACTCAGCAGAGAAAAACAATGACATCATGAGGTTTGCAGTCTAATGGATGGATCTAGAAAAAATCATCCTGAGTGAGGTAACCCAGACTCAGAAGGACAAACATGGTATGTACTCACTTATAGGAGGACACTAGATGTAAAACAAAGATGACTAGACTGCTACACAACTCCAGGGAGGCTACCTAGAAAACAGGACCCTAGGAAAGACACAGGGATCACCCAATGACAGAGAAATGGATGAGATCTACATGAACAACCTGGATGACGGTGGGAGTAATGAAGGGCAAGATTTGAGGGAAAGAAAGCTTAGGGGAGCAGGAGATCCTAGCTGGATCAAGAACAGAAAGGGAGAACAAGGATTAACAGACCATGATAAATGAAGACCACAGAGAACAGGAATAAGCAGAGTGCTGGAGAGGTCCCCAGAAATCCACAATGATATATCCTCTGTAGTCTGCTGGCAATGGTGGAGAGTAAGCCTGATCTGACCTAGTCTGGTGATCAGGTGGCCAAACACCCTAACTGTCATGTTGGAATTCTCATCCAATAACTGATGGAAGTGGATGCAGAGATCCTCAGCCAGGCCACAGGCGGAGCTCCAGGTGTCCAACTGTCGAGAAAGAGGCGGGACTGTAAGAGTGTGAATTGTTCAGACCAAGATTGGAAAAAGCACAGGGACAAATAGCCAAAAGAATAGAAGCACATGAATTATGATCTAAAGGCTGTGGAGCCCTCAGCAGGATCAGGCCCTCTGGATAAGTGAGACAATTGAATAGCTTGAACTGTTTGGGAGGCATCCAGGTTGTAGGACCATGGCCTGTCCTTAGTGCATGAGCTGGCTGTTTGGAACCTTGAACTTACACGGGGGCTCTTTGTCCAGTCTGGAAGGAGGGGCCTGGACCTGCTTGTGGTGAATCCAGCAGGTTTAAATGAATCCCCAGGGGAGTCTTGGCCCTGGAGGAGATGGGAATGGAGGGGAGGGGCTGGGGGGAAGGTGGGTGTGGGCGTGGGAGCAGGGAGGACAGGTGAACCCATGGCTGATGTGTAAAATTATAACACAAATGTTATAATAATAAAAAAAAAAAGAATGAAATGTCACCTAGTATTTACTCAAAATATAGTATGGTAAGCCATTAAGAACAAACAAGGCTTATAATATTTTGATATTAATCATTGAAACATAATCTCTGTATATGTCCAACTATAGATTCATAAATTTCATATTTATATATTCTGTGGAAACCATTATTTAAATGAGACACTATTAATGAGCTAAACAAAGAAATATCATTCATGTAGTTTAAAAGTGTTACACATTCTCACATTCTGTATAATTCTCTGTAATTCTTTTAAGTCTCAGGATAAACCAAAAGAGCTCTAATAAACTTACTAAAACTTCAAATTGGATCATTATTTGATTGTACTTAAAATCACACTCCATTAATATTCTTGGATTGTAGTAAAGAATATCATTAGCTATCAATTGTCCCTGAAGGTTAAACTAATTTTTTTCTGAGTGTTTACTAAATTTCATTATTCAAAAGAGTGTAAAATAAGCACAGATTAGTTTGATGAACTGCCACTTATTTTTCAAACTCTGCTGTGGATTTATTATGTTTGTATATTATACGTAGAACAAAATTATTTTAGCATGGGGGTGATGTGGTAAGTTGACTATGCGCAAGTTGTCTTCCTTCTTCTAGCTTCTTTCTATCTACAATAACCATCCTAGCTCCACTCTATGGACATTTTATAGAACTGTCAAGAACTATAACTTCAGAAGTATTACCAACCTTATCTCAGGTGATAAGAAGAGAAAGATACTGCTAATTCTGCGCTGAAAGTACATGGCTTCCTGCAATCAATGTATCTCCTACAGAAACAGAGGAATTTGTGATCTGTGTCTATGCCAAGAGAGTTAAAGCCTAGATATTTTTGTCATAGAGTTTATATAAAGTTATTTATATGCTCGCCCAATGAGGCTAATAACAATTCAACTCTTTGGAAACAAGGTTATCGGAACTCTTGTAAACAAAATTATTGAAACAGCAAATTCCCTCATTCATGCATTACCTATGAGCAGTTTCATGCTTCACTAATACAAGTGAGTTATGAGAATTATGGTGAAGAGGTTCTAAAATATGTACTATCTAACCTTTATATAAAAGCTGCCAAATTTTAATATCAATCTAGAACTATGTATGCAGCTTTTTTACTAATTATTATTCATTATTCTATAATATGAAATATTCATTAAACAATATTTTAGTAAAATTTGTTTTCAAATTCAAATATTCTCCCTTGAAAATTAATGAGAAATATATAATATTCTCTTAACCATCATTACTATTGGTCTGGCGTTGGGCTTTAGGGGCCTTATTCATATGTGAAAAAATAGAAAACCACATTGCTAAATGTCCACAAACACCTGTGGGGGGATATTTTGAAAGAGTACTAGCTCCTGGCACAAGCAATGTATATGGTTGTCTCTCAGAAAGGAATGCTTCCATAAGTCAGATCAGTGTCTCTAAACAATGTTCTCCATTTTCTATTGCAAGTTGTTCATCATATAAAATGTAAGATGACCATTGTTGATATTTTGCACACTTAGAGAAAGCTTCACACATTGTTAAGGAGGCCAGTTTTAGATTAATAAAATCAGAAGCTTCCATTATACAAGTTATTAATTATTACAATAATTTGAGATGATATTTTGATAATACTTTGAGAGTTTCTTTCGAATTTTTAAGTGTGGTGCTTTGAAAAATAATGGCACCCATAGACTCGTGTATTTGAATGCATATTAACCAGGGTAGCTCACTATTTGTAAGAATTAAAAGGATTAGGAGGTGTTGCCTTGTTGGAGGAAGTATATCACTGCGGGGGGCAAGGGGGATAGGCTTTGAGGTTTCCAAAATCCATGCCAAGCCCAGAGTTTCTCTAGCTTTATGCCTACAAATCTGGATATAGCTCCCAGCTACTGCTCTAGCACCATACTACCTTCCATGATGATAATGGACTAAGCCTCTGAAACTGTAAGAAAGCTCCCAATTAAATGCTTTCTTTTATAACAATTGTCTTGGTCATAGTGTCTCTTCACAGCTATAGAACACTAACTAGGACATTAATATAATATACTGATTTATTTATTTATATATAAATATATTTATATAAATATAAATCAGTATATTATATTATATATATATATATTATATATAATATATATACTCTGATATAATATAATATCAGAGAAGCTATCAGATAAAACCCAGAGTATGAGAGTGAATTCACTAAAACTGATTTTAAAACATCATTATTTTTCCCATGATGAAATAGTAAACAAATTTCCTTAGGGACATGTAATGCAAAAATATATATATAATTTTTGTTTGAGAATTTCATACATGTCTATACCATTTTGATAAATATATCTCTTGTTACTTCTCAAAAAATCCTCCCCTATCCCCTCTACAACTTTCCTCACAATTTCACGTTCTCTATTTTTTAACTTTATTTTATTGAAAATAGATTTTTATTTCATATAATGTATTCTGATTATGGTTTCCTCTTTTTACACCTCCTAGTTCCTTTTCATGTCTGGATTCATCCTTTTTTATCATTAGATAACAAACAGGAATCTAAGAGATACAATTAAAATTTAATAAAATAAGACCAAAAGAACGATTCTAAACAGGACAATAAAAACAAAAAAGAAGATAAAGAGCTCATAAACAGATACAAACACAGAGACACACTTGTTTCAACATTCAAGAATCTTGTAAAAATCACAAAACACAAACCAATAATAAATTCTCAAAACTTTAGGGTAAAATAATAATAAAATAAAAATATCAATTAAAACAATCCCTGGCATGACATTATGAAACAAGAAACCTCCATAGATGCCACTGAGTTCATTTTCTTTTGCCATATAATGTTAGTCATGCTATCCTTAAGTATTTTGTTTACTATGTGAGACTGGCATGTGTCCCCTTCTCTATTCAGCTCTATGGCCCCTGCTTGCTGCCTCAGACTCAGTGAATTTGAATGTGCCATGAACCTGTTGATTTACTGCATCTTGTTTCCTTGGTGTTCTACAACTCCTCTGGGTCTTATACTCTTTCTCCCTCCTCTACTACAGAGTTCCCTGAACCCCATGGGAAGAGATTTGATGGATGTAACACCCTGCACTGGACTATAGATTGTCACTCAAGGGCACATTGTCTCACTGCAGAGGTCCAGGACCTATTACTCTTAAAATTTTCTGCTCTGTTTTGCAATAATCCCTGATCTTTGGGAGACGGGGTGTGATATTGGTATCCCATTTAGTGCTGAAGACTGAAATTCATATTGAATTTAGAAAAATGTGAAGAATAATATATGACCAGAATTTATTGTAAGGTAGACTTAATTAATCTTGTGATAACATAATTCAAAGTTACTGTTTTTAAAAGGAATTTTCTGTTTTATGTTATCTAAAGGTACAAGACTATTATAATGACACTATTATGTAAGATACATGCTAGCTTGTAAAATGTTTTGAAATGGACGACAGAAAATACTATCATGATACAAATATAAACTGGTGTAGACATCTTTGTATTTGGGAACAGTTATGAATATAATTATTAAAGTCAATTAAATTAACTAAATCACCCTACTAACATGTCATTTTAAAAGACAAGAATCGATAACTTATGAAATTAAATTTTTCAAGCTGTTGATATTGCTGAGAATCCTGAGGATCAAAGTTTAATTCTTCAGAAAAAGAAATTACTTCCTCAAGTTATTCTGTGACAGCATCATCTCATGTAAGCAAACACATCATATCACGCACACACACACACACACACACACACACACACACACACCACACACACACACACAGTAATAAGAATAAATGATAAAATAATGATTATTATGATGAAAGGAACATTTATAATAAAAAAAACAATTTCAAAGAATGACCAAATAAATTTTTTATATCCCTCACATTTGCAATGAAGTTACTTCCCAGTACTATTTTGCAGTTCAGGTAGAAACAGGTATGTATTTGACACTAGTCAATTATTTCTGAATAATTTCTGCCTATAAAAATGACATTATTGGGTTGGGAATTTAGCTCAGTGGTAGAGCACTTGCCTAGTAAGCGCAAGGCGCTGGGTTTGATCCTCTGCTCAAAAAAAAAAAAAACAATGACAATATTAATTTTCAGTAAAATTAAAGACATTTATGTTTTATCTAAAGAGGTGACTCTGGACACTAGTTTTCTGTCTAATGTTTCATAGTTAATGATATAATATTTTTGCTTATTTCTAAATCCAAATACCAATTCAAGTTGAGACAAGTTATTTTTGTATATGATATCAACTCTTGGAATTTCAAACCTGTACTGTACTATTAATCATTGTCTGTTTTGATGACAGATTTTATTACTTTATGCATTAACATTACTGGTAACAAGACAGTATTAATCGAGAAAGTGACATGTTTTGATGTGTATTGTTTTATGGTCATACTTCAACAGAAAGGAGAAATGGTTGCCTGAACTTTCATAACCTACGTAAAACTCATTAATTGTACTTTTCTTCCCTTGATATTATATTAAATTTTCCAAATCTACCTTGTACATACTATTATGGCTCTTTTGTATCACATACTGTAGCTTAGTCTCTTTATTCTTTATGAATTTAATCAGTGTATAATATCCTGAGTAGATGAATATGCCTGGGAAATCACAAGGCAGGTCAAGTGGACAAATATTGCTATTCAATTTTTGCATATGATTTGGTAATATAATTGTCCTTCTCCTGTTATTGATCTCTTAATTTATAAGCAAGTTCACTTTCAAATTTTTTATATACTGACATTTTGTTTTATTAAGTAAATATTTCCTCCATTCATCTACAAATAACCTTCAACACAATAAAATATAAATAATCACTCCCCTAGATAATTTCTGAACATGAAACTAAGTTTGTAGCAGAGTACTCAATAGTCTACTTCTTATTTTAGTTGTTTTTATAAGTTTTATGAGCTACATTAATTACTCAAAATCTATATATTGTAGTCCTCATCACTGGTATCCCATGGAACAACTTTATATTGTAACAAAAATATATTTAGAAAAGTAATTATAACCAAGTAATGACATTAGGATAGATCCTAATTTTGTTTGGTGAATATTCTTAGACAAAGAGGGAATTTGGACACAGCTACCTGCCAAGGAATAATATATAGACATGGGAAAGTAAAACTGATCCTTAACCCAATGAGACCTTAGAAAAAGCCTGTCTTGCCAATACCTTGATGTTTGACTTTCAACATTCCACACTGGAGTAATAACTTTCTGTTGTTGAAGCCTTTCAACCTATGGTAGGTTTTTATGGCAACTCTCTCAAACTATTACGGTGAATCTTGTCAATTTCTATGCTAATAACATATGTATAAGAGTCTTCTGGGATTTTTTTATTAATTACTTAACATGGTACAATATAGTATTTCTTCATAAAATCGATATATTTGTGTGTGTGTGTGTGTGTGTGTGTGCACATATTACACAGGAATGTAGATTTCACAGGACAACGTTTGTGAATCAGTTCTGTCCTTCTACCACACAGGTCTCAAGAACTGAGCTCAAATGTTGAGGCTTTGTGGCAAACAACTTTACCTGCTGAGTCATCTCACTTGTCTACACAGTATAGTGCTCTGAACATAAAATAAAGTAATATTTAGGTTTTTAAACAGTCTTCACAACTCAATGACATAAATCTGTAGTTGTTTTTAAAATACATTATCAAAATGTTGACAAAGAAACCAATGCAATGCAACTTTAGTGGGTGACAGAAACTATGAATGAAAGTAAACTAATATTCTGAAAGAAATAAGATATGTAATTATCAAGTAGTCTTTAAACCTCTTTGGATAAGATAAAAATGTATGTTTTAGAAATTCCTAATTAAAATGTCCTATCACTTATGGAAATCAACAAGTTGAATGTATTCTTTCTTTTCTCTTACCATCCTTAATTTTAATTATTTAAATTACCTCAGCATCACTAATGTCAGTAGAGTTAAATGAGACCATGATCCTAAGTATAGCAATATGTTCAATGAATATTGCTAGGATTAACTTCTGCAATGACCTTGGTACTTGACTGCTTTAGAGTCTAAAATTGCTCCTTGAAATTGGCTTAGGTGAATTTGAGGTCCTAAATGGCTTATTGAAGACTTCCATTCAACCTTTCATAATCTATCAAGTAAAGCAGTCCTTCAGGTCTCCCTTAAGCCTTGTCTAGTATAATTTATGTCGTGCTTTAGTTTGTCTTTCCTCTAGCTTCTCCGTCTAAATTTCCATCACCCCTGTTTCCCATTAGGTCTGTCCACACATTGTCAGCTTGTCATCGCTTTCACCGCTCTCCATGTCTCACTGATAACCACTAAGAGCACTTCTTTTGGATTACAATTATCCTTCTCTTTCCAACTTGATCAGGAAACTCCAGGGTTTTCCTCAAAACCACTTCTTTCATTAATTTGCTCTCCTCAGGTATATATTCTATGTCCACATTACTTCTGAGTACTATTTCCTCAAGCACTACAAGCTTCCTTCAGTAACTAAATGTGTTTATATTATTTTGATAACCTAGGAAGAGTAGAAATTGTAAATAAATATGAAAATAGGAATTTCAAGATAAAAATATGTTTATACATAAACATTTTCCTAATAAACATGTAATAGCATGTCTAAGAGGACTTTTATTTATCCAAAACATAAGTTTAGCATATACTAGGAATTTACAAATATTTGTTAAGCTAGCCTGATTTGAATAATGGTTAATGAATTCAATTTATTTTCCTATTTTGATAACATGTAAGAGTCTTCAGAAACAACATTACTTACAAATCGTATGTAACAGTTACATTTGTAGACTTGCAAATTGAATTTTATTTGCTTAATATCCATGTTCTTTTTATTTGGTCTATATGAAGAGACATGAAGTTTCTAGAAAATTGAGAGTAACAATACCAGGTTTAAATCAATTTCAAAATTTCACTGATTTACCAAAGCATAACTCTTGACAGAACTGTTTTTTTTCCAGTCACATCCAATTGCAGTCTTAGGTGACAAAGCAATGGGTCACTTGCCATTACTGTGATAAAAATATTGTGTTCTAACACCTAGTCAAGGAAGATTGAAGGGTGCTTTCCTTTCATACAGAAAGCAAAAGGAGCTGATCATCAGCTGTGATGATTTTTTAGACAGTCAATGAAAGTTGCTTCAGAAACAGTCATCAAAATATCTGAAAACTGAAAAGATGGTTCACAAGAAATCACAAGGTTGTTTCCTAATTTAATCTGATAAGTGAAAATCGGGGAAACAACATGACTACTTGCAGCATCCATTTTAGTCTATACACCCTCAAATACAGCAATCTCTATATAATGCCATGCAATTTATTTTTGTTAGTGTCCATTAACAACATAAAAAGAGAGTTTGTGCATCATTCCTCTACAAATTGCCAATTACAAATTATTCTTTCATTTGTAAATGACCTCATCCTATGTGCTTGTTCAGTCTGGTGTGATCCCCAGTTATCCAACTCACTGGCCTCATCTTCAGTCACCAAGACTAGACCTAGTCTCATACCATAATTTCCAGAAAAGCCTCACCTATTCCTGTGGTGCCAAATCCCCTGGCCTAGCCTTCCTGACACATAGAATATGTTCCAACCTAGCCTGATGAACAGCAAAGAATCTGGCTTGTCAAAACCATCATTAGCAGCCATAGCATAGATCAAATGGTAGAGTTTGCATACAGGCCCAAGCAGACCTAGCTATCTACAGTATTGGCATTTCTTCTTAGGCACTAGGAATCAAGTGAGAACTTAACCAAGAAAAGCATCCTGCTTGAAATCAAGACAGAGATTAACACCAATTCAGTAAAGTAAGTGATTTTAATATCCTACTATCACAAATACACAGGTCATTTGGACAAAAAAATGAACAAAGAAGTATCATAATTAAATAACATCATACATCAAATGGAACCAACACATACACACACACAAATAAAACAGAAAAAAAATACCCCAAACAACAAGGCATGGTATATATATATATATATATACACAAGCAACACAACACTTGGAAATTTATTTAAAGTAGAACAAATAATCATGTACAAAACAAACTTAAGAAATAAAAAATAAATAAGTAAAACAAAGCAGCTCCATGCTTTCTATCTTGCCACAGTGCAAATGTTTTAAAATCAATAGCAAAATAATCTTTAATAATTCTGTGAATTCCTGAGAATTAGATATCACATTAAGATATGATGAAGGTGTCAAAAAAGAAGTCAAAAAGAAATTAAAATTTTCTGGATCTAAATGAAAATGAAAACATACAACAACAAAAGCTTTGAGACAAAGACATTTATCTCTAAATACTTACATTAAAAAGTCAAAAAGCACAAATTAATGACTTAATAACGAAACTTAAAAATTTTGAATAAAGAACATACTAAATACAATTGCCATTGGGAAGTAGAAGTAATAAAGATCAGAGCAGAAATTGATGGCATAGAATCAAAAAAAGCAATTCAAAGAGGTGAAGAATCTAAAATGCTTCCTTGAAATGTTGAACTAACTAAAATAGATGACATTAATCTCTGACAGAATAAGAGATGAACACTGAGATATTACTACAGACACCAAAGAAAACCAGAACTTGATATTAAAAAAAAACTTTAAAAAAATTTATAAAAATAGAAACTTTAAAAGAAATGAACAAATTCTAGATTCACCTAAACCAATGAAGTTAAACCATGTAAAAATTTAATCAGACCCATAAAATATAAAGAGAATGACTCAGTAATAAAAAGCTTTCTGACTAAAAATTCCTAGATCCAGAAAGATTCACAGAATTCTACCAGACCGTTGAAGAAGATCTATAGCCAGTATTTCTTAAATTGTTTTACAAAATTCGAAAATGGGAAAATACAACCAAACTCCTTTTATGAATTTAGTATTACTTTAAAACCGTAACCAGGTAAAAATGCAACAAGAAAGGAAAACTATAGGTCAACATTCCCATCAACATAATGAAAAATAATCCTCAAAAAGATACTGACAAATTAAATATATGCGTATATCAAAATATTATACATCATCATCAAGCTGGCTTTACTCTGGATCTATGAGAAGAGTTCAACATTTGTAAATGAATAAGTATAATAAATCATGTGAATGTACTTAAAGAAATGAAATCACATGATCTTCTCAATAGATGCAGAAGAGACTTTTGACAACAAACTTTCATGATAAAAGTTCTAGAGAAAGAAAGACTGGAGGGAACATAAATCAACAAAATTAAGGCTATATATGACAAACACACAGCCAACAGTGTCTGAAATAGAATTAAACTGGAAGCACTCCCACAAAAACCAGGAACCACACACTAGTGTCTAGTATACAAATTTCATTTTAATACCAGTGGTTATTGTACTGTACAGAATGATAAGACAAGAGAAAGATATGAAAGGGGTATAAGCAGATAATATAGTATAACACATAAAAATATCAGAAAATCCACCAGAAAACTTTTAGAAATAAAAATAAAATAGAAAAGCAGGATACAAAATCTGATCACAAAATTAGTAGACTCCATAATACTAATAATATACATGTTGCTAAAGAAAGTATAAGGACACCTCTACTCTCAGTCCTCCAAATTATAAATAAAATATTTAAGAGTTAACTGAGCCAAAGAGGTAAAATACTTTCATAACGAAAAACATAAAGCTCTGAACAAAAAAAGAAGAAGGAGAAGAAGAGGAAGAAGAAGAAGAAGGAGGAGGAGGAGGAGGAGGAGGAGGAGGAGGAGGAGGAGGAGGAGGAGGGGGAGGAGGAGGAGAAGGAGAAGAAGGAGGAGAAGAAGAAGAGAAGACACTGGGATATGAAAAGATCTTCCATGTTCATGGATTTGTAAAGTGAATATTGATAAAGTGATTATCCTACTCACAGTAATTTACATATATACTGAAATCCCTATTGAAATTTTTATACTATTCTTCACATAAGTAGTCAAAAATATCTAAAATTTATATGGAGTCATAAATAAACAAGCAAACAAATATACCCAGATAGTAAAAGCAATTCTTCTGAGCTTGAAGATCTATGAAATAAAGATTCCATTCCAGATTTCAATATATACTATAGAACTATAGGAACATAAATAGCCTGAAATTACTAAAAAACAGATATGTAGATATATTTATATCTATGTCTACATCTATATATCTATATCTATACATATATCTATATATATATAGATAGATAGATGTATATATACACATATATCTTAAATCTGAAGGAATGCAACAGCAGAAGTTTGATAATTGAAACAGGTGCCCAAAATACACAATGATAAAAGACAAATCTTCAAAAAGCAGTGTTTGTGTGTTGTGGTGATATTTTATTTGTGCTGAAATATGGTGATATTTATTTGTGCTTCAATAAATAAAGTTTACCTGGAGACCACAGGAAACAGCAAGCCATTTTAAGTAAACAAAGAAGTCAGGCAGTGATAGCACATGCCCTTAATCCTATCACTTAGCAGGCAGGATCTGTGTGTTCAAGGCCACACTAGGGAACAGAGCCAAGTGTGGTGACACACACCTTTAATCCCAGTACTAATCACAGCGTTCTGCAGGCCTATACAGACATGAAGTGACAGAGCTGGCCAGGAAGAGGAAGTGATGTAACTAGATAGAAAGCAAATCAGATGGCAGAACAGCAAGGCAATAAAGGTGTGGGTAGACAGGAAGTAACTCACATTTGGAAGCTGTAGACTTGATGAGGTAAGGGTTGGCTAGTGGCTTTCCCTATTTCCCTGATCACTCTAAGGCTTTCACCCCTAGATTTGGCTCTGTGATTTTTAATAAGACCATTTAGAAATTTGTCTACAGTGCATGTGTGTGTGTGTGTGTGTGTGTGTGTATTCTACATACAAATATATATATTTGACAGGATTGATCTCAGCCTTCTAGGGCCAGCAGCTCCTTTAGGGTCAGAGAAGAAGTAACCTCTTTTAAATCACCATGCAAATTATCTTTACCTTACTACACTACCCACATATACTATTTCAGAAAAGTAGAGGGCAGGATCCAGGGACAAAATTGGGCTGTTTCTCCTCCTCATTGGTCACACCACAGCATGGCTTCCCTCTGACCTCTTCCAAAGCAGTCCTTTAGTAAACAGAGGGCTGAGAACAACTACAATTACTACCTCTCAAGTCTCCAGGTAAGAGTGGCCATCTCTGTATGTGAGCCAAGAACCTGCACCCCAGCGGTGTTTTTCTGATCAGATTCTATGAAGTGAGTAGGTGCAGGAGATAAAACACTAAAATGAAAGTAGGAGCTGCAGGTACCCATCTCCAGCTACAACCTAAACTTAGGATTCTAAAGATGTAACCAGTGTGACAGGTACTGGAGAAGTGTGCATGAGGAATAAACAGGCAGCTAGGAAGCCATAGCTTCCATAGTTTATGCAGGGTCTGTTCATTTCCCCAGGAGCCGTATGGGTTTGATGGGCTTCAAGTTCTTGTCCAATTCATAAACAGTGTGAATGTTAATTGATGGGTTCAATTCCATGATAGCATCTTCTGAGAACCTCTCCAGATGCTTGAAGACTTCTTGAAGGCTATTGCCAGGGCTAACAACCAAGACCCTCTTCCCCTCCTTAATCTGGGTAAAAATTTCTTAATTCCAGAATGACAGTGTTTTGACTATAATGTTCTGCAGGCTTTTACAGGAGAGTAGCTGGTCCTCAGGAAGGTCTGCATACCTGCAATTATTAATGATATTGCTAAAGAAATAATGATAAGACTCCATCAGGGGCTGTGGATGGCCTCCAGGTCTTTACCTGCACCTCATCATGTTTAGGGATAGTTTCTGCTTCCTTGAGACCAGTCAGACCCTCATAGTGTCACTCACTGAGACTCAAAGTACAACCACAGGCAGCCACATCTAGTCAATGCTACCCAGGACTTTTCGAAGGGCCTGGCTGGCTCTTCACAGAAGTGAAGTAGATGTCAAATTCATAACCAGCATCTTGAAACGCTTGCCTGTTTCCTGGTGTCCTTTTGGGATCAAGACTCTGTCACACAAGCTGAAAATTTTCTCCAGGTTCCAGAAGCTCTCACCAGGCCAGATCAGCACCAGTCTTTAGGAGGCCATGGCGACAAGCAAGAGATGCAGCATAGACTGAGCATAGACTGAGGACTGCTCCAAGAAGTAGAATTACAATGTACTGAGAACATGGAACTATAGATACAGTCAGGTTCTTGATTTATCTCAGGGTGGAATGCCATGTTTCTCTAATGCCCATAGGGAGCATCTTGATCCTTTCCTATAGGAAGTTAAGAAGGAAAATATGATCTTTTAATGACTAGATACATGGTAAGGAATACACCAAGTAAAGAACAGATGAGATACTGATAGAGAACTCAACAGCAGTAATTCAATAAAATGATGACAATGATTTAATTTATATTACAAACAGGAAATAAGCATAGTAAAGTCTGGTGGAGAATAAAAATACAAAAGTGTTTGAACTACAACTTGAACTGTGGTAACCCAGTAAAAGATGAAATTCACTGATGGAGGGCTGCTAAGATGGCTTATCTCCATTCAGGAAAACCTGTGATAGGTGGGAAAAAAAAATGAATCCTATAGTTTGTCTTCTGATCATATGCATTCTGTGTCATGCATATCTGCACACATAAGTAAAATCACACACATACACACACACACACATATACACACGATAGATAGATGATAGATAATCATGACGATAGAGAGAGAAACAGATGGATCAATAGATAGATAGATAGATGGATAGATAGATAGACAGATGACAGATAGATAGACAGACAGACAAATGCCAAAAAAATGAGAAAGACTAGTTGGAAACCAGAGTTTACGACTGCCTTTTCTAATATAAACATTCAGAAATAAATTGTGCAGATACAAGTGGAAAAATGACATTTACTTTATTTAATGAGAAGGTAAATTTGATGTAAGAGTAAGGCATAACCAAAGTTTCTGAAAACTGCAAGGAAGGAAAACATGCAGAACAGCAGAGAATAAATAACAAAGAGTAGAGAGGAGGAAGAAAGAAGGAAGATGACGTTGGATTGTCAAGATTGGGAGTTAGGTAACAGAAGTTGAATTTATCTTATGAGATCTTTTATTGTATTTTCATGAAATGGGAAGTTATCAGGGAAAATGGAGTTTGAACAAAAGTGTGAAATGAGAGGGGTTTACTGAAGTGAGCAAATGAGAATGTGTGAGGCTGTTGAATGTTAATCAGACAAAGCTCAAAGCATCACTAGGCAATATTCCAATAGTTTGGTAATTCTGTAAGAAATGTACACTACCACTACCCTGCCTTAGCAGGTATTGTAGGTATTGCCTTCCATTAGCTAGCTTGAAAACTACTTTAAAAAATTAAGGAATGAATGCTTTAAGCAAGCAGTCACTAATTCTTTTGCAGGTACAGGGACTAGGAAGAAGCTATAGAAGCATCAAGGCAGCACCAGGTATGTGTGACTAGTAGAAACTGACTGCAGATATGAGCCTGTATTACTTTGGGCCTATTATGTGTCTCTCTGAGCCCTGATTTTGTTGCATTTATGTTTCTAAAGAGAAATTAACTTAATGAGTTTGTGAAATTGTAAATAAGCTGAAAGAGCAGAAAAAGAAACAAAAAAAATGTATAGGGTTATACATATTTCCATACTAAATAGATATGATTTTAGTTTTGCTAGAAACTAGAGTAATAAAAATCACAAGAGACTATGGTCAGATGAAGCAGTAATATTTAAACTTCAAAAGTAAGTTTGATCTGTCTCATCTTTTTTCATATATAAAGACATTCTTCAAACCCTTTGAAATAGAAGGCTGACTGTCAGTTATCTCAAATCTGCTCACAAACCATATATTCATGTATGTAGAATGTTTAACCTACATTTATCATAATAAGCTGTAGAAATAGTGATTAATATTTGGAAAAAACTCCATAGCTGTGGCTATCAGAAGAATACATAGTATCTCAGCCACCTTGCCATTACGTAGAAGGAGGAAATGTTATTACCATCAAAAATTGGTGGCATAATATATCCAAAATTTTCAGAAAAAAGGGTATGATAAAATATTTATTTTTAAAATATTTATACCATTTTTCTTTTCCTTACTTTTTAAAAAAAATTTAATATTTTGTGTTTTTTCTATTTCATGCTCACTTTCTGCCTATTTTGACTGTGATCTTGCCTATTTTTTAATTTTTTGATGAGTCTTCCTTTGTATTGTTTATAGTATCCCTGCTGGTTACCATAAAAATAATTTTCCATCAAAACCATGACATCTCATCACAGTGCAGTGCATAGAATATGCTACTGTCAATTTTTTTAAAGTGAATAGAGTAAATAATGATCTTTCATTGACATTTAGATAGCTAAAATAAATGAAAACAAAAGTTATATAGGACTTGTAATAAATGTATTTGAACCTGAAAATGAGTTTTTGCATTTCATATATCTACTCTTGACTTTTTAAAATGTTACGTTTTAAATATTAAAGCAGTGGCTTATGTTCCAATGCCTTTTATTGTCTAGTAGAGATACATGTATCCTTCAGAGAGTTGTTGAGTGTTCTCTTGAAACTCAAACTTTAGTGCAACTAAAGGGAGGTAGCAACTTCATGTTCATGGTCTCTTTCCTGCCCCGTGCCAAAGGCAACATTTCTGCCAGAATTTGTAAGACACAATTATGATGCATGTTCCTTTATTGGAATTCACAACACAATTTCTGTTATAAGAAAATATTGTTAATGGAGAGTGACTCAAGAAGACATATGATTCCTATGTGCTTTAAAAAATGAAATGGAACTTAAAGTCTGCTCAAAAGTAGGGGAAGGATGAAAAAGAAATTTGATGGAAAAGTAAAATGTGCAAAAAAAATATTGCCTGAATGATAATGAAGAAAGTGAAAAACACAGGAAAAAAAATACACCAAAACACAAAACCACAAAGGAGACTTTGTGAGTTACACTGGCATAACTCAAAACCAAACACCGTTTATTTAAATAACAAAAATTTAATTCAATATTCTTATATACCTTTAAAATTACCATTAAAATATTTTTTGAACCAGTCGTTTCGACGGTCATTGAAATCACATCTTCCAGAAATAATTGTGAAGACTTGAACCCACAGAGACTCTGGAAGCTGTAGGAACTGAACAGGCTCACGACAGGGCGGTTCCCAGTGCTGTGAGGCAAAAGTGGGCACAGGCTCCTATGCCTAAGGAAAAAGCGATAGACTCAGACTTGCAATGGAAACTTCATTTTCTCCAATGGAGTCTCATCAGATTTATTAACCACATTTAACTGTAGACCCCATTCCCAGCCCTTGATGACCAGTAGAAAACACAGTCAATCATATTTTTGTGGACTTTTTATCTCATCCTGCTTTGTTTGGATATTTTTTTCCCTTGGTGATCTTTTGATTGTATATTATGTTTTTTGGTTTTTTTTGTGTGTTTTTGTTTTTTGTTTTTTTTTTTTTTTCGAGACAGGGTTTCTGTGTAGTTTTGGGGCCTGTCATGGACCTTGCTCGGTAGACCAGGCTGTCCTCGAACCAACAGAGATCTGACTGGCTCTGCCTCCCAAGTGCTGGAATTAAAGGTGTGCGCCACCACAGTCCGGCTATATTATGGTTTTGAAATTTGTGTTTAAAAAGGTTTTTTATGCATGTGAGTATGTTTCTTGTGTTTTTTTTTTCTCTTCTCATTTTTAAAATTGCTTTTGTTCTTGTTTGACTGCTGTTTGCTTTCTAATGATAGAGAGAAAGAAAGACTTGGTGTTGAGAGATGGAGGGGTGCGGAAGATAGGGGAGTATTCAGAAAAATGTCATCAGAGTATGTGAAGCTCTGTGTTTCACTCTAGGAAATGACTTCTATACTGCCAAGTTGTAATTTAAGTGACTTACAATCACTTATTTTTTGAATAAATTTAGGCACATTATTTCCCTCTATATCTTGTCTAAATTAATACAGTCCCTCCACTATTATGAACATCACCCAACCTGAGTACTAATTTTTTTGTACTCAATAAGTCTACCTGGCATGTGGTAAACACTGACTTTTCATGTCTTATTAGAGTTATCAAGATTCTTCAAGTACATTCAAGGAGTTTGGTTAAATGTACAGTGATAGGAATGGATTGTAAAAGCTCTGCATATAGTGTTCTAACAATCCTTAAATAATCATTTATTCATCCCTAGACATATGTACATATAGCACAGATAATTGGACTTGGTTATGTATGCAATAGTAAATATATACACACATGTACATGTGTGTAACAACAATAATTCAAGAAGAGATCATTAATTTTGGTATATGGGGGAGTTAGAAAGCAGGAGAGATTTAGATCCAGTATTCATATAAAATTATTGAGTATAAAATCAAAGTGTCATATAACAGGGTATATATAATTTCTTGATTGGCTCTATTTAACTTAATGATACATATTCAAGAAACCTCCATTTCTTTTGAAAGTGTCTGAACATACCACAATTTACAGGAGTTCTTCTCAACCTTTTTAATTCTGAGATCATTTATGTAATTTCTCATGTTCTGGTAACCCCAACATTAAAATTATTTTATTGTTACTTCATAACTGTAATTTTGCTACTGTTTTTAATTACAACGTAAGTATCAGATATGTAACTCCAAAACGGTAGTGACCCACTGGAGAACCACTGATTTATACCCTCATCTACAGAAAGACATTCAAGTTTTTTCCAAGCATTAAAAGTTAGAAATAAAAAGACAATAGGAAATGTTATGGAATCTTACAAAACTGAATATTTCTGTTGGCCTAAAAATGGGCAATTTTAATCACTTATCAAAATAGTATTGGATATCTAAATGTAATATTCATAAAAATCTGTATAGAGAAGATTGATGAAATGACATTGAAATTGTCGTGCTTATTAACCTTGGAAGAGTTTAACATTTAAATGAAATACAGAGTGCTCTTGCACAGACCATATCATACTTAAATATTTTATTATATTAATAAGATGTATGGATCAGAGTGAACCAATAGAATTTTTAACCAACTGATTTTAGTTGATTTATTACTTAGTATTTTTGTTTTTGTTTTATTATATATCTTTATTTTCTTTCCAGGATTGTGCTTAGCTTCCATAGTAATATAAGAATCATATATTCTTAGGTTCATATCATCTGTACTTCAATTTACATGTTTAGATGACCTTGACATCTTTAGGCAGACTCAAATGTGCACGTCATATAATACTCAACATTTGTGAATTGACAGACTTTTTTTCCCCTCATGATTAGACCAAAGTAACATGTTTGGGGGGTGAAACCCTCAAAGAAAAATTATTTTCTTTAAAGAGACAAAGTAAGTTATTACTGCATCTGATGGTTTGAAGGTAACTAAAATTTTCACCATTCCTTTGATGAGTTGGCTTCAGTGTTAGGATATTTGCTGAGCAAAAAGCAGTAAAAGAAAGTATTGAATTAAAGTAGTGGCTGCTTTAAAATGGAAAAGGCCAGGCAGTGGTGCGCATACCATTTATCCCAGCACTTGGGAGGCAGAGGCAGGCAGATCTCTGTGAGTTGGGGGACAGCCTGGACTAAAAAGCGAGTTCCAGGAAAGGCACAAATCTACACAGAGAATTCCTGTCTCAAAAAACCAAAAAAAAAAAAAAAAAAAAAAAAATTGTATGTGAGAAATGAACTAGTTTCATGATTTACATGCTTTTGATTATGTGGTGTTATTAAGATGCTGGTGCTTTGCTGATGTTTTTATGAATGTTTATAGAGAATATCTAGTTCTTTTTATAATCTTAGTCTGCTTCTCTTTTATCAGAAAATGTCTGATTCACTTGGTATATGTAATGAAAATGGATTATAATCAAATAATGTGATAGGTATAAATCTGTTCAGATTATCTTACCTTATAAAATTTCATGGTTTCTGCTTCCAATTAAATAATCTATTCTATTTAATTTTCAAATATTGGGATAGTCATTATTTTGTATCATTTTAACACCATCAAAATTACTATTACATGCCTTTACCAATTATATTGATCTCTTTCAAATTAATTATAATCATATTGGTCTTATTTATTGTTTGTCTGTTTTTGAGTTTGTTTTGCAGGTGATAGGACTGAACATAGGGTTTTTGGACATAGTAAACAGCATCTGTCACTAAGCTATAATCTTAGGCCCCATCCACTTCTTACGATTACTTTAATTTTGCATATCAATTATTTCTTTTCCTTGTTTTATTGTTTAGGCCAAAGTTACTGTTCTCTAGGTTCTTAAAACAGAAGTTTAAGTTATTGTTTATAATTTTGTCTTTTTTCTAAGGCAAATATGAATATTATATTTATGTTCGTTGTCTTCTTTGCTTCCCTTTAGAGACTTTCATTTTGAAGGTCTGCCATGGACACTTACTCCAGATGCTATCTCGAATGTCCTAGAAGTTCATGTCAGTTTTACTCTGTTTGGACTTCACCCTATAAGTCAAAAGAATCCATCTTTTCTCAGACACAAGTATTTCCTGTTAGAAGCTTTATCTCAGTGGAGTACATTCTTCCAATGGAATCTATATTTTGATGCTTACAATTTAATTTTAATCACATCTTTTATTTAATATTTTAGCTCAGTGTACAGTGATAGGTAGATTATATAATTTTCCTGCAAGAAATTCACTCTCCCTTTCATTCCCAGTTAAATGAACAATCCATTGTCATTCTTATTTCCACTCCTTTGTATGTAAATTAATTTGGGTTTGTTTTTTTTGTCCAACAAGTTTTTGTCTAGTCTTCTAAAAATTGAAGTAGATTATTTGCTATTCTCTTAGTTGGATGGAAACACTATGTGAATGTGTGGCTTCCTGTGTGATGTTTCCAATGTAAAAATTCACATTTGATTGCTATATAGTATTATGCAGAGAAAACATTTCATTTAATGGCTTCTTTTTCCATTGAAAAACAAGGAGCAATGTTTGATGCCACACATGATATGCTACACCTGCCTCTTGCTTTCTTTGAGGCTGAACTTCATAAGATACCTTTGATGTGCTTAAGCCACTTTAAAGGTAGTGTTTTTATTTGTGAATAAAAGATGTTTTCTTGCCAATTCCTTAAGGATGCTTTTAACTTTTTACCTACAGAGAGTACAAATCAATTCCAGCAGTAATGCATCTAAAATTGACAAACCGTAACTAGACTATTCTTTCATTTTCACTTTTTGCAGCAAGAATATGTTATGTATGACATTACTTAAAAGCACTGTAGGAAAATAACACACCTGCTTATTTTACTTATCGTTTTATGTGATATTTTTTTTATCTACTCACACTAAAACTTTTCATGACTAATGTGTAAATAATTCAGTTATGCAGCAGTAAAAATTATTAAGTAACATAATAACCATGTAAATGCTTGATACCTACATGCATATTTGTTATAAAAAGATAAAATTACAATTTTTGTTGAGATTATGCTAGTAGCAAAACAACAAAGCCTGAGGCATACTCAGTTTAGAATACTCATCTCCCTCATTCAAGACCCTAGCCTTACCTCTATGACCACAAAAGAAATATGAAGGCTATAGATTCTGTGGTGCATTCCACCCACCTAAGAACATAGCAGACCCTTTCCTCTCCCGCATTGTTTTCTATTTCTAAGATTCTTATTTCTTTCATACTCATCTTAGGTAGTTTTAATAATTCAGGGAATCTTGGGGAAACCATATGTCCTAAACTTGATTAGGTAAATTACTTTCCATTGTCATTTCAAAAATAAATTTAAGAATTGTGTTTTCTATCATAAAATGAAAAACAATGAGGTCATACCAAAGAATAATAAATCAAAATCATATATACATCATGACTATATTGTTGAGATTTCCAATCCTAATATTTCATTCTGACGATCTCATTACTTTCAAAATCTTGTTGCTGTGAAACTTACTCAAATTATTCTCGTACTCTCTGATGGACTTATCAACTTTGAGATACTGCTTCCTTGAAAATTGCTCTAATTCATTCAATACCCTTTGATACTATTATTTATAGTTACTCATTGTGTGTCTACAGTAAGTCTACTTTAATAATTTTATTGTAATTTTATATCTTTATTCTTATAAATGTATGTTTATATTTCCTACCACATAATAAGTTAAAAATATTTAGAGAATCATAAATAAGTGAAGAAAGAAAAATAATCGAGTAAAGAAAAGATGGAATAGGAAATGAAGGAGGGATGAAGGAAGGAAGATGGATTTAAAGAAGATAGGGGCTAGAACCATTAAATTAAAGGAGGCATCTTTACATTTTTGTATCCTTCTGGCATAAGCCAAATTCTTAATTAATCCCTATAAGATGTGCATGACCTATTGATTGGTAGTCCCATCTATGAAAATGAAGACATCTTTTTATTTGTAGATTGCCTAGTTCTAGACATGAAAAACAACATTTCTCATGCAAATGCTGCTATTTTCAAGGAATAAAGCTAGTGTTCAGGGAAAGGTCAGTGCTAATCCTTGTAGCTACTAAAGCACTTTTTAATGTGACAGCATTAATGCACCCACAAATTTGACCTAAACAATGAAAAGAAGAATTATGACATGTAAGTAACATTTAGTAGTCTACTATAATGTTAGGAATGATAAAACATTCTAGAAGAATAAGTAACAATGCATATTTATGGAGAAAATGTAGAAAACCAGTAAAGCAGATATTTTACTGTAAGGAGAGATAATTTTATAAAGTAAGAGAACACGAGTTTGTGTTTTATTGAGAAGAAAATCTGCATCACCTCCTACACTGAGAGATTTCTATGTATGGAATTTTTCATCTTCAGAGTATTAAATTACTACAAATATTCCTACTTATTGGGAAATTGTATCTGTCACCAGAAGAAGCTCATGCTGAAGATCTTGAAAGTCCAAATTGCCTTATGTATTCATGTTGTCTTACAATAATAGCCGACATCTTTTCTATCAATTATTACTGGCTAATATGAAAAAAAAAATCCATGAGAGCTTCTATTCTCAGTGTCTACTGAAAGAATTAGCTTTTGAATTATCTGCAAATTATTCTAAAATTTAATTAATTAGCTAAAATACACACAAAATAAAATTATATTTTATGACATGAAAATTAGATAATATGCTGAATTAAGTAAGTATTTATATAAAAATTGCTGTGTTTCCCTTGAAACAAATTTCAATATAAACATAGGAAAACAAATATACTCCACATATTTAATTGCTCATTTCTAATTTTGAGGGCTATTATCACAAACAAAAAAGATAGCAACAAATTTATTTCTGAATTTGTATGTATCTCTGACTCAAAATAAAGAAGCAGTATTTTTTCAATGTCTATATACTCAAGACATATTATTTTGGATTTATACAAATCCTATACACAAAGATTTAATGATGAATTACTATAGGTTTACACTTAATAAACTTATAAATATAAATATAAAGCAACATAGAACTTTGAGAAAATATGATGCTGTTGCTATTTCCTCATCAGATCGATAGCTCCAAAGGCTTTGTGTATGAAGAAAACTAACTAGTTAATGGCCTAATTGGATTTTATAAATTGGAAATGCACACTTAAAACATTATGGTATAAAATTATAGTTTTACTAGGGTCTCGTTTTCTAGGTAGCCTCCCTGGAGTTGTGTAGCAGTCTAGTCATCTTTGTTTTACATCTGTAGGAAAGACCCAAGGATCACCCAATGACAGAGAAATGGATGAGATCTACATGAACAACCTGGATGATAGTGGGAGTAATGAAGGGCAAGGTTTGAGGGAAAGAAAGCTTAGGGGAGCAGGAGATCCCAGCTGGATCAAGAACAGAAAGGGAAAATGAGGAATAACAGACCATGATAAATGAAGACCACATGAGAACAGGAATAGGCAGAGTGCTGGAGAGGTCCCCAGAAATCCACAATGATATATCCTCTGTAGTCTGCTGGCAATGGTCGAGAGAAAGCCTGATCTGACCTAGTCTGGTGATCAGATGACTAAACACCCTAACAGTTGTGCTGGAACTCTCATCCAATAACTGATGGAGGTGGATGCAGAGATCCTCAGCCAGGCCCCAGGTGGAGCTCCAGGTGTCCAACTGTCTAGAAAGAGGAGGGTCTGCAAGAACGTGAATTGTTGAATCTAAGATTGCAAAAAGCACAGGGACAAATAGTCAAATGAATGGAAGCACATGAATTATAAACCAAAGGCTGTGGAGCCCCCAGCTGGATCAGGCCCTCTGGATAAGTGAGACCATTGAATAGCTTGATCTGTTTGGGAGGCACCCAGTCTGTGGGACCAGGATCCTTAGTGCATGAGCTGGCTGTTTGGAACCTTGGACTTACACAGGGACACTTTGCTCAGTCTGGAAGGAGGTGACAGGACCTGCCTCTACTGAATCCACCAGGTTTAAATGAATCCCCAGGGGTGCCTTGATCCTGGAGGACGTGGGAATAGAGGGGAGGGGCTGGGGGGGAAGGTGGGGGTAGGGGCAGAGTGGGGAGGACAGGGGAACCCATGGCTGATGTATAAAATTTAAAACATAATAATAAAGAAAACAAACAAAAATTGCAGTTTTATTTTTGAGCTAAGTAAATATAAATGTAGAGATATATAAATCACAAAGGCAGATCAAGAAAATATTCTAGGAATAATGGTACTCATTTGTAATCTAAGTACTCAGGAAATTAGATTAAAGCAGGAGAATTGTGTGTGTGTGTGTGTGTGTGTGTGTGTGTGTGTGTGTGTGTGTGTGTGTGTGTGTTAAAAAGTCTGAGAAAATGTCAGATAATTTCATGTCTACAATGCTGGTTCCAGAAAAAGAATAAGGCAATAATATTGTGAATTAAAGGCTTCCCTGGGCTACATAAGAAAAACAGAAACATTTTCAGAAAAACAAGGAAAGAAGAAAATATGGAAGAAAAGAAAGAATGAAGTGAAGAAGGAAGGAAGAAAGGAAGAAAGGAAGGAAGGAAAGAGGAAGGAAAAGAGGGAGAAAGGAAGGAAAGAAGAATGAAAGAAGGAAGAAGGAAGGAAGGAAGAGACAGAAGAAGGGTAGTAAGAAAGAGAAACAGGGGAATAAAAGAGTGAAAACAAATTTAGTTTTAATGGAATTCATGTTCCAGACATGTAGTACACAGTTGATGAACTCTTTGATGATGGTTAGGAGCTGTGTCCTTGTTAGAATAGATGTGAGGCCAGGGCCGGGCTTTGAGGGTTCAAAAGCCCACATGAGGACTAGTCATTCTCTAAGTTCTCATCCACTGCTCCAGCATCATGCCTGTCTGCTTCCTGCCAAGATGATCCCTGACTAATCTTCTGAAACTATAAGCAAGGCCACAGTTGAATACTGTCTTTTATAAGAGTTGCCTTCGTCAAGGTGGGTCTTCAAAGCAACAGAACAGAACTAAGATAAACATGTACATTCAGGAAAACGACTAAAAGATGATAAAATCTGTACATTGAGTCACTGGTTTGCTCATATCCTACTGGCAAGTTTCCCCCAAAAGTTCAGTATCTTTCTTGGCAAAAAGTTGTCCTGTCTTCTATTAGCAGCATAGCTAAATACTTCCTATGCTCTCTAATTCTGTTTTTAATAATGACACAAAAATGCTATTACATATTTCTAATTTCAAATTTAATGATGGGAAGACACAATTGTGCATTTAAAAGCAAGAGGGAATTCTATGAGCAAGAGGCATCGAGATCATGATGGGGAAACCTGCAGAGACAACCAAACCAAACTAGTGGGAACTCATGAACTGTGGACCAAGAGCTGTGGAGCCTCCATGGGACTGGACTAGGCCTTCTGCATAGGCAAGACAGTTGTTTAGTTTGACCTGCTTAAGGGGCCCCTGACAGTGGAATCAGGATCAATCTCTGGTGCATGAGCTGGGTTTTTTGAAGCCCACTACCTAGGGTGGGACACCTCACACAGTCTTGATGCAGGGAGAGGGATTTGGACCTGCCTCTACTGAATGCACCAGGCTCTGGTGACTCCCAATGGGAGGCCACACCATGTTGGAGGAGGGAATAGAGAGTGGGTTAGCAGGGGAGGCTGGAGGGGCAAGTGGAAGGAAGAGGGGGATCTGTGGTTGGTATGTAAAATGAATAGAAAATTTACTTTTTTTTTTTTAAGAGACAGGGTTTCTCTGTATAGTTTTGGTGCCTGTCCTTGATCTCACTCTGTAGACCAGGCTGGCCTAGAACTCATAGAGACCCATCTGGCTCTGCTTCCCGAGTTCTTCTGGGATTAAAGACACATGACACTGCAGTCCAGCTAGAAAATTCCTTAATAATCAAAAATCAAAAACAAAAACAAAATATTTATTGATGCAGGTGTGTCCAAAGGATGTCCTTTTCATGTAAGATAGATGAAAAGACATCATATAAGAGATTTTAAAGTAGAGAATAGCATCACTCTCAGATTGTCCACACATGGTGCTAGCCACAGGCTACAGGGACGCAGGATGCGAGGTGCCTGGGGATGAGTCTCTCTGTGATGGGTTTCTGTCTGACCTATGCTGAAGGAAATTAATGGCATCATTTTCTACCTCAAAAGTGAACATAATAATCATTTCAATCCCACAAAAATACTAATAGAACCAAAGAATATTGAAATACTGAAAACTCATACCATCTAAAGAGACAAAATGTAAATTTGTGCTTATATAAAATTAAAGTTATATGATATCCAATAAAATAATTTCCTTTAAAATTGTATTATTGTATTCTAACTTATAGATTCAAATACATCTGCAAGTTTAAATGAAAGTCTAAATTGAAAAAACTAATAATTTAATAATTCTTGTGGGAGTCTCATTACTTTGGAAGAAACTAATTTGTTTGATAGGCTTAATTAATACAATCAACTCCTTCAACCATTCTACATAATATGTCAATTATAAGTTTAGTTTTAAACTAAAACTCTACTGCATCTTAATAATTCTCAGGCTATGAAAATTGAAATACTTATTTCTTCTTTATTATCTATCAGTGATTTGTAGGTGTTTTGGTATTAAGATATGCTTAAATAAATTATTCCCATGTTGAACATATTAATGAATTAGTTACACATTACTTTGATTTTCTTCATTAATAGCTTGCTCACAGATTCAAGAAAATTCATTTCTACTTTCTTATGAGACTTTTCGTCATAGTATGTCATAGCTACAACATTAATAATAATTATGTCATAATTTAGAATTAAACTTTGTATCCAAAAGACAACTTTAGTTTTATTATGTACTTTGCATATTCTACATATAATGCAATCTTTTCTGAAAACCACTGAATATGTATTTCATTTAATTTTTAATATCTGCATGTTCCCACATATTTTTAGAACCTTTGTGTATAGGTGTACTGTAAAATCTAATGCATTCTGAAGTATTTCTTCATTTTAATGGTATTTCTATCATTTGCCACTTCCCCACAGCATCTACTTGTTAAAAGCAGTGAGACATTAAATTAAAATGTATCAAAAACAACAAATTGTAATATGAAAATAAAATTAAGAATGACAGGTTTTTAACAATCAAATTATTTCAATATGTAGTTTGATTGCTTATTATATTCTTGGTATTAATTGGTGCCTAACTAGGTTTTTTTTTTTTCTTAGCAAGTAGTTTACCCAAAGAATAAAGGATATATTTAACATACAATGTATACCCAACAACAGAACCCTTATACAAGATTGAAAATGTTTACAGATGGCTGGATAATAAGTTAGTGGAAGTTGGATAACTTGGAAATAGTTAACATTAAGTGCTCTCTGAATGACTGTTTCTTAACTACTATAAAGAATAGTAAGTGTAAATTGTTGACTTACAAGTGGCTTCTAATTTTATATATGTGGTGTGTGAGTGTGTGTGTGTGTGTGTGTGTGTGTGTGTGTGTGTGTGTGCGCGCGCGCGTGCTCGAGACGAGAGAGAGAGAGAGAGAGAGAGAGAGAGAGAGAGAGATAGAGAGAGAGAGGCATACAGACATGATGACTTCTCTGTTGGAAAGCTCACCCAGGATTTGCTTATCTCAAAATAAATCTGGTCATTTCCTTTTTCAGTTCAGCTTGATCTGGCTTACTGCATCAGTGGACTAACCTATTATCAGGCTACGTAATACCCACTGAAGAGACTGTGGCCATCATGTCTTGTTAATTAGAGTGGGCGAGAAATTCCTTGAAAGTATGCAGGGAGTTCAAGGAATGCAGCATTCATGAGTCAAGACTCATGGTTGATGGCTCATTTGGATATGCAATAAATTTCTTGGTTCACCAAGATAGATGTGGATAAGATAATTTATTTGTTTTGTCGGGAGCACCTAGCCTGTATCAAGTAGAAATTATTTAAGTCCTTTTCAGGCCATTTGAACCACAGTTTAGTTTCTCTGTTTGAGATGAAATATTCCAGTAAATCAAGCAAAAACTTTAATCCAGGCTTTCATTTTGACATAAGGCTGCTGTTAATAAAGTCAGTTTATCAGAAATTTGCTTTTAATTGTGCTACAGAAAAAGTTCCCCATTCTAGAATAGCCCCGTTGCCCCCAATTTTTTTTTTATATTTCTCTTATTCTTTTTTTTTTTTCATTTTTCTTTATTAAGGAATTTTCTACTCACTCCACATGCAATCCACAGAATCCCTCCTCCTCCCCCCAGCCCTCTTTCCTAAGCCATTCCACATCCGACATCCCCCTAATCGAGGTCTCCCAGGGGAGTCAGCAGAGCCCCACACACTGAGCCTAGGCAGGTCCAAGCCCCTTCCCGCTGCACCAAGGCTGTGCAAGGTGTCACACCACAGGCACCGGATTCCAGAAGCCTGCCCATGCACCAGGAATGGATCCCGATCCCCCTGCCTGGGTGCCCCCCAAACAGTTCAAGCCAAAAAAACTGTCTTCCTTATCCAGAGGGCCTAGTCCAATCCCATGGGGGCTCCACAGCCACCAGACCATAGTTCATGGGCTTCCACTAGTGTGGCTGGTCTTCTCTGCACAACCTCCCAGCATGGTTTCGATGTCCCTCATCTGCAGTGTCTCTCCTCTCTCTCATCAATTAAATTCCCGGAGCTCAGCCTGGTGCCTGGCTGTGGATCTCTGCTTCTATCTGTCACTGGACAAACGCTCTATGATGACAGCTAGGTTATTTGCTAGGCTGCTCATCAGAGTAGACCAGTCCAGGCACTCTCTGGACCACTGACAGCAGAGGGAAGTGTGGTCAACCTTGTGGATTCCTGAGAGCCTCCCCAGCACCCTGTTTCTTCCTATTCCCATGATGTCCTCATCTATCATGATATCTTCCTCCCTTGCCCTCCCACTCTGTCCCTGTTCCAGCTTGACCCTCCCATTTCCCTATGTTCTCATCCCCCACTCCTCACCCTCTGCCACTCCTGCCCCCCAGTCTACTAATGTAGATCTCATCCATTTCTCCTTCACAGGATCATTCATGTGTCCCTCCTAGTGTCTTTTCCTGTAAGCTAACCTCTCTGGAGTTACGGGTTGCAGTCTGGCCATCCCTTCCCTCTCATTTAGTATTCACTTATGAGCAAGTACACACTATGTCTGTCCTTCTGAGTCTGGGTTACCTCACTCAAGATGATATTTTCTAGATCCATCCATTTGCCTGCAAATTTCATGACATCATTGTTTTTTACTGCTGAGTAGTACTCCATTGTGTATATGTACCATATTTTCTTTATCCATTCTTCAGTTGAGGGGCATCTAGGATGGTTCCAGTTTCTTGCTATTACAAATAATGCTGATATGAGCATAGTAGAACATGTATCCTTGTGGTAAGATTGAGCATTCCTTGAGTGGTATAACTGGGTCTTATGGAAGAGTTATTCCCAATTTTCTGAGAAACCACCACACTGATTTCCAGAGTAGCTGTACAAGTTTGCATTCCCACCAATAGTAGAGGAGTGTCCCCCTTGCTCAACATCCTCTCCAACATAAGCTGTCTTCAGTGTTTTTGAACTTAGCCATTCTGATGGATGTAAGATAGTATCTCAGAGTTGTTTTGATTTGCATTTCCCTGATAACTTGCCCTAATTTCTATGTGTTTTCTATTTTTTTAACCTCTTTTTTTTTCTGGATACAGCGATAAAATCCTAGAACTTGATATAAAATGCCTTTTTTTTATAACAGAAGAGCCACAAGTCTCCAACAAATGCATCCCAAAGTATTAAAGCAAGATTCACAGACTAAAACTTAAAGTGATGTCTGTGATCAATACTTGCAGCAACGACCGGCATAGCAGAGGAACTAAAAACCTCCAATAATTTCCAAACATCCCCTATTTGCCTCTACTTTGATCATTTAAATAATTCATTAGCTAATAACTGCTTAAGATGACTGATTTGAATTTTATTCGCTATTTTTGGAGATCAGTCTAAAACCTCTCCTGACCAAGGACTCATTCTGTAAAACAATTTGGCCTTTAACTTGAACTTAAGATATTCCTCTTGCCTCTGCTTCCATAGTGTTAGGATTATAGGTATATAATAACACACATTGCTGTGAAGGTGTCTTTGATTGACAGTAATATCTGTTCCCTTTGTAAAAGACCAAGTCATTGACTATGACATGTGCTCTATTCAATCAACAAAGGAAACTCTGCTTTCCTCACTCTGACCATTATCCCATCAAATATTTTTATTATTGAATTTGATATATCTTGTTAATTAACTGTTTGATTGTGATACTGAGAGCTGATAAAGATACATATCCTTACATGTGTTCTATGTCCCATCGGGCAGTATTTTAAACAAGTTACAACTAGTCATTTTATTTGATAGGTCAACTGGTTCAACCTTTAGAGATGCATTGCTCAATGTCAAATTTTCAAATCAAATATTAGACTTAGCTTGAAATCAAGGATCAAAAGACCTATGCTTAATATTTTATCCAGCCACACATTTTTAAGTTTTAGAGCATATTCATCCAATTCATTTATGTACCACTTATTGCAAGATTTGAACTAATGCACCAGTATTGAAGCAAATAATTGCCAATCTCAGGAAGCTCAATATATATATGTCTTAGAAATCCCTTCATAAATCCTATGTTAGCCTTTACCAATCGTGGCTGAGAGAAGACTCTTTGGTAGAGCCTTAAATATTCAGAATTAGCAAGAAGTTTTGTTTAAATGATAGCAATCAATTTTTTTTTTTATAACCTGAAGCAAAGTCAGAGGAAAATATTGATCTGGGCTAGCTGGGAATAATTACCAGCACTCAGGTGTTAAGATATTTTACTAACTGAAATAAAATAAACAAACTAAATACCTACTTTAAAATTGTTGCTGCTGTCAGTTGAGAAAATTTACAGCTATTCCTCTTAAATATACCATACATAATACAAAAAAAAAAAACCCAAAAAAATATCTCAGCTTTAAATCTTTTGTCCTTAGCTTATAGAGAAAAACAAACTTATTTGTGGCACTTATGGCAGCCTAGTAAGTAATGCATTTACACTTCTGAAGGGTGGCAGAGAGGAGCACTTAAGAGAGCATATAAACAATGATTAGCAAAGTCTAGCTACAAACTCCATAAGCAAACAAACAAAAGTCCAGATGACTGCATATGTACAACTTTGGGTTCTTCTTCTAACATTAATCATATACTTTGGAAATATTTCCTTGAGTATTTTTATATTTCTAGAAAACATTGAAAAAAATATTTAGCAGCAATAGCCTTGGGAAGACTGGAAACCCCTGAGACAAGAAGTCAAGTCAGTGGCATTAAAATCAGAAGCATCACATGTGAGGGAGCTGTCTTAGCAACAGCATGGTAAACCAATATCACTGCTCTTCTTGATTTGTGCTCCAGTACTGTTACTGTGCTAAGAATAGTACATGCAATTGCCTCTGCACTTCCTGAGGCAGCTTAACTATAAATAGTGGTGCATTTGAGGTCATCTTCATTTAATATTCAAATGTGGCTTCATGAATTTGTGCTAAATTAATAGAATCCACACATTTATGCTGAGAAACTGTTTAGTAACTTGCTTTACAATGGGGTGACTCATTTCAAGTCTATGCAAAGCAACCCCACATTGAAGCAGCATTTTGAAGCACAGATATATTGCTCCTGTGGTATCAACCTTCCAATGGTACAGCATATGGAATTGGCCAGGGCAATGCAATCTGATGCATAATGAAATTTTTTTTTAGTAAAAAGAGCATGAGTATTATGAAAAGTCACAGAAATATCAGTTCTAAGCCAATAATGAAGGGCTAATACTTCTCAATGTTGAACCTGTGGGGCTGTAGTAAGGAGGAGGAGCAACTCTGAGGAAATGATACCAACCTGCAGGCATTCCACAGTGCATGCCATGTTTTGCCTTCTTTCAGTCACACTCAATTTATCCCTGACTGCTTCAATACCTTGGATTCCTGGAAGGGAGCTCTTTTTACAATAAAACTAGTGTCATGATAGAGTAAATAAAAGACTCTTGACTGCTAGAGTCTTCATAGCTACTGCATACTTCATGAAAACTGCAATTAGTTTGTAAAAGTTTTAAAAATTCCCTTTATTTCCTTTCCTCCTGCCTTATCTCCAATTGTTTGCTCTTTTGCTTTTATTATTATGATTATAATGTGAATAAATGTATAAGTATAGCTGAAGTCCATTTAGTGTTGCTTCTGTATGTATATGTGATTTCAGGGCAGTTTTTTTTTACTATATTGGATAACCAAATTAGGGTATTATCTATGAAAAAGTCTAATCTTCCCTTTTGCAGGAGTCTTTAATTGTATTTCACTATCCAGGGGTGGAAACTTACAAGTCTTTCCCCTTCTATACTAGCATGTCTATTGATATCTTAACACATGTGGATATTGCTGCTAAGTCAATAAATGCAATAAAACATGTAAATAAATAATCTGAAAGACAAGAAAAATTACATGATCATCTTCAATAGACCAATAGATACAGAAAAGCTTTTGATGAAATTCAATCAAATTCCATGTTAAAAGAGATAGAAGACTGGAGGAAGCATTCCTGAACATAGTAAAAGTTATATATGACAAGTACAGGTTGAACACTATCCTAATTGGAGAAAAATCTCTATGAAAACCCATTAAAATAAGGAGTAAGGCAGGGCTGGTCCCTATCCCCACTCCTTTCAACTAATGTTTAAAGCACTAGCTGGACCAAAAGGCAATAAGAGAAATTTAAATGGACACAAATAGGAAAAGAATAAGTCAAACTATGCCATTTTTCAAATGATATGATTTTATATGGAAACGATCCCCAAAGTTCTACCAGAAAAATTGTGGAAACCATAAGCAATTTTAACAAAGTTTCAGGATACAAAATCAATTTACAAAGCAGAAGGGTTTCTATACACTACCAACAAAGACTGTTGAAGAGATCATGGCCTATAATCCAATTTACAATAGGCTCAAAAATAGTACAATATCTTAGAATAAATCCTACTAAGGAGGTGAAGAATCTCCACAATGAAAACTTAAATATTTGTGGAAAGGGATTAAGGGAGACATTATTGATTCATTAGTAAAATTAAAAGTATGAAAAGATCATTCTTCCAAACACAGATGCAATGTGATACCAACCAAATTATCCACAACATTCTTTGCAGAAATGGAAAAGACCAAACAAATAATCATATGGAATAAAACCCAGGGCAGACAGGAAAACTGAGTGAAATGCACAATACTGGATGGATTACTATTTTAGTATTTAAGACATATTCTAGAGATACAGTAATAAAATTAGTACAATACTGACAAAAATAGAAATGTAAATCAGTGGCAAAAATAGATGTCCGAACATCAGAATATGTAATGACAATGCTCTGATGTTCGGCAAAGAGGCAGGAAACATACACCAGAGAAAAGATTTCTATGACAAACATTTCCTTAAAAAACTTGATATTCTCATGCAGAAGAATGAGCAGACCTCTATCTTTCACCCTTCATAAAAAAAAAAAATCTAAGTGGATCAAATATCTCAAATTGATCCAAAAATATCAAGACTGCTCACAGAAAATCCAATTCTTGATGCAAAATTGTAATTTTCCAGAAAGGGAGTCACTAAATGAATTTTGTAAATTCAAACCTCAGTTGAATTGTGTTGAGACAAAATAGAAAGGCATGAAATCTAACGAATACATGGGATGGAAACATGAGAAAGAAGTTATGGCTTACTGGCCTGCTAGTGAAATTCAAAACTTAGACATTATTTGGTAAAACCAATGATGTTTACATAGACAATATATGCTTTCCAAAAGACAGCTGGTCAACAACAGCAAATCAACTGTATTTATTTCAGGTACAAGTGATTTATAGCCTTGAGAGTTTAGGGTTCTATTTTCTCTCCTGTGTGTAATCACTGAATGACCCAGTATGCCTACTTTACAAATTTATGTGCAGAAAAAAAATCTTTATCTTTTACTCTTGTAAACTTCAGCTCTGAGCAATGTTGCAAAGGTATGAGGCATACTTTGCAAACACCTTGATATTGTAGCTGACATCTTTCTTAGCTGGAGGAGATGGATGATTATTTTCCTCCTCTCATAGCTTATTTAGCAACTTCTAGCACTATGATTTCTAGACAAGAGAGGTGAAGCTTCCAATTGAGAATCAATCAATTTCTCCATGTTCTATGCTATAATTATATGGTGTCTTCCATCAGGTTGAGTATGGTAACTGATATCATTAGCCTGTAATGTTGATTTATGGATTAATTGTAGAAACCCTTTGAGCAAGAACTAAAATGAAAAAAAAAAATGCCATCCATTCTTGGTACTAAGGGTTCTATTTAGTAGAATGTGCTATCTACTTGGGGTATTCTCTCCCCCATTATGTACTGATCCCATTTATAATCTTGCTATATGTATATATTTTAGGAAGCCTCTGCAGTAGGTTTCCATATGGCTTTTCAAAAGGCCTTTAAGGATACTTATCTCTGCCAGTTCTCCCTCCTTTATATTGTCCCTCAACCCCAAGCCCTTTAACGCTCTTGTTCTAATTTCTCCTTTATCACTTAAAGCATTATATTCTAACTCCTCTTCCTTAGATCTCCTTCCACTTGGTTCCTTACTATCCTTATGTCTGTGGATATTCTAAATGAAACATATTTATCTAAAACTGTAAAACTAACACCATTTCCACCTTCCTGAGGAATCTCCACACTGACTTCTGTAATGGCTGCACTCTAAACCAGCAAGAAAGATGTTCCCTTTCCTTGCATTTCCCCCAGGACATGTTACCATTTGTTCTATTGATATAGTCCATTCTGACTGTAATATAATGAAATTTCAAGGCAGACCTAATTCTTATATTTCTCTGATGGCTAAGGATAGTGAACATTTCTTTAAGTGTTTCTTTGCCTTTATTGAAGATAGCACTTAACTCTGCATGTTACCTAAAGAGAAAAGTAATAATTAATATCAGCCCAGTGACCTGTAACAGCAATCTATCTGCAGTATAAAGTAGTACAATAGAGGCACAAATGTTTGGAGCAACACCCACCACTTTTTCTTTTTTAAATTGTACTTAAGACCCACTCCATGAGATGGAACCCATGTTTGACTTGTGAATGTGTCAAGAACCTAAGGATAGGTAGATTATGAGCTTAGGGGGAATCTGATTCTATTTTTCTGCTAGAAAAACATAGAAATAAAATTACTCCTAAAGACATACTGTCAAACCCAGAGATCAGTGCTTTGTTTAACCCTTACTAGGGAAACTTCTTGCATTAGAGGGGAATTCACACAGAAACCCACAACTGGACAATGTACAGAGGATGACATCTTTGAAACACTTATTACTAGGTGGGATATATCTCCATCAAACCTCTCTCCTCAAGAGTCATGGAACTACATGGAATTCCACAGGTTATTGATGACTTTTGGGGAAATGTGCCTTCCATAAACAACAGGACTAATGCACACATGAACTCACAGAGACTGGCAGCATGCAAATGCACTACATAGGTTCAAGCCACAAGAGGCTCCCACTTTGAGAAAGGAGAGTGAACATGGTATAACCACCAAGAAAGTAGTTATTTTCAGTTGATTCTCACTTGGAAAGAGAAAAATCAGTTTTCTACAGTGGACTGTCACTGGAAACATTAACCACATTCCAAGGCAAACATCCTCTCTGTGTTCTTGTATAGTTAGTGTTTTGGAGTTATTTTTTGTCTTATTCATCTTTTCCTTGTTTGTTGTGATTTTCATATTGTGTGTTTGAGGATTTTGGGAAAGATTACACATTCAGCAGTAGTTGCTCAACACAAAATAGGAGTGTGGCTGTTCTCAGCAACTCAAGAGCTACTGATATCATATATCTTCAACTTTATTTAGCTTTAATAAAAACCTAATTGTAACTCCTTCTGGAGAAGCTCAGACTCACACTTAGGTGTATCACATTCTTTCCCTGAATACTTTTCATCCCATTAATTCCTATTTTTGAGACCTATGTTTAAAAAAAATATGTTTTAATAAAATCTCCAGGTCTCTGTGATTCATCCTAAAATTATTTGCTGACACAAAGATTGGACTGTATTAGGACATAACTGAGGTTCATAAGAGAAAAGGCATCTCTTCTCTCTCCTGATGGGGATACAGTGACTCTGTACCACTGTGAGTTTTGCTGATAACAGAATCACCCCTAAGGAGGCAACTCTGAGAGATTAAAATATGATGCTAACCTGGTTCTGTTAACAGTTAAATAGATTAAGATTGCTCTTATTTACACTCAGTATTTCTTAAGGGAAAACAAGATGTTGGTAGGGTGTGGACACTGCCACAGTGATGACTTTTAAGTACAATTATAAAAAATTACTTCTACGTTACTGTAAGAATGGTGTGGGACACTTGTTTGCTCCCAATGCTTGGTTTCTTCCTTGGTTATAATGAAAACCTGTTGTCTTGGTATTCTTTATTCTCAGCTTGCTACTGGATTGCATTTCCAGCACAGTCGTTTTACTTTTGTAAAAAGAAGATCATCTAGGAGCATGATAGACATCGCCAGTGAATTTTAATGAAAATCATTTATGCATTATTCTTATTAAAGGACAAACACTAGCAAGGAAATGTATTGTGTATCTGTTAATTCCTTGTATGTGTAAAATGTAGGAAGATACAATATTGAGCAATGTACATTTTCCAATTTATTTATTTCTACAGATGTACTTTCCTATAATGCCCTTAAATGTAAAATATGCTAACAAACCTGTTTTCTTGCTTCCTCTATAAGAATATAATGATGACTTATTTAACCCTATTAATATTAGCAATATATGCAAGCAATCTGTATTTTGTAATATTGGAATATTGATAACCTTACTCAAATTTAATTATTTAATAATTTATATGCCTTTTTACCTTGAGTTCAAATGTATATTTAATTATTTAGTTTTTTTTAATGTATAAGTTCATTATACCTTATGGTCTTTGAGAAAGGAATAAAGAATACCAACAAAGGTCAGGAGAGATAAAATTACTGAAGTGAAATTCCCTAGAGACAATAGGAATTTGAAGGTTTGAAGTAAGTGAGTATAAGAGATAAAGGACTACCTTTGTGTGGTCACATTTGAATTAGCCATATTGGTACTGAGAATATTTCCTCAGTTGCTGAACAAATGAGTTAACAACCAAAGACCTGTGTTAATGTCAGCACTATGAATTCTGAAATTCATAATGGCTCCCTAAAACATGCAAAAAGTATGATATGCATTAGTTAAAATTTTAAAAGGTCTAGATAAACAAAATACTGAATTAATGTACTTTCGGTACTTGTATCCAGATAATTCATTAAGAACATGGGATTTGACAGGCAGTGGTGGCACACGCCTTTAATCCCAGCACTTGGGAGGCAGAGGCAGCCGAATTTCGGTGAATTCGAGGCCAGCACGGGCTACCAAGTGATCTCCAGGAAAGGCACAAAGCTACACAGAGAAACCCTGTCTCAAGAGAATGAAAAAAACAAATAAACAAACAAAAAAACCCAAAAAACAAAAAACAAAAAAAACAAACAAAAGAAAAAAAGAAAGAAAGAGATAAAGAAACCCCCCCCCCCCCCCCCCGACTCCCATCTGGACCAGAGGTGAGTGCCTGGGATTATAGCCAGAGAGGCAACTTCCCCTGGGTCCCAGTGCTTGACACAGGCCACTCCAGGAGGACCTGACCAACTTGGCCCCACTTTCCTGCCAATCAGCGGGCCCTGCTGGAAGGCTTCCCTTTTCCAAGACTGCAGGCAGACACTGCAGTCTCACACTGCAGTCTCCACACCCTGCCCCCAAACCCCAGCCACTTCCTGAGAATTAGAGACCAGCCCCAAGCTTCCATCCTGCCCTGGAACTTCCATCTAGACCAGAGACAAGAGGAACTCCCATCTGGAAAAGAGGAGCTCCCATCTGGACAAAATAAGGAGAACCCAGGGACTTCCCAAGACTCAAAGTCCAGCCCCCCAGCTCCTATCCGGCCAGCACTCTCATCTGGACCAGAGCTTCCATCTGGACCAGAGAGAGGCTCCCTAAATCTGTCAACTCTCTCTGGACCAAGTACAATGATAAGACCAAGAACGAACACAAGAGGAGATGGGCAGACATCAAGGCAGAAGTACATACAACAAAATAAAGAGCAATACAGCATCACTAGAACCTAGCCCTTCTCCAACAGCTAGACCTGAACATCACAGAATGCAGGAAGAAAAAGAAGAAGAAGAAGAAGAAGAAGAAGAAGAAGAAGAAGAAGAAGAAGAAGAAGAAGAAGAAGAAGAAGAAAACAACCTTATAAGTAACATCATGAAGAGGCTAGAGCCTTATATAGAAGAAATCAAAAATAAAGTAGAGGAACAGACAAAACAAAAAATGAGAACACTATAAAAAAACAGAGGAAAGGACAATTAAAGCAGAAGAAAACAATAAATCCTTGAATGAAAATCATGAAAAAGCAAGGGAGACAATCCAAGACCTGAACAGGGAAATAGAAAAAATGAAGAAGACACTAGAAGAAGGAATGCTGGAAATAGAAAATCTGAGTAAACAAACAGGAACTTCGGATGAAAGTATAACCAACAGAATGCAAGAGATGGAAGAGAGGATCTCTGGTGTTGAAGATACATTAGAAGAAATGCATTCATCAGTCAAAAAAAAAAAAAAAACCAAAAAAACACTAAAACCAACAAACTCATGACCCAAAACATCCAAGAAATTTGGGACACCATGAAAAGACCAAACCTATGAATAATAGGGATAGAGGAAGGAGAAGATTACCAACTCAAAGGCACAGAAAATATATTTAACAAGATCATAGAAGAAAACTTTCCCAACTTAAAGAAGGAAATGCCCATGAAGATACAAGAAGCCTATAGAACACCAAACAGACTAGACCCCCCAAAAAAGTCCACTCACCACATAATAATTAAACAAGTAAACGTACAGAATGAAGAAAGAATATTAAGGGCAGCAAAGGAAAAAGGCCAAGTGACTTATAAAGGCAAACCCATCAGAATAACACCCAAATTCTGAATGGAGACTTTGAAAGCCAGAAGGACCTGGACAGATGTAATGCATACACTAAGAGACCATGGATGCCAGCCTAGACTAATATACCCAGCAAAACTTTCAATCATCATAGATGGAGTTAACAAGACATTCCAAGACAAAACCAGATTTAAACAATACTTATCCACAAACCCAGAAAAGCACTAGAAGGAAAATTCCAACCTAAGGAAGGCAGATACACCCATGAAAACACAGGCAATAGATAACACCCCACAGCAGTAAACCCCAAAGAAGAGAAGTACACATACACACTACCACCAAAAAATAAAAATAATAACAGGAACGAACAATCACTGGTCATTAATATCCCTGAATATCAATGGATTTAATTCACCTATAAAAAGACACAGACTAACAGAATAGATATGAAAAACAGGACCCATCTTTCTGCTACATACAAGAAACACACCTCAAATTCAAAGACAGACACCTCCTAAGAATAAAAGGCTGGGAAAAGATTTTCCAATCATATGGTCTTAAGAAGCAAGCTGGTGTAGCCATCCTAATATGCAGCAAAATAGACTTCAAACTAAAATCAATCAAAAGAGATGATGAAGGACATTACATCAGGAAAGATCAACCAAGATGAAGTTTCAATTCTGAACATTTATGCCCCAAATACAAGGGCACCCACATATGTAAAAGAAACATTACTAAAGATTAAGTGTTATATAAAACTCCACACATTAATAGTGGGAGACTTCAACACCCCACTTTCACCTCTGGACAGATCGGCTAAATTGAATCTTAACAGAGACATAATGAACTTAACTGATGTTATGGCTGAAATCGACTTAAATGATATCTACAGAACATTCCACCCAACCAAAAAAGAATATACCTTCTTCTCAGAACCCCATGGAAACTTCTCTAAAATTGACCACATACTTGGCCACAAAGCAAATCTCAACAGATACAAAACAATTGGAATAACCTCCTGCATTCTATCAGACCACCATGGTTTAAAGTTAGATTTCAACAACAGAAAAAACTACAGAAATCCTACAATCTCATGGAAACTAAATAATGCTCAACTGAATCACCAATGGGTTAAGGAAGAAATAAAGACAGAAATTAAATACTTCCTAGAGATCAATGAAAATGAATACACCACATACCCAAACTTATGGGATACTATGAAAGCAGTGCTAAGAGGGAAATTCATAGCACAGAATGCCCACATAAAGAAGCTGGAGAAATCTCACACTAGTGACTTGACAGCACACCTGAAAGCCCTTGAACAGAAAGAAGCAAAGTCTCCCAGGAGGAACAGATGACAGGAAATTATCAAATTGAGAGCTGAAATCAATAAAATAGAAATAAAGAGAACAATACAAAAGGATTAATGAAACAAAGAGTTGGTTCTTTGAGAAGGTGAACAAGATAGACAAGCCCTTATCCAAACTAACCAAAAGACAGAGAGAGAGCATCCAAATTAACAAAATCAGAAAGGAAAAGGGGGACATAACAACAGACAATGAGGAAATCCAGAGAATCATCAGGTCATACTTCAAAAACCTCTACTCCACATAACTGGAAAATATAAAAGAAATGGATAATTTTCTGGATAGGTACCACAAACCTAAGTTAAATCAAGACCAGATAAACCATTTAAATAGTTCCAATAACCCCTAAGGAAATAGAATCAGTCATTAAAAGTCTCCCAACCAATAAAAGCCCTGGACCTGATGGTTTCACTGCAGAATTCTACCAGATCTTCAAAGAAGACTTAATACCAATACTCTTTAAATTGTTCCACACAATAGAAGCAGAAGGTATATTACCAAACTCCTTCTATGAGGCTATAATTTCCCTGATTCCTAAACCAAACAAAGATGCAACAAAGAAAGAGAACTACAGACTGATCTCCCTCATGAACATTGATGCAAAAATACTCAATAAAATTCTGGCAAACACACTCCAAGAACACATCAAAACAATTATCCAACATGATCAAGTATGATTCATCCCAGGGATGCAAGGATGGTTCAACATACAAAAGTCCGTCAATGTAATACACCATATAAACAAACTCAAAGAAAAAAACCACATGGTCATCTCACTAGATGCAGAAAAGGCATTTGACAAAATCCAACACCCCTTCATGATAAAGGTCTTGGAGTGATCAGGAATACAGGGAACATACCTAAACATAATAAAAGCAATCTACAGCAAGCAAACAGCCAACATCAAATTAAATAGAGAGAAACTCAAAGCAATACCCCTAAAATCAGGAACAAGGCAAGGCTGTCCCCTCTCCCCCTACTTATTCAATATAGTACTTGAAGTTCTAGCCAGAGCTATAAGACAACATAAAGAGATTAAGGGGATAGAAATTGGAAAGGAAGAATTCAAGCACTCCCTATTTGCAGATGACATGTTAGTATACATGAGTGACCCCAAAAATTCAACCAAGGAACTGATACAGCTAATAAAAACGTTCAGCAACATTGCAGGATATAAGATCAAGTAAAAAATATCAGTAGCCCTCCTATATTCAGTAGACAAACAGGCTGAGAAGGAAATCAGAGATACATCACCCTTTACAATAGCCACAAATGATATAAAATACCTTGAGGTTATGCTAACTATGCATATGAAGGACCTATATGACAAGAACTTTAAGTCCCTGAAAAAAGAAATTGAAGAAGATGTCAGAAAATGGAAAGATCTCCCATGCTCATGGATAAGCAGGATTAACATAGTAAAAATGGCAATCATACCAAAAGCAATCTACAGATTCAACACAATCCCCATCAAATTACCAACACAATTCTTCACAGATCTGGAAAGAATAATACTCAACTTCATATGGAAAAACAAAAAACCCAGGATAGCCAAAAGAATCCTGTACAATAAAACAACCTCTGGAGGCATCACAGTCCCCGACCTCAAGCTCTACTATAGAGCTACCATAATAAAAACAGCTTGGTACTGGCATAAAAACTGACATGTGGACCAATGGAATTGAATTGAGGACCCTGACATTAATCCGCACACTGAATAACATATAATTTTTGACAAAGAAGCCAAAAATGTACAATGGAAAAAAGAAAGCATCTTCAACAGATGGTGCTGGCATAACTGGATGTCAATGTGTAGAAGGATGCAAATAGATCCATATCTGTCACCATGCACAAAACTTAAATCCAAGTGGATCAAAGACCTCAACATAAATCCAGTTACTCTGAACCTGATAGCAGGGAAAGTAGGAAGTATTTTTGAACACATTGGCACTGGAGATCACTTTCTAAATATAACACCATTAGCACAGACACTGAGAGAAAACAATCAATGGGACCTGCTGAAACTGAGAAGCTTTTGTAGAGCAAAGGACTTGGTCAACATGACAAAGCAACAGCCTACAGAATGGGAAAAGGTCTTCACCAACCCCACATCTGACAGAGGGCTGATATCCAGAATATATAAAGAACTCAAGAAATTAGACCTTAAAATGCCCAACAGTCCAATTAAGAAATGGGCTATAGAACTAAACAGAGAATTCTCCACAGAGGAAGTTCAAATGGCTGAAAGACATTTAAGGAATTGCTCAACAGCCCTAATTATCCGAGAAATGCAAATTAAAACAACTCTGAGATACCACCCATCAGAATGGCTAAGATCAAAAGCACAGAAGACAGCTTATGCTGGAGAGGATGTGGAGCAAGGGGAGCTGTTCTCCACTGCTGATGGGAATGCAAGCTTGTACAGCCACTTTGGAAATCAATATGGCGCTTCCTTAGAAAATTGGGAATCCATCTCCCCCAAGACCCAGCTATAGCACTCTTGGGCATATACCCAAGGAATGCTCAATCATACCACAAGGGCATTTGCTCAGATATGTTTGTATCAGCTTTGTTTGTAACAGCCTCAACCTGGAAACAACCTAGTTCCCCTTCAACTGAAGAATGGATAAAGAAAATATGGTACTTATACACAATGGAGTACTACTCAGCAAAGAAAAACAATGACATCATGAGGTTTGTAGGCAAATGGATGGATCTAGAAAAAAATCATCCCGAGTGAGGTAACCCAGACTCAGAAGGACAAACATGGTATGTACTCACTCATGGGAGGATACTAGATGTAAAACAAAGATGACTAGACTGCTACACAACTCCAGAGAGGCTACCTAGAAAATGGGACCCTAGGAAAGACCCAAGGATCACCCAGTGACAGAGAAATGGATGACATCTACATGAACAACCTGGATGATAGTGGGAGTAATGAAGGTCAAGATTTGAGGGAAAGAAAGCTTAGGGGAGCAGGAGATCCCAGCTGGATCAAGACCAAAAGGGAGAACGAGGAATAACAGACCATGATAAATGAAGACCACATGAGAACAGGAATAGGCAGAGTGCTCGAGAGGTCCCAAAAAACCCACCATGATACATCCTCTGTAGACTGCTGGCAATGGTCAAGAAAAAGCCTTATCTGACCTAGTCTGGTGATCAGATGGCTAAACACCCTAACTTTCTTGCTGGAACTCTCGTCCAATAAGTGATGGAAGTGGATGCAGAGATCCTCTGCCAGGCCCCAGGTGGAGCTCCAGGTGTCCAACTGTCGAGAAAGAGGAGGGTCTGCAAGAGTGTTAATTGTTGTGACCAAGATTGCAAAAAGCACAGGAACAAATAGCCAAACAAATGGAAGCACATGAAGTATGATCCAAAGGCTGTGGAACCCCCCAGCTGGATCAGGCCCCCTGGATAAGTGAGACAATTGAATAGCTTGAGCTGCTTGGGAGTTACCCAGTCTGTGGGACCAGGATCTGTCCTTAGTGCATGAGCTGGCTGTTTGAAACCTTTGGCTTACACAGGGACACTTTGCTCAGTCTGGAAGGAGGTGGCAGGACCTGCCTGTACTGAATCCACCAGGTTTAAATGAATCCCCAGGGGTTCCTTGATCCTGAAGGACATGGGAATGGAGGGGAGGGTTTGGGGGGTAGGTGGGGGTGGGGGCAGGATGGGGAACCCATGGCTGATGTATAATTTAAAACACATAATGATAAAGAAAAAATAATAATAATAAAAGAAAAGAAAAAGAAAAAACCAACAACAACATGGGATTCAGAGGGTAGAAAGTTTTTCTGGGTCACATAAACAATAAAATAAGGACAAATATATTCCTTCATTTTTTTATACATGTTTCTCAGTATTGGAAACAAAGTTAGAATATCTCTATGAGTTGTGTGACAGATCTGGTGGTTGAGATAAACAAGTGTCTGAATCTTCTGATTGAGATTGAAAGAAAAGCTAAAATAGTTTAAAGCTATTTAATTAAGACTCATGATCAGAATCAGTTAGTGTAGGAGCATTTCGCTTCATCAATATTGTTCATAGCACCTTGGTTTTCATAGCTTTAATTACCCCATTTCAGTAGATCTTCTTTGATAACGTAAATTTTCAAAACCTAAAATGTTACTTTTCTCGAAGTGACTATGTGCTGTTAACATGAATCAGCATATTTTAGAGCACTTTGGACTATACTAGGCATTTGTTATATACTCTATATATGAATGGTATTACAGAGTAAAAGTGTTTCTGGGGTTAGAGAAATATCTTTGTGATTAAGAGCACATGCTATACTTGCAGAGGACCTGGGATCTCATATCAACATCCATAACATATGCCTTACAATTTCCTGTAGTTCCAGTTCTAGGGGATTTGATGTCTTATTCTTGTTTTTGAGGATACAAGGCATATAAACAATGCACATACATAGATGCAGACATTCAAACAAACATATGAAATAATATGAACAAATCTTAAAATTATCTCTGTTGTTGATGCCGTCGCACATTCATAAGAACTTTTAAAATATATATTTAAAGACTTAAGAGACTTGGTTTGTGGAAAAATAAACTCAATTTTTTATCTAATAATTATTTATAATAAGTTGCCCAAGGAAAATACAGTAACTTTCAAAATGTAATTTAATATAAATATTCTGAGGTAAAATTTAATACTATAACATATGACATATCAGAGTCTATGTTTGAGGTCTTCATATTCTGTAGAGACTTTATGACCAAAAGTTATAATACTGTTTTTTTGGTTTTTTTTTTTTTTCCCTAAATGATTTGATGTTGGTATTGTGGTACATGTTACAGGACTTGCTTTCTCCTGCCATGGTCTGGTGAGTTAATTAGGTCTAATTCTTCATGTTCTGCCTTAGCCTTTCTTCAAGATTAGATCAAAACATGAACTATTGCAGCCAGTCTCTGATGCATTAGTTCAAAAACTGATGTAGTATCACATTTGTCATTTGTTTTGTCAAGCTGTGCAGGCAAAGGACTTCACAGTTAAATGCAGAAAGGAAAATAATTCTAGCTAAGCAACTGAAGCTTGCATTGTCACAGTTAGGAGCACAGATCAGTCTGGACATACTCCAGCACTACCCTGGAGTAGTGGTTCTTAACCTGTGCGTTGAAACCCCTTTTGCAAACTTTTATTTCGAAAAATACTTACATTACAATTTGTAGCACCTGCAAAATTACAGTTATGAAGTAGCAATTAAAATAATTTTATGATTGAGGGTCAACACAACATGAAGAACTGTTTTTATGGTCACACTACTAGGAAGTTTGAGAACCACTGCCATGGATGAGTATATGCTAAGACATTTTAGGGGTGGTATATATAAAAAATACATGTCAAAAATTACCAAACAAATTGGTTTTCTTTTTGTTATTATTTTAATTTTAATTTTGTTTTAGTTTTAGGGGATAGGATTGAAGAGGAGAGGAAAGAGAGTAAGAGAGACCATGAGAATGTGTACGTGTGGGAAATCTGAAGAATGTGGAAAGACTTGAGAGAAAGGAAAGAATATGATCAAAACATATTGTATGAGCTTTTAAATAAAAATGCATGTAAGTTATTACTATTTAAAAGTTTTTCTCTTTTTCAGCATTTCCATACATTTCCCAATTTTGAAGAGTTTATTATAGAATGTTCTATAAATGTATTTATTCATCTTAGGCCTTAACAGGAGCAATTTTATAGTCTTTTCTACTGAAAATTTAAATACAACAAGCACAGTTTTTTAACCATAAACATATTTACAAGTCAAGAATATTAGCAGGTTTTTTTTAAGATAGCATAGTTTTATTTGTTGAACTAGCTGTGACAATTAGTTAGGCTCAAAAATCTTCACAAAAGGCACACATTATTTTAAGAACCAAGGGTTGTGCATCACTTCAAGAAAACAACATTTTTCAGACACAGTGTGGCAGAAGCTCATATGAAACTAAAATTTCAAATATTTGTGATGAAATGTACAAGACCTGTGTATTCTCCAGCAGATAAATTTCAGCATAGAAAAGTGGCAAGGTACATAGGTAATCACACCACAGAGTAGTGGTTGTTGATGACAGCTTGGAACACAGAGTCAGTTTTTAATGTTTTTTTTTTTCTTTTCTTTTTTTAAAATATATTTCTTCATAGGCTGACCACATACCAGAACATGTCCCAATTCCAAGACTAGCTGGGCAACACAAGCATAATTCACTGTGGAAAAAAAAAAGAAAAAGAAATAATCTCAAAGTTGAGTCCGAAAGAATAAGAAGATTGAAGGGGATTAAAGGAGCCTCAAGAGGTTTCAACATACATTACAAAACTCTCATATAAGCAGCTCATATTATTTAATGTATAAAGAACATCATTTTAAAAAGTGAAAACAAGTCTTCTGTTGAAATTTTTCTGCTCTAGATACCATATTACTAAGAGAAGACTCTTGTAATAAGGAAAAAAAAAATCATTGACACTCTGCTGTTTTATACTTATGGAAACAAGAGTGAGTGCCATATCATTTTTTTTTTTTGAGAACTCCCATGACAAAAAGCAAAATTTCACTATTTGCTGCCTATAAAGTATTGGTGGCCCATAAGGAATCATGGGAGGTTAGATGCTGAACTGTTGAGTATTTCAACACAGCCAGGAGTAGTTGGATAAAGACTCCAACTGGTTTAAAGGGACCTGGTATTTTCAAAGAGCACTAAGATGAATACAGGAAGGATTCCAGTCACCACCAATACTGTTGGGAAGAACAGTACTCCTGTTTTCTTTCAGAGCTTATTCATTACTTTCATGCTCCTAAGACCACTTGTCCAGAAACATATTTAAATGGGATAATTAGAAAATAAAAAATAATAATTATATTAATCTGCTCTATAGCATTCAGGGAGTTAATAAACATTTCTGCTTTGGAATCCCTAGATTTGTTAAAATAGGTAAAATACAGTATTTTCTTCTCACTCAAAACTCTGTTGTCAAGATGAATGGGGATGTTTTAACCTTAAAACTGTGAGTGCCACTCTGAGAGTATAGTGTTGAATTTCCCCACAGCTCATTAAACTCAGAACACTGAACTTATTTTCCAACCCTAAGTTCAAATGTTCCAAAGTCCTATGATAATCCTCTCCAATACACAATCATATATGCTATAGCCATACCATATTCCTGTTATCAATTTGTGTGCTGCTTCAGCTTTGTCACAAAAAAAATACACTTGACCAAAATTAACTTGAGGAGGAAAGGGTTTATCTGTATTAAAGTTTATAGTCCACCATGATGTCAGGCTAGTAAATTGAGACAGCAATTTAGAGGAACAAACTGAAGCAGAGACCATGGAAAAATGTTAATTTCCTTCCTCTCTGTATCTTGCTCAGTTTGCTTTGTTATACATCCCAGGACCACCTGCCTATGATTGGCAACACTCACAATGGAATAGAGCCTTCCATATCAATCATTAATCAAGGTGATGTCCAATAGGCTTATGTACAGGACAATCTGATGTGGGATTTGTCTCAGTTGAGGCTACTAATACTCAGATGAATCTATCTGGTATCATCTTGGATAAAACCTAACCATCATACTATCAACTGACAATGGATAATGAAAATGAAGTATATTTACACATTAAAATATTATTCAGCTATGAAAGAATGAAACTCACAAGTAAGTAGATAGAGCTGGGAACTTAAACCCATTAGAATAAATACCACACATTTTTACTCATTATGTGAATGTTAATCTTGATCCTTAAGATATGAATACTTTATTTGTAATACTCATACATGTCTGGAAATTAGTAAGGATCCATGTTGGAGCAGGGAAGCTTACACATTTCTTGTTATAGAAAGTCATGGTATAAAAACTTAGGAGGATTAATAGTATAGAAAATTTTAAACTTGGGTAGGGAATGGGAGAACATTTTAGTTGGGGAAGTAAGGGGTTATTTTATGAAAAAAGATTAGGAAACTAAGACTCACAGAGCAAAAAGAGTGTGAAAACCCAGAGAAGAAAGCCCCACATACAACCTGAAAGATGAAAGATGGTCTCAGAAAATTCCTGGTACAGTTGATATCATTAATTTAGGATTTCAACCTCCATAATCACAAGACTATAAATTCTGTAGTTTATGCTACCTTGTCTACACAAAACCTTCTTAGGCTGATCCTTACAGTTTTTGAGTTTCCCTAATAGTTCAGGTTAAGCAATTTGAAGTTATTGTTCCTAAATGGTGATTAATCATGAAGGTGCTTAATCATTGTGGGTTATAATAGTGACCATGGTGCCAAGTTCTCATCTATTATCTCATCTATTATCCAGGGCCAGTATGACATTAAGTGGCCACCCATTGAGCAGGTGACATGCTGATTGCCAAGAAAGCATGATGACCTATGTCTAATCTTCAGTTCTCAAGTCAAATCTGGGCATGGTGGCACATCTGTCATCCTAGTCTTGGGAGTCAAAAACAGCTAGATTTCTAGTGCTTGCTTTCCTGACTATTTTTTATGTCAAGTTAGCTCAAGGTAGAGTCATCTGAGAATCCCAAACTTCAACTGCAAATGTGTCTCCACCAGATTGGCTTGTTGGCATGTATATGGTCCATTTTCTTGATTGATGATTGATGTGGTAGGGCCCAACTAACTTGCTTGATACCTCTTCTTGTATGGAGGTCCTAGCTACTACTGGAAAGTAGGTTGAGTGAACAACACAGAGCAAGCAAGTAAGTTACACTCGTTCATGGATTCTTCTTCACTTCCTTCATCTAGTTTCTACCTTGACTTTCTTAGATTATGTACTGTTTTGTAGAAATCAAAGTTGAAAGTTGAAATAAATCCATGCTCCTTTTGGTCATGGTGCTTTATCACAGCAATAGAAACCCTAACTAGGACACTTGCTGAATATTCAATCTAGGTAATTCATGAACATGGGATTGAATGAGAGACCCTGTATGAAAAAGTAAGATGGCTCTCTGTGAAAGAATATACCCAATGTTGATTACTGGCCTTCACATCCATAAATATGTACACATGCAATCACATATACACATGCATAAAAATGAAAATAATTGAACAATTTCTGTATAGGAAAATTATAGATTTTTAGATTTACTGCAGGCTTCACAGTATGCTCCAGCTTCCCAGGTTTTGTGACCTGCCAACCATGTTTGGGTGGACTTTGGTGATACAACTGTCTTCTAGTCATTTCTGCTTATATGTATGTGTGTGTGTGTGTGTGTGTGTGTGTGTGCTGAAAGACTTGAAGGTAGACATTGAATTATTTGATTAGAGGAAGGGAAGGATGGATTGGGAAAGATGGATTGACAAGAAAGAGTAAGTAAGGGTTCATTATGATAGAGTATATTATACACATGCATAAAGGTATCACATAGAATCATTAGTGTAAAAATAATATATCCTAATTAAAGACTAACAAAAGCACAAAAATGTCATGGTAACAAAAGTGTATGAATATGTGGTTGTATTGGTAAATATTATACATACAAAATAGGAATAATGAGGGTTATTTGTTTACTTATCTATGCATTCATGGAATTAAATTTATGAGACTTTGAAATTTAAATTCCCAAGAGAAAACTGGAGATACTAGAAAGCTGATAAGTCCTTTAAGTCTGCCTTTCAAGGGTTATGAAATAATAGATCTGATAATGTATCTTCATCAGGGATATACCAATATCAAAAAGTGAGGAAGTCTTTTAGTTCAAGTGCAAAGATGACAAAAATCCAGTCTCCATATATGAAACCTCTTAGGCAGGAGGAGTTATTTCTTTTTCAGGGAAGGTCAATCTTTTGGAAATGGCAAATGTTGATGTTATCATGAGAAACCATCATTAGAAAATTATAGAATGGTGTTTGCAAAAATAAAAAAGTCTAGGTTTTACATGGTGTCATCAAGTTGACACATAAGAGACAAATTACAGTTGTTTCTGGACAAGTCCCTGCTATATTAGGAAATGGAAAATAGTCTATAATATATAGTAACTTTTACAGAATTAGCTAAGTTGATGAAAAGGAGAATAACATAGGAAGATTGATTTGTAATGATGTGATGATGCATTCAGGATGGGGTGCATGGAATGCACTGATATTTTTAAGTTGATAAATTCTAGAAGCACTGAGAAACATTATTTGGAAGCTAATAAGAGATATTGATACTAAAAGTAGATGATTTAAATTATGAAACTGCAGAAATCAATGCAAGACAATGATAAGAAACATTTCTTGTAAAAGACCAAAGTTAAATACAAAAAACAAAACAACAACAACAACAAAAAAAAAACTTAGACATTTTAGTATGCAGAGGCTAAGGAAAAGACAAACATGAATAGTGACTAAGAATCATGAGTGACACTGGAGAATGAAATCTAATAAAATATAAGTTATACAGGGACACTTTGCTCAGCCTGGAAAGAGGGGAATGGACCTGCCTGTACTGAATCCACCAGGTTTAAATGAATCCCCAGGGGAGTCTTGGCCCTGGAGGAGATGGGAATGGAGGGGAGGGGATGGGCTGAAGATGGGGGTGGGGACGGGACGGGGGAGGACAGGGAACCCATGGCTAATGTGTAAAATTAGAACACAAATATAATTTTAAAAAAGTTAAAAAAAATACAAATTAATGAAATATCTACAAAAGTATTTCTATCAAAACCAAATTTTTTGGGAAAATTAGATAGTAGATAAATGAGCTTTAGCAATTACAGATCCCACTAGCTAATCACTACTGAACACATTTAGAACACTTTCTATAAATTTGTTAAGTATACTGAAGGTAGATATGTTTTAGCATGTCTACAAATTCTTACTTCAATTCTGCAGTGACCTGAATATTTGTGTTCTGTATTAAAATAGAAAGAAACAACATAATAATTTCAGAATCTTGCTATAATCATGAAAATCACAACTAAGTAGGAAAGCCATTAACAGAAAATGGAATTAACACTTACAGACAGCATAAACTATATAGAACTCTTCAGGAATTTGTACCATAATGTATACAAAATAATACTGTCAGATTTTTTAAGTGCTTCTAAATTACGACAATTATAATGAAATGTACTCAAAATCAAAGTCTGAATGTTTTTCTTTGAAAAAATGTCAACTTAATCCTTAAACTGATGTAGGCAAAAACTAGTGACTAAGCTGGCAAAAACAGTTAAAACTCTGGGTAAATGTGAATTGATTTGCATTACTATATATAAAAATGTGTACCATCAAGGTTGTTTCCAGGATCTGGTTATTACAAACAAAGCTTCTATGAACACAATTGAGGAAGTGTCCTTGTGGTATGATTGAGCATCCTTTGGGTATATGCCCAAGAGTGTTATAGATGGGTCATGTGGTAAACTGATTCCATGTTTCTGAGAAATGACCATATTGGTTTATTTGTCATAGCCAGAACTTAGAAACAACCTAGATGTCCCTCAACTGAGGAATGGAAAAAGAAAATGTGGTACATATACACAATGGAGTATTGCTCATCTGTCAAAAAAAAAGGTCATCATGAAATTTGCAGGCAAGTGGATGGAACTAGAAAAAAATCATCCTGAGTGAGGTAACCTAAACCCAAAAAGAAAAACATGGCATGTACTTACACACAAGTAGAAATGATCTGTAAAATAAAGGATAACTATGCTACAATCCACAGACCCAGAAAGACTAGGTAACAAGGAGCATTCAAGGGAGAATACCCAGATCTCGCTGGGAAAGGGAAATAGAATAAGTTTTGTGAGTGGATTGTGGGCTGGTGTGGATGGTAACAACCTGGATGGATCAGGTTGGAAGGGGATGGAGGGGGAGGTTAATGAAGGAGACTACTGGAAAGGGGGTATTTTGGGGTCAGGTAGAAACCTGATGCAAGGAAATCTACAAGGAATCTACAAGGATGACCCCAGCTAAGACTCCTAGCAGTAGTGGATATATAGACTGAACTGATCATCTCCCATGACCAGGCAAGACTTCGAGTAGAGAAATTGAGACATCTACTCAGCTATATAACCTTAAATCTACAGTCTGTTCTGCCTATGGGATGTGCTGGGCTTAGTGTGGACTAGAGATTGAGGAAGTGACCAATCAATGACTGGTCTAGCCTAACCCCATGTCAAGAGAGGAAGGCCACCATTTATACTTCCTGGAACACTAGGACCCACAGGCTGGGTGAACTAGAGACCTAGGATAAAATGAAGCATGACTGAAGAAAAAAGTTAATGTAATGATGCCTATATTCTGCTATACTTACAGACTGGTGCCTAGGCCAGTTGTCATCAGAGAGACTTCATCCAGCAACTGATGGAAATGGATGCTGACCCACAGCCAAAAATTAGATGATGCTGAGGGAATCCTGCAGAAGAGAGGGAAAAAGGATTATAGGAACGAGAAGAGTCAAGGACACCATAAGAAAACCCATAGAAGCAAGTAATCTTGGCTCACTGGGATTCACAGAGACTGAAATGACAAACATGGAGCCTGCATGGGACTAAACTAAGCACTCTGTATGTGCTACAGTTGTGTAGCTTGGTATTCTTGTGGGACTACTAACAGTGGAAGCTGGGGCTGTGTCTGATCCTTCTGCTGGCGTTTGTGACTCTATTCTTACACTGGGTCCCCTTGCCCAGCCTTAAAATATGGGAAGGTGCTTGGTCTTATTGAAACATGATATGTCATATTTTGTTGGTATCCATAGGAGGTATAACCATTCTGGAACAGAAATGGAGGAGTGGATTTGAAGTGTAGAAAAAGAGGAGGGTATTAGGGAGAGACTGGGAGGAGAGAAGGGATGGGAAACTGTTGCCAGGATGTTTAAAAGTATGAGTACCAGCAGCCATGATAATAGCATGTGAATTATCATGAGCACTGTGCAACCCATTTTCAAGAATCTACCAAAGTTTCTGTCTGATTATACTTCTTTCTATCAGAAAATGTACAGAAAACTGGAAAATTAGGGCTCAATAGAAAGATGAATAAGATAAGATGGGAAGAAGTTGGACTTCATCTGTCATGTAAAACACAGTATGAATGTGTTTACTCCTGGATAAGAAACTGAGCATTCATTTTGAAGAAAAATCCACTAGTTTAAAAATCATGCATTATGTGCTAATAAATATGTTAGAATAAAACTGAGAAGATTGCTATTGGGAGAGATATTCAGATATGCTAAGGATAAGAGCATGATTGAATATTCATGGGTTGAGCCAGTGGAGCATGAAGGCTAAAGATACAAAGGATGAATAATGCAGGAATCAAGGGCCAAGGAAATTTCCGGTGAGGTTGGACTTTGCTGGCAGCTGGAACTCTGCTGAAGATGATGATGCTCATAGAGTTTCACCTATGAATTGAGAAGTGAATGATAACCAAGTGAGGTTCCTGCATTCTTAGTCTGAATCAAATCTTTGCATTGTTCTTACTGACTGTATAAAATTGAGAAACTTACATATTCTTTTCAGTGTGCCAATGTCTTCATTAATTTAGTGGTAATAAAAAAATAGAAACCAATTTAAAGAGTTGTTAAAAAGAGTAACAAAACGTACTTCAACAGTTCCTAGCAAAGTAAGTGTTTAACAAGGGTTGACAATTATTAGAATACCCTGCCCCATAAGAAATACATTGGAGGTTTAGATAAAAGGAAAAGGCAAACATTTTAAAGAGAAAACAAAAAAGTGCCTAGGATTATGAATAATAGGAGCATTTGATTGTTGGATAGCTCCAGGATTCTAGAAGAATTTGGCAGCTATAAATGTGTGCTTTAAAAATTAAATAGAATTCTTCTATATTTATACAAATAAAAAAGAAGGATTATAGTTATCCACTACATAATTGTAGTTAGCATTCTTTTTTTTTTTTTTTTTTCAGTCCATGTCATGAGGTACTTTAAAATCATTTCCTCATTTAACCTTAGAATAACAAAATGGGATACAGAGAACAAATCAATCCAGTTTCACAAATATGTTTGCAGGCCATGGGAACCTCAACAAAGTATGCAGTTAAGCAGTGGATTCCCTGGCATCTACTTAGCAGCACCCACAGAAATCTATTCACACAGAGAAGCTAAGTCATTGTTTTGTTGCAAACCTCTCCATGACCTTCTCTCGCATCCAACATCACACACCTTAATGGCTTTCACAAGAATGTACAAGATCTGGCATCTTGCTAAATCTCTGACCTCACACTGTTCTTCCTTCATTCACAGTGTTCAAGTCACACTAATCTTGATACTGCAGCAACATGCACCAAACTTCAGGATAGAGAAATAAAGCTCCTCTTAAAATTCTGTCAGAGTTGGTGCAGTGTAAAGGATAAGTAAACTAAGTTGAATTGCATAAAAAGACACAGAAAAATTCTTGAAATCATAACGTTTTAAATTATTCTCATTGTATTTAGGTATTTTATTACTCTCACTCTCTTGACTAGAGCACTGTGGGTCATGCTGCCCCCATTGCTGTAAACGGGGACTTTATTACTTCTCCATCTCCATTCTTGCAGCTGGAGCACAAAAATATGATGGCAGGTGCATTCCTGATGAGAGTCAACATTTTCCAAAATTATTTGACCTCGAAACACATGCATTGGGAACAATGTTTCTCTGAAATATTTTGGGGAAGGCAGCAGGAGATACATTTCTTCTAATTTTTTTTCTATTTATTTTGATTAGGAATTAAAGTACCACATGAGCTAAAAATACAATGCAATTATTTAAATTTTTAAATAAATAGTAATAAATAGATATGTGTGTATTTATCTATACTTTCATGTGGACACACATATTCTCTCACAGAGATACAATTTACATTTGAGAAGATTCATACCTTTCAAATTAAAAATGAGAATAATCAGAGGACATATACTATGCAAATCAAAGGACATAGTATATACTATACCTCCAATGGGTAGGTATACAGTCATTAAAATATGGCTTCTGTGTGTCAAGTATATGTTGCATCACTAGTACCAAAATAACATGAATCTGATGTTTGTAAAACAAACCACATGCAAAGACACATTTTCTTTACAAATAAGTATTATAAAAGCTTGCTGTAAAACTCAATGTAATTATATTCATTGGAAAAAGATTAACATGAACAGAAATGTAAATCCTGAAATACTAACAAAATTCATGAACCATTTATTGATCCAGTTCTTTCTAAAGTACAGCCCTTCCAACACCTCTGTCAGGCATTTGATGTGTAAGCACAGGATAATGAAAACAAAAAGTAGGAAGCAAAAGAGCATGGAGCCTGCAGCTTGAGTTTTTCTCTCCAGGTCCCACCAAGGCCCAGCAGTCCTGTAGCCCACTTATAAAATAAACATACAGACACTTATATTATTTAAACTGCTAGGCCATTAGCTCAGGCCTACCATTGTCTAGTTCTTACACTTATACTCAGTCCAATTTTGTTAATCTATATATTGCCATGTGTTCTATGACTTTACCTGCTGCATTTACATGATGTTCCCTGGATGGCAGGCTGGTGTCTTCTCTTCTCTGTCTTCCTGTTCTCTCAATTCCCCTCTCTGCTAGTCTTGCCTATACTTCCTGCCTGGCTACTAGACAATCAGTGTTTTATTTATCAATCTATCATCCACAGCACTTCCCCTTTTTCTTTTTTTTTTTTTTCAAAAAGGAAGGTTTTAACTTTAACATAGTAAAATTGCATATAACAAAACAATTATCAAGTAAGAATTACAGATATAATATTAAAGAAGATATCCTATCTATCTTATATTTGTGAGTCTAAGGTTTTATATCTAACTTATCTTTTATCATAACTGAGAAAATTATAACTATTTAGTCTTCATCAAAGATCCCAGAAGGACACACTATTACCTGAGAAACAAGAGGAGGATGTAAGTAACTTTCTGGAGTCTTGCAGGGGAGATAGAGACAGCTGGCAGCCTGGAGAGTCACCTATTGTTCCTTTGTAAAGTTGAAGCATCTGTCTTCAGCCCACAATCCTAGAATCTCTCAGTCATTTCTCTCTGTGTCCTGTAGAATGTCTGGCAGTTTCCTCTGTGAAGCTGGAAACTAAAGGACCATTTTGCCAAGCAATGTTCAGTGGTCACCTTCCTATGGGTCCTGCATGTTCAGTTGATCAAGCAGTACAAGAAAGAACAGTTTCTTACCCAAATGGCTATTTTTGCCCAGATGAACATAAACTCCATATGGGGTGTCTTTGATGCTCATCCTCCTCTCTGAAGTAAATCACTGCAGCCAGGAGCAGAAGACATGTCTCATTGTCGAGAAAGTCTAAAATTTTAAAACATTTAAAATGCCATATTCTATAGGTCTTTGAAGTGTTTGAAGATCACATACCTAATTGAATTATATCTATCTATACCTAGTTTGACTCTCATAGAAGACTAATTATTAATTTGTATTTCTTAATTATCCATTACAATTTAAATGAGTTACATAAACATAATATGTCAAACAAGAATGGAAATATATATACAGTACAACAAAATTAAGTTTAAACTTGGTATCAATAAACCAAAATCCATAGCAATGTAAAAAATTTTAAACAAGTTGTTCTTTAAAAGTATATTCAATAATCTACCCTTTCATCTTATCATATCTATATCATATCATCTTTTCTTCTTTATAAAGAGATTGCATTTGTAATCAACCTGATTTAAATAAAAATATTGTTTTTTCTCTATCCTATACCAGAGTGCTCTTTTGCTATGGGACAAAAGAATTTCTTAACCTTTTTTTTTTTTTTTCTTTTAGCAATATGTTTGGTTTTAGAGAAGGAGTGAGCCAATTCCATCTCCAAAGCCAGTTTGTTATATTTGGGATTTTGGGCATAGCTTTCTTACTACTTCCTGATGGAGGGGGGTGTCTTATAGGGACATAAAGAAAATTTTAGGATTATGGAGTAGTCCATGAAGGTGTATTCTCTGAGCCAGTTGCCTTGAAATCATTCTGGATGTTGGATCATCAGGGCCATGGTATCATCAGAGACCTTTCCAGGGGTCTTGGCTAGTCAAACCTGATGTATCTTACTCTGGAACAAATCCATAGCCTCTCACTTTCTGTGGAAACAAAAGCAAAGCCTCCTTTCCAAAGTAACATATCCTTACATCTAAATTTTGATGTCAAGGCACCTTTAAAATATGCATATTTGCTTAACTCAACAGCTTTTACAATCAAATGTTTTTGTGCAGTTAAAAAATCCCAAAGAGAACACAATCCAGATTCTCTGTGTAATGTCCATCTTTACATGGATTTTTTTCTATACTACCTTTACTGTCTCTTTAAAGACTTTATTTTTAAAAACTATCTATATCTGTATAAAACTGTGCAATTTCTTTTTTTTTTTTTCTCTTTCAAGCCTACATACATTTTTACACACATTGTAAAGCATTTAAGGTCTTGTTCCATCTGAATCTGTCTCATTTTGAATCTATTGTTTTAAACTGCAGCATTACTAGGGCTAAAATAGCAGCTTTGGCTGGTGGCTCCATCCACCTCAGCTTCCCAACATGGAGGTGGTATGTTTACCACCAGCTCTGGGCCACCACCAGCTCTGGGAGCCATCATCTCTTAGAAACAGTGGTTCTATGCTTCTATCAAAGCAGCGTGTAGTCCAAAATCCTCTTATTATTTTTTCTTTTTTTGTACCACCAAAGACTAAATCTTCCATGAAGGGTAATGTGCCACTTGTAGACACCTCATTCCTGCCATACTGCTGGTCAAACATGCACACAAGGAATCTGCCAACTTGAGAGAGACAACTAGGAAGCTGTTTTTAGCTCTGTTTTAGGATCTTTTTTCTTAGGCTTTAGGTGGAAATTCTTGCCAACCCATTGGGCACCATTTGTAGATGTAACGGTCTTATTAAATAAGAAACACAGAGCCAAATGCAGAGTTAAAAGCCCAAGAGGTCAGAGCAGTAGCTAAGAGCTAAGACTTAAAACCACCTTCTTACCCTTCCTGTCACTGCTTCCTCTCAGAAAGAGGCCTACTTCCTGTGTGTCTGTCCTTTTATTGACTTTCTGTTCTGCCTTCTTATTGATTGTAAACCCAACCACATGACCTCCTCATCACTGCCTGTCTATACAGACCTTTAGGTCTCTATGGCTGGTATTGAGATTAAAGACATGTGTCTCCATGCTGGCTGTATCCTTGAACACACAAAGATCTTCCTGGCATGTGATTGGGATTAAAGGTGTGTGCCACCACCACGCATCTTCTGCTATGGTTTGATATTAGATCTGACCCACAGGCAACTTTATTTATTAACATACAAATAAAATCACATTTTAGTACAAATGAAATATCACCATACTATCCTGCAATACTGCAACTTAACATGCAAGCTATGAAGCCTCCTTTAAAGTTCTTATGACAGTGAGTGTTTATCTTTGCTTGAGGAAATTCATATCCATTTAATCCCACAACTCTCCACACAGAAAGATATTCCATTCATAATGAATGGGAGCCTTGAATGTAATCAGCAATGCTTATTGAATTATAGATTAATAAAACACATAAGAAGACATAGGGCTTATTTAGCCTCAAGTCTGCACTTTCTTCATTAGTTCACAGTTCTTATAATGATGCCAAGTCTGCTGAATTATAGTGGTTGGAACAGAGTTTCTGTGTCTACCACAAGTTGGTGGCTTAATACACTAGCTAATAAAGAAACTGATTGATGGATGATCCACAATCACATGTCAAACTTCATAATTTCTTTTTATCTCCTCAACCAGGCCATACTAGTTAGATGAAAGATGATTTTAAAATATCAAATATTCAACAAGTTATGTTTTTGATCAATAATTCTAAAGTCCTTGATCCAAGGGAAGTATTATTTGAAGAGACTTAATTCTTTTTAGCTGTGTTGATTATAAAATAAGCTTTTCAGATGCAAGTCAGTGCCAGTGGCAAACCAAAGTAATATGAACACATGTTTTAAAGACTTATGTTTTAGTTTGTAAATGTTGTGTATGTATGTGTGGGGATGTATGTGTACATGAGTGCAGATGCCCATGGAAACCAGAGGTGTCAGTTGCTGAGTATTGCAGTTACAGCTGGTTATGAGCCACCTAACATGGATACTGAGAATAGAATCTGGTTCTTCTAAAAGACAGTATGTGCTCATAACTCTCTAGCCATCTGAAGACATATTTTTGCATTGCAGGCAGTAGCATTAATTCAAATGTAAGAGAAATGTGTTGTAAATTTTTATTGTGTCCTCATTTAGGTAAAATATCATTTGCATTAGCATATTAAATATATTTATTTTGGTAAATTGTCAAAATATCTTGTAGAAATGTATCAATATCTTTAGTATAAAAGAATTCTTACAGTAATTTTTTTCTTAACTACCTCTCAAAGGTCATACCATCCGCAAATATATTAATATATCAATAATACAAATAAAACTTAAAAAATATAAAATTATGTCCATTCTTATTCCTACATATATATGTATGTGGTGATAAGGTGTTTCCCAAAATATTGTGCACCCTAATAAACTTATCTGGGGTCAGAGAACAGAACAGCCACTAGATACAGAAGCTAGAAAATGGTGACACACACACCTTTAATCCTAGCATTCAAAAGGCAGATATCCATTCAAATCTCTGTGCGTTCAAAGCCACACTGGAAATAGCCAGGCATGGCAAATCATTCCTTTAATCCCAGGAAGTGATGGCAGAAAGCAGAAAGGTATATAAAGCATGAATACCAAGAACTACAGACTGATTTAGCTTTAAAGCTTTAGAGCAGCAATTCAGCTGAGATCCATTCAGATGAGGACACAGAGGCTTCTAGTCTGAGGAAACAGGATCAGCTGAAGAATTGGCAAGGTGAAGTAGCTGTGGCTTGTTATGCTTCTCTGATCTTTCAGTGTTCATCCCAATATCTGGCCTTCAGATTTGTTTTTATTAATAAGAAACTTTAGGATTCATGCTACATATGTACATATATGTATTTTTATATAAGTATATGGGTATGTGGATAGATACAAATTTTCAGGAATTCTAAATTTATTTAAATGCTATCTTCATTGTTTGAGCAAACAAATGTGATTTCAAGAGCAATAAAGGTTATGGATATTTGTTGATGAGTCAATATAACTCCATATGATATTTTTTCTTGTAGAAGATACTCAAAGTGAACATAGAAAGCAGAATATCTGCATATGACTATTTTGTGTTTCAAATTACAGTTTAGTCAGTGTGTTGTGCTGAACACTTCATAAGATATTTCAGTGTACCTTTCATCTTAATTGCTTATTTAACTTGAAATAATATGTATATATTTGTATGTGTATACATATATATGTATATATATTGATTCTTTAATATTTCAACCTCATATCTCTTTCCAAAATTTAGTTCTTAGACATGTAACAGTTTCAGCTTTTATCTAAAGTTCATTTAATCTGGACTATATATGAGCTTATCCTTGCTCTTAAAAGAATTTAATTATTAGAAACTACTATTGGAGCTTGGTTACCTTTGCACATACTTATTTGGCTAGGTAAATAAATATATATCCATGTTCAAAAAATAGAGTGTTTCAAAAGTCTTTTTGACATATATGTAATGAATATTAAAAGAAACAAAAAATGGCATCACATTGGTTAAGATCTGACCATTGTAGAATCAAACATAATTTCTATAACACCTAGAAGTACATATTTAGTTTTCTAATTAGCTTGCAGGCTTAGAGATCATATAACCTTATACATTTGAAATGATTTCTCCACATTTAATTCAAATCAGACTGAAACTACTTTGACATGAGTATCTTTATCAAAATATGCATGTGTTCTTGGAGATATTTTGTACATATTTTATTAGTATTCAATTTTAATCTGAATGTACTGATTTTAGTATTCTTACTATTTCATCATGTCTGGGTCAAATATTTATTTATAAACAATTATTTTATATCCAATGAGCTACAAATAGAAAAATATGGTTCTAGAAGTTATCTCTAGTATGTGAGTCAATTCTCATAGTTTATAAATATTTATTAATAAATAATTAAATACAATTCATATTATAACACTCTAATCTTTGAAATATCTATTCTTTTCTAAATATTAATTAATATTGAAAACTTAGAAGTACGTATATATATGTGTATATATATATATATATAAATAATGTTTAAGATGATGATAAAAATGCTTTGTCCAAATCTTTTAAAAATTTGAATTAAAAATATTGTTTATTTGTAGGTGTGCATAATTGACTGTGGATGCTGAAGGCAGAAAGCTACAAGTATCTTCCTTCTCTGCTTTTTGAAATTGTGTTTCTCAGTGAACCTGTACATCATGATTTGGAAAGGTTGACATCAGCAAACCTCCGCAATCTTCCTTTTAATAATGGAGTTGCAATCTTATGAGAAACAACTGTTGTCTTCATTTCCTGGGTGCTGGGTGACAAAAATCTGGTCTTCATGCTCATAAAGCTAGTTCTTTTAACTACTGAATCATCTCCCCAGTCAGAATATTTGGTCCTGAGGACAAACTCCATCAAATTTCAAATTCCAAGATGTAGCATGATGAGCATTAGTAATCTAAAACCAAGACACAGAAATGATTAGCAAATCAAAACTGTCAAAATGATGCTAAAATCAGAAATTCCCACCTGATCTTATTCTGTAGGTTAAAATTTAGGTCAGTAGCTGTTTACTTAGGAGAATCAAGAGTCAAAAGAACTTGTCATCCACAGTCATCTCATATCTGTATTGCCTGTGAATCCCTCCAATAGGATCACAAAAAGAGAAATAAGAAAGCAACTGCTTTCTACTACTGTTTGTCCTGTTATCCTTTTTGCCAACTTGATGACATAAGAGTTATTTGGTAAGAGGACCCTCTATTGAGAAAAAAATTTCCCATCAGATTATCTATAGGCAAGTCTGCACTGAGTTATCATGATTAATGATTGATGTGGAAGGGCCTAAACCACTGTGAGTGGTGCCAACCCTTGGCAGGTGACCTTCCATCATAAAAGAAAGCAGGGGGAGGAAGTCAGTAAGCAAGGGAGCAAGTTAGTAAGTAGTGTTCCTTCAAGGAATTTTCCTTAGTTCCTCTCTCTAAAGCACCTGCTTTGGGTTCCTGCCCTGACTTCCCTCAGTAATGGAATATAACCTAAGAGTTATAAGCCAAAAATAAACCCTTTACTCCCCAAGTAATTTTTCCTATGATGTTTTATCACTGCAATAGTAACTCTAACTCAACCCTGTGCTAATACAGAGGCCAAAATCAACTTGAGCAGAATATGATTTACTTTATCATATAGATGACAGTCCATCATTGAGATAAGGCAAGGCAGGAACACAAAGCACGAACTTGAAGGGAGGGAGTGAAGCATAGACCTTGAAAGAATACTTCGAACTGGCTTTCTTCCAGACTCACATTCAGTTATCCTTTGTATAAAGTTCAAGCTCAGGGTTAGTATTATCCACAGTGAACTAGCCCCTCTAACATCAATTAGCAATCAAGAATATGACCCACCAGTATGTTTCCAGATCAATCTGCTGCAGTTTCTCTGCTGACGTTATCTCTTACTTGGTGTGTCAAGTCGACAACAAAGTTAAGTCATCACAGCAACACTGAATGTTAATATATCAGTGAGCATCTTCCAGAATGTTCCCAAACCCATACTTAATCTTCATTGTGTGCCTTCTTCTCCCATTCTTTCAGCATATTTTATTTCATCTCTTGTCTCCCTCAAGCTATTTTCCAAAGCACTTCTTTTTTCTGTTTGTAGTGCAAAAGCTGTGTTTAAAGTCTCAAAATGAATTCAAACGTTCTTGCAAGTAATGAGGATAAGGAAAATTTGAAGAAATTCTACTTCTCTGTACCTGTTGGAGATAAAAGATAATAGTGTTGTTGAAAAAGCATGTGGAAGAGAAGTGATAGAATGATGTCTGTAGGTGTCCTAAAGACACTGATGGAAAACTATTGAAGTTCTTTGTAGAGAATGATGACAAAATTTAATGAAGAGTTGAAAATAATAAAGGTCTTAATAGCAGAATGGAAAAAATCACAGAGTTCATTACAGTGAACATATGCCACCAGATTATATGATCATGGCACCATCTATAACAGCAAGCTAAAAGTTGAAGACATATTTTAATATACAATAGACCATTAGCACAATTTTTAGAAAACACTGACTTTAAAATTTTAATTTTTATAGAGAAAAAGGAAGGATGATTTTAAGCCATCAGTTAAATTAATCCAAAAATAAATAAAACACTGCCATGCTCATTGCTGGTGAAAGTCTGACAAGAGTCATGGCTAAGAAGCTGATGACGCATCACTTTTTTGGCATTGCTTTCCCACAAAGACAACTAACCAGAGTAAATAAATAAAACAGCCATTAACAGAATATCACCATCCATTTCAAACTAGTATATCTTCCAACGAAATCTATGCATATTTGTTTTTTAGTTGATTTCACAGAATTTGATTTTACTACCTTAAATTATATGATAAATTATGTGAAAATGGAAATGATTTAAATCATATAACAATATCAAGTAGATATTTATACCCTTTCAACTATTGTCAAATTAGATGTTTGTATCAAGCTATTATATTAATTATAATTACAACAGACAAATTCTACAGAATTAAGCTTCAATATACATACTATATGTTTGGTATAAACAAAGACATGATCCAATTAAACTACAATGACAACAATCTATTATAGTGGATTAAAGATTAGACAAAAGATTAAAGGAATTGATAAATGTAAAATATATTCAAACTCATTAGTCACCTAATACTTTCAAATTAAACTTATGAAGAACAATAATGATGAATTCATGTCCATTAGAAAAGATTAAGCACTGAATTTAATTTCTAATATTTTTTTATATCTGATACTAGTGAAAAATGTAAACTGCATTCATAGACAATGCTACTGTGTCAGTTTGGTGTTAACATTTAACAGAGACATAAGTCTACAAAAACTTTTAGACATTCTATTATACACTACTTCCGTGCTTATTAATTACTTTGAAAAGGTATAACTTTAAAAGTGATGAAATAAAAATTAAACATACTTCAGTCCTTTATTATTATTCCGTTCAAGTGATGATTTGACTTGCAGAAAATTATTGTCTCCAGGAAAAAGTCATTTCACATTTCAATAAGTACATTTTTTTATGTCTATGAGTATGTAGCCCTTACATGGTTACTGTTTTGTATAACCCTTTGTTATTGCTTCAGAATTATAAACTAGATTGACTATATAAACAAACATGTCCATAATATCCCACCAATACTGTACAAAAGAATGCAGTAGGTCAATCTCTGTAAGATACATGCAGCCATAAAGCTGCTAGCCATTATGTTTCCCAATGTCAGAGAGATTTATAAATTTTATTTGAATATTTTTTCCCTGTGTGTATGTGTTTATATCCCTGTGTGTGTACATAGCTCTGGGTGCCTTTGGAGGCCAGAAAAATGCCCTGGAGCTGTTATTGCAGGTGGTTTTTAGCTTTTCAAGTGAGTGAGTGGGACCATATTCTATACTGCAGAATAGCTGTACATGCTCTTCTCAGCTGAGCTATCTTTCTTGTTCTGAAGTCTTAAACTGCTTGTTTAGGACACTGCCTGTTAAATAGCAGGTGTTTATCTTTCATTATGTTATTTTACACTTCAAATTATATGATGTGTTCAGTTCTGAATTTTATTCTTTATCTGAGTACTTTGATAACAGATAAACTTCTCAGCAATAATTCAATAGAGAGATAATTGAAATCTGCTGCTAACTATTGACTCTCTTAACATTGGTCATAGGCCTTACGCAAGTGTTTACTATTTTAAAAGAATCTGTTATAACTCAAATAAATTTATTAATATATGTTGTCACAAATAATATTAAGATAACTAGGTAATAATAGTCTTAAAATAATACCTCCATCTTAGTAGTGTTTGGTGCTGGGGATACATACTAAAGTCTTGGGTATGGTTAATAAATACTATAATACTAAGTGGTATCCCTGACACATCTCTTGTTAAATGTGCGTTTATTCAGTAGTAGTTAAGCCAAAATGTTAAATAACTAATTTTATACATTGGAAGTTGTATGTTCACAGCAAAGACTTGCTGAAAAGCACTCTAGTTGCTTAAGAAATAATCCCCAGTATTACTGACAGTATTAAATGAAATTAAAAAGCTTTTTCACAGCAAAGGAAACAATAACAAGATTGAATACATGGTGAATGCTGGAATTATAGGTATGTACCAACACACCTGGATCAAAGCAGTGATTTTACATAAAATACATCAAAAATACAATGAAGCCTCCATTCACTGTATCTGGACTTCCTACTTACCAATCATTATGAGAAATGACTTTCAACATTGTTGATTATTTCAGTTTTCTTTCTGACATTATTTCTGAGCTCTCTTAGGTCTAAGTAAGCTATTGTAGAATACTTGCACATAAAGTTTTCATTCCCAATACTACTTCACTATCATTCTGAATGTCCTATTTCTTTAATTTAATAAAACTATCGTTGTTTAGATAATAATTTGATAATCAATCCAAACCATATATTTCCCAGACATTTTTCTTGTCTTTATTTCATTAGTATTTAGTCAACATTTACAATAAATTAGATGTTATGCATAATTTTAAAGAGAGAAGCTTTCATTAAGGAACTGAATAACCTCATCTGAATGAAAGTGTGGAAAACACTTGTAGGTTGGGCCTCAACCAGTGCTATTGGGGATTTGGGTCTTGAAGAAGTGTAGCAGTGTCCTGTGTTGTGGTTCATTTTGGGGTAGGGGGACAAATAGGTACAGAGCCTCCAACATAGACTCTGGGAGAATGTCCAAACAACATGCTCAGTTTACTCAGGAAGAGGTTAGCCCCACCCTAGGGGAAGGTCTGATGAATATGCATCTGCTGGTGTGACGTAGCTGCCTCTCATTGGTCCAGGTCATCTCCAGATCATGTTTCAGCTGCTGTTGTTAAGGCCCTTAGGCAGACCCAGGTTGGCTCTCAAAAAGTATGATTTTTACTCTTTTTGACAGGGGGTCCTCAAGCCTGTTAGGGATGAATCATCCCACAGAGAAGAAGTAAAAAAACCATATATTCAGAAGGAAAAAGAACTCCTTCAATGCTTTGAATGAAAGGCTATTAAGATCTTTCTCTTAGTGAAAAAACAGTTGCTGGTATGCTGAGAAGCACAGAATTCTTTGGTTTTCTCTGTCTTAATTACACTGACTGATCTGTCCTCATGAAGTGTCTCATTGGAGTTGATGTAGTCCAGGAGTTCTGCATGCCTTTACTATATATAATGAGGAGAAAGAAGGAAAACTGAGATTGACTTCTCTCACTCACTTCACAGGGACATGGCTGAAATCCACCCAGTCGCAGTATGAACAGTAGTAAGAAAATGAGCTATCAACTGAGAGCACGATAAACAGAGAGAGTTCTATGTAGAAAATTGAAATCTAGTATGAGAGGTAATATATGAAGTTACTCTGAAGTACACGCTAAATTGTTTAGCCAAAAGAAGAAACAGATTTTGTGTTCACATAACTTGAATAATGTGGAAATCTCAGTGGAATTGTAGTCAAATCTTGTTACAAAGTAGAGTGAATAAAGCATAATACTTTATTCAGAAAGAACAACTAGGAATTTCACAATTTAAATTCTAAATGGCCTAGGAAATGCTAGATCTCCTTTTAGTATTTAGAAGCAAAATAAATAGATTTATTTGTTGCAAAATATTGATGACACATGACAGGAATTAACATTGTTTTTTTGTAAAAAACTTTATATATTAAAAATTATATTTTAAAATGCTGATGTTGCCTACAGTTAATAAAGCACAACAGTAAATGTGTCCTTAGAAGTAACCACAAGTCAGTACTGTAGTGTCATCATGCTCACAAACTTATTTTAAAAGTAATATTGCTTCATTTCTGTGAGAGGCACTCATGATTTCTAGTTGGATAAACTTAAGCTAAGATCTCTAAGTCTGTTCAAAGGAGTCAACTGTACCAGTACTTATGAAAATATTCTTCATTGAATATAATATTGGAATATGGAAAACCAAAAAGTGTTGAAGTTTTGAAATAATCAGTCATCATTTTAATTGAAATTATAGTATTCAATGTTCTAGCTCAGGATTTCCAGAATTTGTTAACAAGGACCTATTTAGTGGAAGAGCCTAACACAAGTTTTGTGTTAGGTTTGGGCTGTGTGTTCTTCTTTACTTTCTGTTGTTTTTCTCAATCTGCCTTTCTGAAATACAATATAATTTTAGCTTCCATGTCTTCTCCTCCTCCCTTCTGTAGTTATATCCTGCTACTCAACATGACAATATGAAACACACTAATCTATATGAGTCTCCATTCAATTATCTGTAAACAATCAATAGCAAAATATTTACTGTATTAATATTCAACTCACATCATCTAAGTGTGGTCCAAAATCTTTCACAAGGAAACACACAAGAATCCATGTAACCAACACTAAAAGGCATATTTAGATTTGTTTTGATTTATTACAGACCAGTGGTACGTGTGATTCTGTCTATGAGAATTAGTTTCTCACTGCAATAAGCACCCTATTCAATGTCCAGTTTATAGTGCTCATCCCTGATGCCATCCATACACATAGAAACAGTACAAGCAGATTCAGCAGGTTGTACTTATGTATTTGTGCATGCACACATGCATAAACACACACACTTCACTCACTGACACATGCTAGCATGTACACATATGTACATACAACAATAATTTTTAAAAAAGAGCCTCAGCTTGAGAAAGGAGTTCATAGAAGCGGTTGAAAACAGGGTCCCTGAGAAGGTCTGGACACTGGAAAGGGAGGGGAAGTGGTGCAAGTCCAGTGATAGTCAGGCCATGTTTGTTTTGGGGGTCATAGATGAGGTGGGTGAAAGGAGGGTGGGGAAACTGAGGTAGGGATTTTAAAAAGTAAATAAATTTATAATAAAATGGTTGTTTTTTTTGTTTTTTTTTTGTTTTGTTTTTTTTGCCAAAGAAGGACGTAACACTACACAGTGATGTTTACTCATTAAACATAGGATAAGTACAGCTGATACCACATAATGGGCTATTAAATAAACAGATGGTACAGCCAATACTTTACAACAAACATGTACTATGTACTCTAGATGCTGAATACCTATGGCTGCCTTACTACATGTAAGAGTTTTCCAGTTGCCAAATAGAAGTATAAATCAATACATATTACTGAAACTTTCATATAAATGTATCGTGGATATTGAATATAACCCCCCATATCACCATATACTCTTTCAATCCTTCCTTCCACACTCATTCACATGAGTGGTTTTTACCTATCCAGATTTATCACCAGTCTGTGGTGATACTGTGTTCCTCAATGTATTGTGCACCCTAATAAATTTATATGGGGTCAGAGAACAGAACAGCCACTAGACAGACATAGAAAATGATGGCACTCACATGTTTAATCCTAGCCTTCTGGGCGCAGAGACCCATTCAGATCTCTGTGCGTTCAAAGCCACACTGGATATAGCCAGGCATGGTGACTCACACCTTTAATCCCAGGAAGTAATGGCAGGAAGCAGAAAGGTATATAAAGCATGAAAAACAGAAACTAGGCTGGTTAAGCCTTTAGGCTTTTGAGCAGCAGTTCAGCTGAGATCCATTTGGATGCGGACACAGAGGCATCCAGTTTGAGGAAACAGGATCAGCTGAGGAATTAGTGAGGTGAGGTGGCTGTGGCTTGTTCTGCTTCTCTGATCTTCCAGCATTTATCCCAATACCCGGCTCCAGGTTTGTTTTCATTAATAAGACCTTTTAAGATTTTAAAAGGTTTTATAATATTGCTCTGTAGTGGGCTTTCTTTTGGGTCACCTACCAGCTTTCAAATAAAGACATGGAAACTTAATATTAGTTATATATGCCTGGCCTTATCCTATGTTTGTCCCACTAGCTCTTATAACTTAAATTAACCTGTTTCTCTTCACCTGTGTTTTGCCTGTGGCTTTGTTAATCTTTCTTTCCTTCTGATATCACTCTTTCACTGCTTACTCTTTGTCTATTACTGGTGGCTGCCTGACTGGCCTTGGGCATCTCCCTCTCTTTCTCCCTCTTTCTCTCCTCTCTTCTTCCCCAAGCCTACATTCCCTCTCCTATTTATTCTCTCTGCCTGCCAGCCCAGCCTATTCCTCTACTGCCTAGTCATTAACTAGTCAGCTTTTTATTTAACCAATCAGGTGCCTTAGGCAGGCAAGGTGAAACAACAACACATTTTTACATAATTAAACAGATGTAACACACCTTTACATAGACAAAGTAATATTCTGCAACATAAACAAATATAACACATCTTTCTTTAGTTAAAGTAATATTCCACAATATTACTCAACTTCTATAATCCCATGACATGGATATAATGATCTCATAGGAACAGCCATAACCAAACTTGTTTTAAAAAGTTAAAGATTCTCAAAATATTCACACTGAATGTTTGGAGATCTGGGATGTTTAAAATATAATCTTTTCCCTAAGATTTTTATTAAATTTGTATTATACCATAATTAGTAAACAATAGCTTGAAGCCAGATATGGTCTACTTTATTAAATAAACTTTTATTATACCAAACACACCACTTTACATGCTGTTTTGGGTATCAAGAGTTGCTTTTGTAATGAAGATGTGTGGTTTTCAGATCTTATCCTCTCCATTCTTTTCATAAGCAAGTTACTAATACAATTCTGCCATGTGTCACACAGAGAAGTTATTGCTTTAGATTTACATCCAGGAAAGTCTTACAAAATTTTATTGAATTCATGTTTTGTGAATTTTTAGAATATGCATAGACAATATTTTGGAGTTTCTTGCCATGCCTCAGATGTTTCTGACTTATTGCTCCTCTCCCTGTGGATCCTCCTTTCTCACTGATATATTCAGAGGAAGATCATGCAACACAACTCTTTGATGTGAGCTGAAGCCTAAGGAAGATAGACTTAGGCTTCAGCTGTCAGAGTGGTGAGTTTCTGCTCATGGTAGCTGTGGCACTGTGGTCCATTTTGGTAAAGGTTTTACAGAGGCTCCTACGCACCATGTCCATCATTTTGAATGAGTCCTTCTGTGGCTGAAGTTGTTTGATCCCTTCACTTTTCAAACGTGCAAATGTGACTAACATAAATCTTCTTGATCAGGGTGCCACCACAGGGCAAAAATTGATCCACATTCCAGATTTACTTTTACCTCACTTCCATGACTGGTCAAAGTTTGTTGCATGCTTCTTTATAAACACACACACACACACACACACACACACACACACGACATTGTTTCTCCATATTTCTCTGGCTAGTCTGGAGCTCACTATGTGGACCAGGCTAGAACTCACTATGTAGACCACGCTGGTTTCAAAATTACAGAGATCTGCCCATATCTGCTTGACTAATGTTGAGATTACAGGTATGCACTACCAACAAAACTGGCCGCTCACCACCACCTTTTCCTCCCAACTTCACATGTGTGTTCTGTCTTTCTTTCTCACTGGGTCCATTTAATGTTGCCTGCATAGATGTGGATCTAGCAATGGAGTATAGGTATACTCTTTCAATGCCTGGATCCCTCAAAAAATTAACTTTTTCTATCTAGTGGCTATCAACTGCCAATTATCCTCAGATAAGGGTGGGACTTCAGGAGGCCCTCCTCCACATGAAACTTGTGTTTAGAAACTGAAGCCTGAAGGGGAAGGTTCACAGTAATAGTAAGTATTTCCAATTGTTTTGTTTCCATCACACAAATTTGCTAGGCTTATGCAGCAACTTGAACTCTGCTATTCTCCAAACTTGCATGATGTAACTATCACAGATTGATTTATTATTCTTAACTTTCTTTGTCCTGATTGTACTGAGTAATGCTGACAAGGATCATTAGAAAAATATAAAATCGACTCTCTAGTTATATTCTTCCCAAGCAAGGAACTGACATTTATCATTTTTTGCTTAAGGCTTCATCTACCTTTTTTTTTTTTTTTTTTTTTTGCTTAAAGCTTCATCTGAAAGATTATATTATACTATGAAAGAAATTCAGTAATGGGAAACAGTTTTGGTTTGCCAGTATTCACAATAAAAATGCAGCAAGATACATGATATATGTCAGTGTTCACAATAAAATTGTAGATGATATATGTGTGTCTGTGTGTATTGGTGTGTGTGTGTGTGCGTGTGTGTGTGTGTGTGTGTGTGTGTGCGTGTGTGTGTGTGTGGTGTGGTGTGTGTGTGTGCGCGTGTGTGTGTGTGCGTGCGTGCGTACGTGTGTGTGCGTGTGTGTGCGTGTGTGCGTGCGTGTGTGTGTGTGTGTGTGTGTGTGTGCGTGTGTGTGTGTGTGTGTGTGGAGGAATAAGAGTGCAAACAGCCCAGAGGGCAATTTTGCTGAGGCATTCCTTTCTTGTCCCCAAGACTGAGCTCCGGGAGGCAGAATAGTTCATCGAGTCCTTTTATCCACTGGCCTATCTCTCCTGTACTCGAAACAAAGGTTTCTAATCTGAAAGGTCTGTATAGTAACATTTCTGATGTCACATAAATTGAGGGTAATCCTACTATCTACAAGTAAACCACTCAGAACTACAACTAAGTACCCAAAAGGAAAACATACTAGTGCAACAGCTCTGGCAAGTGGCTATCAAGGTAACTCAGTAGAAGCAAAGGACATTTAGAAAGACCCAGCCAAGCTGCAGCTGTGGAGCAAATCTTCATTCATGTCTTCCATAGCTTGCTTGCTCTGGTTAAACCTGCAAACTCACAGGAGTGACCTCTGCTGTACTCTTCACTGCATTTTGCAAGCTGGTCTCCTGTTCTCTAAGTAATCCCCTGCCAGCATTTCCATCCTATTGATTTAGTTTTCTAACTTTGGTTCAGCTTTAAGTCTTGTTACTATTTTTTGTTGTTGTGGAGCTAGCATGTCTCGGAGCCCAGGATGTTTTCCAACTCTCTCTGTAACCCTGGATAATTTTTAAATATCCGATTCTTCTTCCTTCACCTGTAGACTACTAGGGTTACAGATGTACATCACCACACCCAGCTCCTTAAGTGCTAGGGATAGAATTCAGAGCTTTGTGCAGGCTGGGTACGTGCTTAACAAACCTAGCTCCACCATCAGCCACCGTTTTGCTTTATCATCTAAGTAAGTATTCCTATTCAGCATAAAGATCCCCATTTTCCCACTTTTACTCAGGTAGAAAGCATTACCATATAGTGTCCACACCAGAACCCTCATAAGCTGTCATAATTATTCTATTTGTTTACAAATCTGTCTTCCTTATTAATCACTCTGTGCATTTTACTCTCTGTCCTATTAACTATTGAATCAAGGCTCATGATTCAGCACCTGGCATCTTGGTGATACTCAAATTTTATTGGTTATTCATGTGAAGTGTTAGCCAAAATTGTTCTCAGCAGTGTTCTATCAGAAAGGTTATTAAGTGAATGACAGTTTTATTTTTCCTGTTTCATAAAATGGTATAAAGGCTAAATGCAAAGAGCAGTGTTTGGCCAGAAGGAATAAATGACATTCAAGGTGGTGCTTCCAGTTCACTATAATTATGTTGGAAATATTCTACTTTTCCCTGGTGTCAATACTAGTGTCAAAAGATACCTCATGCTGTGACCCTTTCATTTGCACATATGCATATTAATTCTCTTTTTCAATATCTTTCGGTTCCAAGTGCACTTACTCTCCTTTGTAACTATAAAAGATAGAGGGCAATCAAATTGCATCTGTTGTAATCATGTTGAAAAGGCTGACGCAACAGAGCACCAGAGAAGAAAGTCTTTAGACTATAGAATTTGATAGTTACCATCAGTATCAGTCAAAAGTAATAAAGATGATTTCTGGCTAAATAATACAATTTATATTTTCATTATCTTTCTGGTACACCTAAAATGACTGTGAAATAAACTAATTCATGATACTTTATGGAATAAACTGAATTTATTTCACACACCATCACTAGCCATCTTTCTTTAATAGATTTATAAATTGCCAAATAACACTCCTGAAGGTGGACCCAGAAATAAATTCACCATGGAATGTTTTATCTATTCTCCTGCATTTTCCTGCACATGATTGCTTTCCCTTTGGCCTTACAGAATGTTCTCAGAACATATTCATTCATCTGAATTACCAATATCCTTTCATTATTATAAATGAATTAAAATAAGCATTTCATATGCTTAAATTATCTTAACTGAAAACTATCTTTTGAACATTTTATTTAAAACAAAAAAACGTACAATGTAATTTGAAACAATTTTCTTCAATTTAATGATTTTTCCATAGAGGTTATTTCAAACATTGCTCATTTTTTGCCAACTAACCAATTCAGAACATTGTAATTAGTTTTTGGAACTCAGGTTTACATTCTATTACTAAGCTGTTGAAGATAATAATGAACCATCAAGTGTGAGAAATTACTTTTGGTTTCTTCTAATTCACATCTCTTATACTTGATGATTAATTAATAGTTATATTAATGATGAAATGGAGTAAAGTAAAATATATCTAGATGCTGGTATATTTTTTTCATCATTTTCCTGCTGAATAATGTGTTTCTAATTTTATTTAGTGAAGCTCCTGCATAATATTACCTACCTGTTTCTTCAAGTCTTCATTATTTAGCCTTTTTCCTGAGAAATATTTTTTAAATTGTCACTTCCAATTCATTGGTGTCAATACACACTGAATTCTTAATTTCCATTCTTTTTTAAGAGTAGAGGATCTTCTAGCTCCCCCCTCCTCTATCTCTCTCTGTGTGTATATATATATATATATATATATATATATATATATATATCCCTTGCTCACTCCCTCCCTTTGTCTCTCTCTCTCCCTTCCTCCCTTCCCCCCCACTGTGCACATGACTGTGTGTATATTTTTATGTTTTATAAATTATTTGAAGCTGTGGTATCATTTTTTAATATGGAGTAAAGATTATCTCAATAGGTATAAATAAAGTGTATTAAAATCATTTCTGATAATATATATTTATTTAATGGAGCCTTAGGTTAGATTGAAAAATGAAAACATAAAAGAAAAATTACACTGTGATATTGTAAAACTACCCAGGAGAAATATATATTTACCCAAATTGAGTTTGGGGCTTATGAGTTGCTTTGGAGTCAGTTGGAAGTAATTTTCATCTCCTGAGAGCATAGCTGTCTGTGTCATAGCATACTATGACAGACGGTAGTGTATCAAGTTAGCAAAAGAAATAAACCTGACTGAGGATTTATTATAAAGAAAAATATTAGGAGAAATCACCTTTCTACTTGAGCAGTAGATATACAGTCTACTATACACTGAGAAGGAATTCAGTTGGCCCTTACTTGGAGCAGCCTGTGGGTGTGAAGGACAGGATAGGCCAGAGCTGTGCTATGTAAATTTCCTAAACTGTAATAAGACAGAAGCTGAAAAATGGGGCATTTTACAGTCTTACACTTTTCAACATGTCACAACATGTTAAGGAAAATCGTGACAAAGTATTACACTAGAGTCAGGGTATGTGCAATAAATAATGAATCATTTTGAATTGAAGCCTAATACCAATTAATGATCTTTGTCTTGTTTTCCTTTGTGATCATGCTCAGTGTCTTTACCCTTGAACATTCAAATACATCTGTTGTTTAAAGAAAAGCCAGGCAGTGGTGGCACATGCCTGTAATCCCAGCACTCGGAGGCAGAGGCAGGTGAAACTCTGTGAGGTGAAGGCCAGCCTGGTCTACAAAGTGAGTTCCAGGAAAGGCACAAAGCTACACAGAGAAACCCTATGTCAAAAACAAAAACAAAAACAAAACAAAAAGACATGACAGGGTTGGCTTTACCTACGCTAGGTTCTTTTTCATCACCACATTTACATTATCTCATATTTGTAGTTTAATATATCAGGCCCAAATGGCAAGAACTGCTTGTCATTTAATTATTAACAAAATAATTAGACTATCATGTTTTAGTATGGTTTATATAATCAGATATAGTGTAAATTTGAGTACTTTTGTGTAATAACATTTCCACACGCTGTTTAACTGCTTTTTTAGTTCTTTCTTTTTACCTAAAAATAAGTGTATGAGACAACATAATTTTAACATATTGTTCTGTAAATGTCTTCCAATTTTAGAGTTATTTTACCAAAAGTTGCTTTAATACATTTTGATACTCATATTTTGATTTGTACATTTTACATACATAAGTATTAATATAAATTATATCATCCTTTAATTTCAAGAAGTTTGATAGCATCTTCTCAATTAATACTTGAGTAGATTTTAGCTTTATAGTTAATCTCATTATTTATAGTGTCCCTGTCGTAAATTATACGTAAACTTACATAAATATTTCATAAAATATTGACAGATAAATCATCCATTATAATGTCACTCATTTTAAAATATTAATCTCTGTTATAGTAGCACAAAATCTATAACTTAAATCAATCTTATGCCCAAAAGATATTTTATTCCTTCTGTACCCATGTTACTATTCTATCAATCTTGGAAGATGTATGTGAGAATGAGCAATGAATGGGTGTTCCTTTAAGTATAAGTGTTTTACCCTTGTGTATTTCTCTATTTCTTTCACTCCTTTAAATTTTTCTTAAGAATTTGAAAGCATTAAACCTTTTTGTCAAGAGTAATAAAATTTACATATACCCATATAAGTTGTTTGCAGATCTGGGCATTATATGGTCTCTCAATCGGAAAGTTGCCTACACATGTGTATTATCAGAGCTTTCAAATGATTCTAACATATGCTCAGGATATGTAATGAACAACTTCTCTAGCCACAGCCTTGTAGCCCACATCCTTTTTAGAAGACATTCTAATGGCCTTTCTGATTTGTTATTACCTGGGTCCTAACTGGATGATTACTGTATGAGATGATTCACAAAGATCAGAGGTCAGATCGTGTTTTACTGGGATTCATTCATTATCTTGATAACAGGACTCATTTCAAAACACTCAGAGCAATAATGTTCTCTTTGTGTAAGTCTAACAATATTTTGCCACCAAGTGACATCAATATTTTAGGGACAGGATGATAAAAATGGATAGTTTAGAAGGTTATGCAGAGCAAAAATCATTTAAAGTTTCGCATTGGATCCTCTATATAGATAGTCATCATTTTGCACTGCCTATAATATAAATGTTACATGGGTAAACTGGACTCCCTCATTCATCATGGATAATTATACTCACAGCAACAGTCAGCTTTTTTGAATTATCACTTTCTTTCCATTTTTACAGGTTCCCTTGATCATTTATTTTTTTACAAAATATTCCTTGTGGATTTCTTTATGTACATTTTGTTATTATTTCTGGGTTTAGACTCCTACTATCCTATGTATGATAATTAAATAAATTGTTGGCTCCTATTGTAGACTCATGTCTAATTTGTCAGCCTTGTGTTTTTCTCTATTCAAATGTTGGTTTGTATCAAACGATGTCTTTTAAATATATTAGAAATAATGCAAAAATTTCATTCTAAAGAGTCAATATTTAAAATGTCATTTTAATTATTGCCTTCCTTTTTTCTAATTAATATAAAACTTTAGATGGTATGTTAAAATTATGTGGAGCTAAAAATATTTTTCAAAGTACTTCTGAGCTGATTAAATGTCAATCGAAGAATCATGACTCCAATTATAAACATACTAAAATATATATATTTATAATTTTGAAGTGTTGAATCACATCATAAACATTACTTCATTAAATGAAGAAAACTCAATATAACATTTGTATTTTCATCACAATTTAACAACCCAAGTTATTGAAGGGTTGAGAAGTTGTTCTTCAGGGAGTCCCTAAACACCCCCAAAACAATACAGGATAATGCCATTGCTCTTGTCTATTTACCACACTCTTTGGTTGCAGGACATAGGAAAATTAAGTTCAAACTGAGTTAGAAGTTATCTTCTTGTTTGCTAGCTTTCACAGCACCATCAGTGCTATATAGGCTGGTGGGGTAGAAAGAACATCAACAGCCTTAACCATCTGTGAACCTTATGTTCTGTGATAGCAATCTGCCTTACCCAATCTTTTTAGTCTCCCTGCATGTTTCAATATCAACCTTCAAGCAATTTGATCAAACTGATTAAATACCAGAGTTACAGATTATTCAAGTGCATTATGATTGGATTTGAAGCACATTGCACAGAAAGAATATATGTTTGGTTGTCAAAACCTTGTCAAACTTGATGGCTGGGATGGTCCTAGACTACCGGACACTAGAACTGTTATTTTACTAAACTGGCATGTTATGACTATCAAATATTAATCTTCTGAATATTAATCTTCACAACCACAAATTGTTGCTGTTCTCAATTTTGATCAGCAGTGGTTTTTATTTGCTTTGGTTTGGTTTTGTGTTTTACAGAGGGCAATGAGTATTTCTGAGAACTGGTCAAGATGAAAAGAATATGTGAATTTCACATGCTCAGTCCTTATGGGGACATCTACATCACACTATATCATCCTCTCCAATTCACTGGGAACCAGAGAAACACAGATTAAAGACTCTGAGACCCATAGACAAAGAAAAAGTTGTGGAATTCTGCCTTCTATCAGGAAATTTCAATTGCACTCAGAGATCCCAGTTGGTCAGCAAGGCCTACACAGGATGTTCCATACAATAGTCAGCCACAGATGGATAATGGTGGCATCAGCCTTTAATCCCAGCACTCAGGAAGCAGAGGCAGGCAGATCTCTGAGTTCTATGCCAGTCTGTTCTGCAGAATGAGTTCCAAGACAGCCAGAGCTACACAGAGAAACCCTGTCTTGAAAAACAAAATCAAAAGCATTCAGTCACATACACATATAGGAAAAGGATTCATTGAGATCCACCTTTACCTGAGGATTTATACATAATTAATGGCTGCAAAGGGGCAGGGCTTACAGGGCTGAAGCCATCCCTGAGCAAGTATTGGCAGTTAATGGCTGCTAGAGAAAGAGGAGTAATTTTCTTCAGTGATGTTGCTAATGTTATATAATGTTATATAATGGAGTATTCATGCTTTGCCTGGGACCCTGCAAGTCTCATGGCTGACAGGGAGACAATCCACATAAGGTAAAGAATGAAACTGAGTTAGCACCACCTTTTCAAGTGCTGGGTCAAATCTCCCAGAGTCTGACATTGTGGTTTGTTTCTTTTACACACTTAAGCACAGTATAACTTTAGAAAGAGGTGTCCATGTGACAATTATCACAACTTAGCTTTACAGACAGCTACATGCTTTCTATAAGCACTTCCTCCTATAATTCTTATGCGCACAAGCCTGATTAAACGCAGTGGATCACAGGAGTGGGAGCAGGAGAGCAATGTGAAAGTTAAGAAAGGAAGATATCAGCAGGTGTGTGGAATAGGATGAGAAAACTAGAATGGAATAGAAAGTTAATATATCATAATATATTGCATATATCTATGGAAGTGACTAAGTGAAACCCATTACCATGTATATGCATATGATAATAAAATAAAAAAGAAATTAAAAATAATTCAGATGCATAATTTGCATACTTTTTCTACCTAATTTTCTCAATGTAACTTCCCTTTTTATTTTCTTAGTATATTAAATCCATTCATTTATGTGAAATAAGTAGTGAAAAAGAAACATTAAGTGATAATGTGTCACACTAACACACAGCACAGCTAATAGCACCCAATATAGTAAAAATGAAAGACTATGAAAAGAGGAAGGGTTAAGACGTGTTGTTGGGGACTTGTACATTACTTTGCTGCATTCCCATACAGTTGTCTTTAACGTATTATTGTGAGAGCACCACAGGATGGTCAAAACAGTGGACACTGCAAACTACATATGCAATACTCAAAACTGAGCTGCAAAGGAGCTTGTGAACATCACTTGTCATTAGGTGTTCAGTTCCCAGCAGGCTTAGAGAAAAGTCTAAGACCATTTTACTTTAAATTCCAAAGAGAGTACACTCAATAGATATGACTTACATGTAATCTGCTTGACTAAAATGAAATGCAATAAATACTATGCTAATTAAGTGACTCATTTCTATAGTCAGCTTTAAAAGTTTCCTATGGTAACAGTTAAAAATAAAATGGGCTGGGATTTTAACAGTCCTCTGCATGAAGTACAGTTTAAATACTTTAATTTTGTAAAAATGTGATATTAATTGGCTAAGACTGCCAAGGCAATTATAATATCTGTGGGTGGTTTGAAGTTGATGCCGATCAGTGATGCTTCATCGAGTTTAATAAAATGATACTGCTTTATTTTGCCTGAATAAATTCTATGCAAGTGAACCATGCACATTTAGTGCCACTGCTTCTTTGTGAACTTACAGTCTCTTCCCCGATTATCCAATGTTAACTCTAGAAGGATTTAGATAGACTTTATCTCCTTCATCCATTCTATTGATAATAAAATGAAAGTCTGGATACTTTGACTAATTTGTCAAACATTTGCATAATGAGTACCCACTTGGGAGAAACCCTTGAGATTATATCTGCAACTTCATGGTTTTTACTACTTTCAATACAAACAATTCCATTAATTCCAAGAAAATCATTTCTATACTTCATTATCAATTGTAACATTGGGGAAAATTGAATCTGAATAATGTTCTTTCAAGTCTCATTTGAAAATTATTTTATTTCTCAATACTCAACAGGATGCTAATAGTTATTTGTGAGTTTGTTCACTAATTATACACATAAGTTGTAGAGTACATTATAGAAGAAGGGTAATTTGAAAATTATGAATTATATTTCAATTAGTCATAAAATTTAATATTTATCAAAATTTTCATACAGGACCTAAATCCATTTGTTATAGAGAAACCCAGTTTCACCAATATACCACAGAGTACTGTGTATCTTTTAGAATATGTAACAAAATTTTAATATCTCAGAATTGAAAAGTGAACATATTTTGTATCTGATGTCAGTGATATTATGCCTAAACCCATAACTTAGTGACCTAATGTAAGGCACCTATATATCTGACTCCAATTCCAACTTGATAAAATAGAAGAAAAAGTGTTTGAGAAGTGACCCACAGATTTTAGACAATGTCATCAGAGCAACCTTATGACCCAAGAAATACTTAGGTTCTGGTGTCTAAATTTCATTATCTGCAATGTTAGAGAATTATACATAATGACCTTGGTGTTGATTTCTCTAAGGTTATGTGATTTTATACTTTAAAAGATCATATCGAAGAGATAGTTTAGAATTGAACAGAAAGCATGAAATGAAAAATGACTGACATTTCTTTTTATCAAAGTAAGTTCCTATTCCAAAGAAATCATTCAAATAATGATTTAAACACATTTCCAAAACTGGTGGGTCAATTGAAATAACAGAGCTATTGATAGTTGTATATAATAAAATAAAAGTGTGCTTTAATTATAATACAAGGTTTTTTTAAAGCACATATGTATGTATCAAATGATATCTCTTCTGATTCTATAATTGGATGGAACAGATAGGTAATAACTATCAATAAATAATAGGAAGTTTTTAGAAAGCAAATATGTGACTGAATATCTTCCAATATCTTGGGGCAATTTTCCTAGGAAACTCCACGGCATCATTCAAGTTCTAAATAGATTATACATAGCTGTTTGATATTGATATTAGATAAAAGTGAATGGCTTAGACTCAATAATGTTATATATTAATTTCTGGCTTTGGGACCAATTAAAATGAATTGTATAAGAATGTAGCTTTTAGGCAATATTATTATATGAGACTCATCATACTCTAATATTGTATAAAAATTGTCCCATATTCATGGGTCCTCAGATCTTCCATCTGCTTCTTGAATCTTCTTGTTAATTTAAGATTTCAAAACAATTCCATGAATTTTGATTCTTTAAATTTTACTAAGTTATAGTCTCTATCAAAAAAGAAAACAAATATAATTAGTTAAATATATCAATGACAAAAACTGGCAAACTAATCTTTATGTGGTCAAATATTTTATATACATTTGTCTTTCAGGTGACATGCTGGTTTTACATTCAAAGGAGAAGAGGCTGAAGAAGGATACTGTGTCTAATTGTGGGTGGTACTTCCTGAGCTTGACAATGATTACTAATGAATTGTTACAGGAATATCTAATTGAGGAATTAGAGAAAACTGTATTAATTCAAATAATTTAAAATGAGTGTAAGATGAAGATGAACAAGGAAAAATAGAAAAAGAAGAATACAAATATCATAAAGACAAAATGTCATTCAAACCTCAACACCTACCTTGCATGAAGCTGCTAGGACATAAGCACATATACACATGTTCACAAGTGTGTGCGTGCATGTGCGCGCACACACACACACTTACACACACACACACACACACACACACAGTGTTTGTTTTTCTCTGGTGGACTAAAGAATATATACTTTCTTTTCCAAAGCAAACTATGCGATTGATAATCTTGTACAATTTCCTTACCAACTAAATGAAACTTGCAAATATATAAAGCAGAATCTACACCTTTCTTCAGAATGGCAATGTAGTGGCACCATGCTTTATAAATGGCCTTTTCAGAAAACATGCTGAATTACATGTAGTAAATAGTTTTTTTTTTTTCTGACTCCCACATGATTTACTGGGACTTTTGGGGGGAACTTATCACCAAGTCATTTTAAAGCTATCATGCTGTGATTAACTGCTGTGCCACTTCCCCCCACCCCAAATTCATGAAAAATGCAGACTTGCTGCCTATTTCACCCATTGTGTGAGTCTGACAACGCATTTTGTCATGATCCCTCATGCTGGGTTTATAGATTGCTTGAGCAGGGGGTGAGAACACCTACTGATACTGTCAGAGCAATAGAGTCAGATTCTTCTAAGTTAATCTGTTAAAACTGTCAACAAGTAATATCCATTAACTTGGCCAATAAACAGAGATGGACTCATGCTTCTAAGTAGCTAGAAATGGAAGCTGAAGCATTTTCCTAGGAAGGGGAGCTTTGTGTTTAAGTTCCTCTCATTGTTCAATATGCTTCTTGTAACAGAAATTGTGAAAACATATAGTTACTCCTTTTAAACATGAATATTTTTCTGTGCCTTGTTTCTGGGGTGCATGGTATCTTCAGCTATAAGGCTTACCTTCCATACTGGGGCATTGACAGCCAAGGGCAACAGCAGTAGGCTGTATGTTTTGGGAGTCTCTAAGCTAGAACTGACCTGAATGCTCCTTTCACAAGGACTAGACTTCATGGTAACAGAAGACACTCTGAAAGTTTCCAAAGTGTGGAGGGAGCCAACAGTCCTATCCATCTATGTTGCCTATGAATTGTGTCAATAACCAGCATGACATGATAACCATAAGGTTGAAATACTGGAACTCACAACTTGCTAGTACTCAACTGCTCACTAATTGGACTTACCATGGAATTACCATGCCTGGCACCAGAAATGTAGATAACTCCTCAATAGTATGGAAATCAAGGATATAGGAGAATAATCTACAAAAATCTACAACCATGACTTCAGTAAACCAGCAGGTTTCCTAATGAAAATCTTCAAACATTTGTTCTTACATTCACAGACATATGCAGCCCTCAACCCTAATAAGAAAACTTCTCTTTGCAGCTGAGGAAAAGAGCATGCATTCAAAATGAAAAGAGGTGGAGCCCATTGCAAACACTGCCTCACCTACAGCTCAGGGAATATTTCAGGGATAGAGTTGAGTGGGGGTGAATGGCAGTAAAATCAGAGGACCAAAGACATTTCTGTGAGATTGTGCCTCTGTGTAACACCCAAAGCTATACCCAATAACAGAGAATTCTCAATAGAAGAATCTCAAATGGCTGAAAGGCATTTAAGGAATTGCTCAACAACCTTAGTCATCAGGAAAATGCAAATCAAAACAACTCTGATATACCATTTTACATCCGTCAGAATGGCTAAGATCAAAAACACTGAAAAGATCTTATGTTGGGGAGGATGTGGAGCAAGGGGAACACTCCTCTACTATTGAGGGGAATGCAAACTTGTATAGCCACTCTGGAAATCAGTATGGCAATTTCTCAGAAAATTGGGAATAAGTTTTCCTTAAGACCCAGTTATACCACTCTTGGGCATATACCCAGAGATGCTTAATCTTACCACAAGGACACATGCTCAGCTATGTTCATATCAGCATTATTCATAATAGCAAGAACCTGGGAACAACCTAGATGCCCCACAGCTGAAGACTGGATGAAGAAAATATGGCACATATGCACAATGGAGTACTACTCAGCAGTAAAAAGTAATGATATCATGAAATTTGGACGTAAATGGACGGAACTAGAAAATATCATCTTGAGAGAAGTAACCCAGACTCAGAAGGACAAACATAGTGTGTACTCTCATAAGTGGATACTAAATATGAGGGAAGGGATGGCCAGACTGCAACCCACAACCCCAGCGAGGCTAGCTAACAGGAAAAGAGCTTAGGAGGGACACATGGATGACCCTGCGAAGCAGAAGTGTATGAGATCTACATGAGTGTACTGGGTGTGTGGGGGAGTGGCAGAGGGTGAGGAGTGGGGTATGAGAACATAGGGAAATGGAAGGGTCAAGCTGGAACAGGGAGAGAGTGGGAGGGCAAGGAGGGAGATACCATGATAGATGATGATATGATGGCAATAGGAAGAGGCAGGGTGCTGGGTAGGCTCTCAGGAATCCACCAGGTTGACCCCACCTTGGCCTGCTGGCAGTGGTGTAGAGGGTGCCTGGACCAGTCTATCTTGTGACCAGCCTAGCAAATAGCCTAACTGTCATCGTAGAGCCTTTGTCCAGTGACTGATGGAGGCAGATACAGAGATCCTCGGCCAGGCACCAGGCTGAGCTCTGGGAATCCAACTGATGAGACAGAGAGGAGAGATTCTGCAGGCTAGGTACATCGAGATCATGATTGGAGGACCTGCAGAGATGACCGGCCACACTAGTGGAAGCCCATGAACTGTAGACTAGTGGCTGTGGAGACCCCATAGGACTGGACTAGGCACTCTAGATGCGGAAGATGGTTTTTGAGAAAACCCCCTTTTTTAAAAGTTTTTTGTTTGCTCGATTGAATGAGTTCTGTTTATAGTATGGATTCAAGGCAAAGTTAGATGAGTGACTGGAAAAAAAATTTCTCTAGTTCTATGAGCTGTTTCATCAATTGGTTGACTGCTTTTTTTTTCAATTTTGAAGATCTTTAGTTTTGTGATGTCCCACTTGTCAATTGATGGCCTTAATTTTTGAGTAAATGGAATTCTATTCAAAAACCTTTTCCTACACCTATATCATGTTACCCAATAACTAGTTCTTTTGTTCCCTAGGAGGTTTGATGTTTATTCATCTATTTGGAGTTAATTTTGTTCAAGGTAATAAATGAAGCTCTAATTTTATTTATCTGCAAGTGGACATCTATTTTCTCCAGACTTATTTGTGAGGGTGCTTTCTTTTCTCCACTGTATGTTTTTGGCATCTTTGTGCACTATTACATGTCTGAAGTTATGTATACTCCTGTTTGGGTATTCAATTTTCTGACATTGGTCTACATGTCTGTTTTTGTTTGTGCCAGTACTGTATTGTTTTTATTGTTATAGCTATGAAATATGTCTCCTAATATATAATGACAATCCTTTCTCATGTTGTTGTTTGTCCCCTGAAAAGACTACCCATTGTCTTTCCTGTTTCCATATGAATTTTAGAATAGTCTCCTTTTCTGTTACTATGAAGAGAATGATATTAGAATGACTCCTAATGACATACAGCTATACTCAGACAACAGGGCCTTGATCAGTCCACATCATAGAAGCATATTCTCTCAATAGATGGAAATTACCACAAAGGCCCATACATTGGCAATGTACAGAGAGGGAGAAACTCTAACACTCAGTCTTAGTGGAATTGCTTTATCAAGCACCTCCCCTCCAGGCCCCTCATCTATGCAGAAGAAGAGGTAGAGAAGGGAAAATCTTTTTTCTCCAATAGAGTCTAACTAGGTATCTAAGTCACACTTAAGACAGGCTCCATGCACAAGAGTGGCCAACAAAAAAGAGATTGTCCAAGAGACTGCTAAAATATTACCAACTTTTGCTTTTACCTTTGGTAACTCTAATGAACAGGGGAAGTAATAACCTATGATGAATACACTATAGACCTCAGACTAAAGGCTGGTGGTACTTGTAAATTGTGGGTAAAAGGAGGCAATTGGGTCTGAGATGATCCAGCAGTAAAGAGTACATGGCTGGTTGCTTCTCCAGAGTGCCTGAGATTGGCTCTTAGTACTCATAATAGCCAGCAATTCCAACTCTAGAGCATCTGTTGAACTTTTATGGCCTCTGTAGGTGTCTAAACACATCTCTCTCTCTCTCTCTCTCTCTCTCTCTCTCTCTCTCTCACACACACACACACACACACACACACACACACACACACACACAAACACACACACACACAATCATACACTTGCTGAAACAGCAGTTTTGCACATTTTCATAACTCTGTGCACATCTGCACTGCATACATGTGGTATGATTGTGGTGTTTTCTTCCATTTAAGAAACTCAGCCTCCAGATCAGAAATAATTGACTGTTATAGAATCCTTAGAGCTGAATATTATAAGACTTAACAGCTTGCTATTTGAATTAAATAGTACAAATAAATTTCAGTCCAGCACAGTGGCATCACTTATAAAAAGAATGTAACAGCTCTAGGGAACATGTTGACATACCTCAAGCAAATATCTACTTTGCTAATGGAAACATTTTGTTTTTAGAAATATCTACAAGTAGGAAATGGAAATGCTTCTATATTTTAGATTGGAAATTATATTTTACTTGAGACATTTTCATTTCATCTGTGCAAATACTTTTACCTCACTTTTCCAAAAGTTTCTTCTGAACTACAATTTGGCCGAAATACCAATGCCTCTTATTTTCAATTTTGTGTGCATTTACAAGATGTCATCTTCTTCAGAATGATTTCCAGTGAAATTTTTGGCGTCACTTTCCCCCAAGATTGAGTCATCCACCTTTACATGCATTAAGCACTAAAACTAAAGGTTTTATTTTTAACTTTTGCAAAGAAAAAGAGATTTCTATGTTTCTTTCAAATAACTTCCATTTCATATTTGCAATATTTCTTATTTTCACTTGTCCTTAAGTGAGCAAATTTTAACACTAATATCTCATCATTATCCCAATGTGCACAATTTAATAAGTAGCGAAATAATTTAAGGATAATAATATTCTTAATCTTAAAATGTCTAACAGTGTTTAAGTACTTTTACATTCTTAGGCTTCTCATGGAAAAAGGCTTAAGCTCCCACAGTTGGAGCTAATTGGAATAGATAGGTGAGATAAGTTAAGCCTCTGACAGACGACTTTTATTTAATATATCTTTGGTTAGAGTATAATTTTAAATAAAATTGATTTAGATAACAATATGTGCATTTCACATTGGTTTTCTACTAAATTATTTCAGTTATATCATCAATCATTTTAATGTAAAAAGAATAATAAATTTATAAAGTTTGTATGGATTTCAGAATTATAGTAATTATAAATATTATAAATAATTCACAGTGTGAATTTTTATCCTGAAAGAAATATGTGAATTAGTAGTATAGTGTTTGGTGAAGAAAAATTTCATGGAATGATGTTTATTGAAGTTAAGTGAATGTTTCATTGTTTAATATTAATCCTATATGATTATAAAAATAAATACTTTTTGCACATCATTATCTATAATTGACACTGTGGCTTATTAAGCTTTAGTAACTGACAATATTTAATATTTTGATGCACAGTATCCCTGGTAGGTGAACTTGGAATGATCATAATGTTAAAAATGATTTCTCCCAAAAGAATCAGATATGCTCTCATGTCTCAGAAATGCAGTTTTTGCCACAATCCCAACTAAGTCAGAATTCAGACTTGAAATACATATTTCTACAGACTAATTAGCTTTTGCTTAAAGAACATGCCTAGCATTACACATGAAATTGAAAGTCCTTTATCCTGAATCACATTTTGAAGATGTCAAAGCATTCATTTATAATCATGATAAAACAATCTAGTTCTTGTCTATTTGTTTATGAATTGTTTAATTCCTATTATATATGTGTATAGGATATCATATGTTAATATATGTGCATATAATATTATGCATGTGTGTACACCAGATATTATATACATATACCATATATGTATACAATATTATGTATGCATAGATATGTGTATATATATATATATATATATATATTGTGTGTGTATTGTTTGTGTGTGTCGGTGAATGTATGCCATGGTCTGTGGATCAAAGGGCAACTCTCAGGAGTTGGTGTAATCCTGTTAGCTTATGTAAGTTAAAATAAATCTATGAGACACAATTTAGAATTGTGCTTTATGCTCTTTCCTTACGTAGTTCTACAATTGAGAATTATATTATGGCCTTTCTTTCACAAATTTCCATTTAATTTTTTTTACAGGGCAGTTCTACTGAAATAAATTCATGGGAATTATGTGATAATGTTTTCCTTCTTTCTTTTTGAAACATAATTTTGAACAGTACTGATGCCTATATTGTCAGGCTTTCTCTTCTGCTACATGTCCTATACTTTGCTCTGTTTATTACTATTTTCATAGCTTTCAAGGGAAAGCAAGGGAAAGTCAGATGTAATTTTGTATTTGTTTTCTCTTGGTATGATTTCTCTCTCCTCTTGTTTCTTTCAAGACATATACTTTATCTTTATTATTTTTTTTTAATTTAAATATGTTATGTCTTAGTGTGGACACTGGACTTGTGTTGGCTGTTTCTAACCTATTTCTGTTTTCTTACCTTCTTCAGTCTACAGTTTTCTTCAGTGTAATTATTCTTTTATTTCAAACACGTGTTTTTCTTCTTCCATTCCTGCTTCACCTTGTCCATCTGTCATATATTTTATAGGTGTTTCTTGAGTATTCTCTCTTTGTATTCACAGTTTCCTATTTGTTCCTGATTTTGGAAGCTCTTTATCATATCAGCATGCTTAGAGGTGCTTTTCTCAAAGCATCTCGTGTACTTGTGGACCTCTGGAGATACCTTTATTTCAGTTGAAGTTTGCCTTACTCTTGGTACTATATTCAATTATTTCTTTGCTTTTCCTCCTGTCTTCTCTCATTACCCATCTGTGGCTTTATGTTGCATATTTTTCCCATTAAAAGCCTCATAACACCAATTATATACATGTGACTTATCAAAATAATGCCAGCAAAAACTTCCAGCTCTGATTGGCTTTTATTCCTGCTCTGTCAGTTCCTGCTCGAACTTTTTATTTTGCCTAACAATATGGTGTTGAGCTTTTGATACTTGTTTTTTTTTTTTAATTGTTGTTGTCAAAAAGTGCACACAGTATCTATTCTGGGTAACAGCAAATGAACAAGCAGTTTTTGATATAATTGTAGAATTGTGTGTGCATTTAACACTCTGATATTAAGCTTTAGTCAACTAATTGACATGTTCCTAGATACCTGATTCTTCACCAATGTTTAAGACCTCATATACCTTGCTCTCAAATATTGCTACAATCTAGTAAAGTTAACCTTGACTAGTCAAGTGATTGGTTACTGTGATTTCCCTGAATAATTCTTTTCTTATCCTTTCATTTATTACTTTAAACATAGAAAGGAATAATAAAAGTATTAGTCACTAATAACTAAAGAGGATATTATAATAAGAGACAGATAAGACATTGTAACCTGAAATAAGAAGGCAATCAGTCTTTCATAGCATGGCTACATAAACAAGACCTCAACCATGTCAATGGAAACAAACATGATAATGCAGATGAGGATAAATCACATGGGGACCCATCCATAGATAAAGAGCTATAAGAAACTGGTAATTGAAGAGAAAGGGATAATTAGCCTCTTTGTGGAAGAGTATCCAAATTGGTTATCCAATACACCGTGGTTAGCCCTGAACCATATTCATGCAAACAATAGAAGTGGACTCATCCGGTAGTAGTTACTTATTTATGTTTAGTTATGTGTGGAAATGTGTAATAACAATAATGAAAGAAAAAATGACTATCAGTTTCAGAGGTGGCAGGGGCATAGAAGGAGCTGTGTGATGGAGATTTGGGAGGGACTGAAGGAAAGAACTGGAAGAAGGAAAGCAATACAATTATATTTTAACTAAAATATATTAAAGAGCTCCTAAAAATTAAAACCAGTCTTTTTAAAAATATATTTATATGTAAAAAGGGAATTGTATAGACATTGTAGTGTAAATATTTTCCAAGTGTCATTTTAATGAGATAACAGTAGAAACTGTGAGAATACATTCATATTTGTGCAGAACATATTTGTTATGTTTCTCTGAAAAGTCCTTGTGTACTTGCCATAATAATAACAAATAAGCAGACAAAAACCACAAAAATTTCATTTCTCACAGATATATAAGCCAGAAATCTGAGATCAGAATACCAGCTTGCTCTGGGAACTTAGTCTTGTAAGTGATTTTTTTTTTTTTTTAATTACTAAAAGGGATTTTTTTTTTTTTTTGAGAAAAATTTCTCAAGGTAACAATCCTGGCTATTGAGGTACTCCCTCTGGAGACCAGGCTGGCCTGAAACTCACAGAGAACCTCATGCCTCTGCCCCCGAAGTGTTGGGATTAAAACTATGCACATCACCTCTCGGCTCTAAAAGGGAGTCTTATATCATGAGTGTCCATAATTAAAGAAGAAGGAAATGTACTTAGATCTACATAAGAGATTATCTATGAGCTGCAAAACAAGCATTATTTTCTCAGTTTACAAATATTATTTTTTCAAAATGAATCAGTTGAAGGGCTTTAAGTTCTTAAATTATGTTTTAATATTTTAAGATTACAATATAATTATATAATTTCCTACTTAACATTCCTCCCACATACTCAACCCCTGTTTTCTTTCATATTCATGGCTTCTTTCTTTTTATTGTATAATCAAATGATACTTCCGAGGTATATGATGATTGACAAAAAAATAATAATCTTATTCTTTCCTCCTCACCATCTTTAACCTCCTTCTTCTCCCTCAAGAGCATTGATTCTGTTGGCTTACACTTTCACCTTTGTTGCCTCACTTGGCTCTGATTATTTCCAAATTCTGTCTTCTTAAGGTTCAGTCACATCAACTTACTTGAGGTTTGTGAAAGTGAGCTTCATCAAGCAATAGAACATTTCCAGGGAAGTAATCTGCAGGATAAGGAGACAAAAGAACAATGCAGGGATTTCTCATCTTTCAACATATAAGCAAGAATACAGCCTATGTGGCAGAGTTAAATTAGTGAATATGGTGTATATATAGAAATTTATTCATATTAAGTATAGCCTTCACTGTAAAGTTTTATTAAATATTTAAGAATACAATTTGTTCAATAACAACTCCACATATATACAAATGTGCAACTGTGCACTTTTAATTTATCCAAAATCAACCACAAGGAACTATATACATGTGAAGGAATGACTGGTTCGAAGGATCACTATAAAGTCAGCCTCAGCAACTGGGCAATGGATGTATCAACAAACCAAGTGTGCTATTGGAAAAGAGAACATTATGAAGTTTAAGTTAATTAAACTCAACCTGAAAACACTAAGGATATAATCAATGATGTTACTTAAATAATGGCTGACTCTGCATTTACTAAAGATTTATTTCCAAACAAAATCCAATAAGCCAAGTAACTATAGTAATCAGAAGTCAATAAGTTTTATAGGAAACAAGTTATAAATCAAGAAGAGACTAATAAGATTTAGGATAATGAATAAAATTTATTTTTATTGAAATAAAATGGTTAATTCTATAGAATTTTTAAATAGAACTGAACAGTGATAGATGATGGAGATGATATAATTTATTTGAGAAAGTCTATAGTGCATTCTTTGAAGTAATGTCAGATGATCAACTCACATGACATTCTTAGCATGCTGTTATATTAGTGAAATCTGTGTTCTACAATTATATTCCAGACCTAAGAAATTTGTTAAAGTGTAAAAACTTTCCTTGTGATTCTGATGGTTTTAGTGCAAGAGTGGGATGTCCTATAGCTATGGGCCTCTTGTGAAGATGTAAAATGGTATATGACCCAGCGAACCACCCACAGCATGAGTCCAGGAAACTAGGGTGGGTGCCCACACCCTCCTTCAAGGGCACACAGGCAAGAAGTTAAATACTCCCACACTGCCTCACATCTTAAAAATCTTCAGCATCGGCCGGGTGGTGGTGGCACACACCTTTAATCCCAGCATTCGGGAGGCAGAGCCAGGTGGATCTCTGTGAGTTCAAGGCCAGCCTGGTCTACAGAGTGAGTTCCAGGAAAGGTGCAAAGCTACACAGAGAGACCCTGTCTGAAAAAAAAAAAAAAAAAAAAAAAAAAAAAACCTTCATCATCACCTTATACTTCTTCCCTAATGCAAAACTTGGTGACACAGACTAAAAACATGTAGTGTCCTTTGAGAGACTTTCAGTACTCATCCCATAGCTATTAATAGTTCTGCCTAAAAAGTAAACTAATGGAGATAGTGCATCTTAAATGATGCACATACTTGAATGTGAATTTAACCTTAATTCCATTGTAAAACATAGGCCCACTATTTCATATTAATAATACTTATGCCCTACACATAAATTTTTACTGCTAAATACATCGCTCTAACGTTTCCAGTGTCTTTCTCTCATTATAGTGGTTTGGAGACTATTTTTTATCTCGAGGTAAGCCTGAACTCCAATAATATATTAACATTATAATATTTCAACCTGTAAGCACTAAAATGTCATCTAACGAATTTTGTGGTTAAGTATAATTTGACATATTTTAATCTATTCAATTCATTGCAATGACTAATTTTGGGACTTCATTTCAGCTCTTTAAAAAGTGGATTTTTCATAATGGATGTCTTAAGGAGTTATCTTAGAACATAATTAGAAATTAATATATATTATTCATAGCTTAGTCCTGTGGATTGTAAATTGATGGGGGAATTCTTTGTACCTCACTGTGGGTATAATCACTGACATTTCATTTACACGTTGCTCTTGCACACCCTGCATTACATTAGACAGAGAAGAGGAAGAAGCTCAGAGACAAGGGGAGGAGCTCACAATGAATTTGAATACTTGTGATATTTAAAGAAATACAGAGGAAACTCAACAAAAAGAATATGTCTAATGTATTACCCAGGAAATACTTCAGTTTGAAACACAGCAGACATTAGGCACTGTCATGTTCATTTTGTTTCTATGCTACCGCATACACATATTTAATATATATGTACACATATG